>NC_138302.1:67851247-68423747 GCF_965601325.2 Salmo salar | reverse complement strand
CAGACTTGATTTGCCCTAATGAAAAATGTATCATCCCCTACAAAAAAAAATCCATTATTTATAATCCAGATAATAATTCACTAGTCCTGTTTCTGCAGGCTCGTTTTCCTGCTGTAGCAAACTGTCTCAAATTAAGATCCTACATCTGTATATTCAAAATGGCACAGTAATGTCAACTTGTTCACTTTTTGTTGGTCCTCACTACTTCTCTGTTGGTTGATCTTCTACACACAGTGATCCCTACAACAACATCGCAGCTTTGGACCCAGAGAAACTGAAGATCTTCAGAACTGTGCGAGAGATCACAGGTATGTGTGTGTATGAATGTGTGTGTATGTTGAAGTTTCAAGTGCAAGTGTCAGTTTAGTGGTAGCAATGTGTTTGTATGGTGTTCTGTGTTTGTAACACACCTTCTCCGGTTGCCAGACATTCTGAGTATCCAGTCATGGCCGGAAACTCTGACAGACCTGTCAGTCTTCTCCAACTTGACAACCATACAAGGAAGAACCCTTTACAGGTGACGATCTGTCTGTCTGTCTCCCTCACTGTCTGACATTATACTTGTGTCTCTGTCCCTCTGCACTAAAGAAATATCTTGTTCACATTCTACAGTATGTGTACACTGAACCCATCACCATTTCCATCTCTGTTTAACTGCATTGTAGACATGCATGCATAGACTGACCTGTTGTGTCTTGTGTGTTTTGTCACCACTTTATCTCTCACTCTCTTTCACCCCTTTTCTCATCCTCTACTCTGTTCTCCTCTCTCTCTCTGTCTCTTCTGTCTCTCTCTCTTCTGTCTCTCTGTCTCTTCTGTTCTCCTCTCTGTCTCTCTGTCTCTTCTGTCTCTCTCTCTGTCTTGTTTGTCCAATCAGAGGGCGCTCTAAAAGGTACAGTAGTGTTTGTGACAGCTGTTTTACTAATCTTCCTGATATGACATCATACTTACACAATTTCCTCCTTATCACCTGTGACTATGCTACGCAACATTTTACTCAGAATTGGTTGTGTGTTGTGCCTTGAACTGTATGAGAAGTATCTCAGTTGGTGGTGGTGGGTGAGGGATTTGTGTTGAGGTACAAGGTAACCACTATCCTCATGATTGTAAATTGAACTTGATCATACCATATGACCACAGACACTACGTATAAGTGAAGAGTTGGGTACTGGGAGTCACTGGGTGAATAGGTGGTATTGATCAAACTAATCTCAAAGACAATGACATATGCATTCCCTACATAGCATCATAAACATTTTCTGTCTGCATGTAGACAATTAGTATTTGGGAGCAGCAATGCGGGATTCATTTTTTTATCTGTCCTGACTTGATGTTCCCAGCACCAGTATACATTTGTACATATTTTGTCTGAAATATCCTCCATTCCCTCCACCCTGATGGTTCTCCTCTCTCTGCTCCCTCACCTTTGACCCGCTTTCCCTTCCTGTCATCTCACTGCCTCTCTACCCCTCTGCCCTGCTCATCTTCCTCCTCCCTCTTGTTCAGGGGCTACTCCCTGCTGGTGATGCGCATCCCGTCCCTGACATCTCTGGGGCTGCGCTCGCTGCGGAGGATCAACGACGGCGGCGTCTACATCACAGGAAACAAGAAGCTGTGCTACCACCACACCGTCAACTGGACACGCCTCTTCAGCAGCAGCTCCCGCCCACAGCGCCGCCAGAAGAACATTGACGTCAAGGAGAATCGTCTCCAGAGCCAGTGTGGTGAGACGGGGGACTGAGGAGAGAGACTGGGGGAAATCTGAAAATCATTGAGTGAATATGGCGGGTAAACTAGTGAAGCACTAATAGTTTTTTGCATATTTTTCTGTTTGTGTGTGTGTGTGTGTGTGTGTAGTTGAGGAGGGGCACATGTGTGACCCACTGTGTTCGTTGGAGGGCTGTTGGGGTCCTGGTCCAGACCAGTGTCAGTCCTGTAAGGACTACAGCCGAGGAGGTACCTGTGTCCATCAGTGCAGATTTCTCACTGGGTCAGTAGTCAGTCATAACAATGTATCTTTATTATAATGTAGATTTGTAATGCATCTTTATTATAATGTAGATTTGTAATGTATCTTTATTATAATGTAGATTTGTCAGTATGTCTCAATGTGTGTGTGTGTGACTATGTGTTCAACCTCTTTTTCAATCTCAATCTCTATGTTTTTGTCCAGGGAGGGGCGTGAGTTTGCAGGTCCAAAGGGCGAGTGTATGCCCTGTCACTCAGAGTGTGAGGTCCAGGAGGGACGGCTCACCTGCACAGGACCGGTATGCACACCTCTGACCATATCTCTCAATGCATCATAAAAAGACATAAGCTCAGAGTGATGAGTTGAAAAGTGTCTCTCAAAATTCTCAGGACTATCTGAAATGTAGCGCTTCACTGCTACCTTGTGGATGATATTTTGGACCACAGTTATATGGAAATTGTCCTCTCTCTCCCTCTCTGTCTCTCTGTAGGGAGCTAATAAGTGTGTGGTGTGTGCCAGTCTGAGGGACGGTCCCCACTGTGTGTCCTCATGCCCTGAGGGAGTGATGGGGGAGAAGGGTCTCATCTTTAAATACCCCAACCAGCAGAGACGCTGTGAGCCCTGCCACCTCAACTGCACCCAGGGGTGAGAAACGAGTCAAAGAATGGGGGAGGGGTGTGTGTGTGTGTGCGTGCGTGCGTGCGTGTTAAATATCTCTCTGTTCTGTGTTTTCAGTTGCTCAGGCCCAGGCATTGGGGACTGTTTGGACTCGTCCAGATTAACCACTAGGTGAGTGTAGCATCTGTCTTTTCTCCACCTGTGACTGACAACCTGATTTCTCCTCACTGTAATGACAATTAAAGTGTGTTCTGTGTTCTCTAGTCTAGAACACAGCAATCTTCATTATTGTACAGTGCATTCGGAAAGTATTCAGACCCCTTGACTTTTTCCACATTTTGTTACGTTACATTTTGTTACGCCTTGATCTAAAATTGATCAAATAGTTTTTTCCCCTAATCAATCTAAACACTATAACCTATAATGACAAAGCAAAAACTGAAATATCACATTTACATACAGTACCAGTCAAAAGTTTGGACACACCTGCTCATTCAAGGGTTTTTCTTTATTTTAACTATTTTCTACATTTTAGAATAATAGTGAAGACATGTGGAGGCCAGATCATGTGACGCAGCACTCAATCACTCTCCTTCTTGGTCAAATAGCCCTTACACAGCCTGGAGGTGTGTTTTGTCATTGTCCTGTTGAAAAACAAATGATAGTCCCACTAAGCGCAAACCGGATGTGTGGTGTTTCGCTGCAGAATGCTGTGGTAGCCATGCTGGTTAAGTGTACCTTGAATTCTAAATAAATCACTGACAGTGTCACTTGCAAAGCACCCCCACACCATCACACCTCCTCCTCCATGCTTCACGGTGGGAACCGCACATGCGGAGATCATCCGTTCACCTAATCTGCATCTCACAAAGACACAGCAGTTGGAACCAAATATCTCAAATTTGGACTCATCAGACCAAAGGACAGATTTCCATCGGTCTAATGTCCATTGCTCGTGAATCTTGGCCCAAGCAAGTCTCTTCTTCCTATTGGTGTCCTTTAGTAGTGGTTTCTTTGCAGAAATTCGACCTTGAAGAACTGATTCACACCGTCTCCTCTGAACAGTTGATGTTGAGATGTGTCTGTCACTTGAACTTTGTGAAGCATTTATTTGGGCTGCAATTTCTGAGGCTGGTAACTGTAATGAACTTATCCTCTGCAGCGGAGGTAACTCTGGGTCTTCCTTTACTGTGGCAGTCCTTGTAAGAGCCAGTTTCATCATAGGGCGTGATGGTTTTTGCGACTGCACTTGAAGAAACTTTCAAAGTTCTGGAAATTTTCCGAATTGACTGACCTGCATGTCTTAAAGTAATGATGGACTGTCGTTTGTCTTTGGTTATTTGAGCTGTTCTTGCCATAATATGGACTTGGTCTTTTACAAAAATAAGGCTATCTTCTGTATACCATCCCTACCTTGTCACAGCACAACTGATTGGATGAAACTCCTTAAGAAGGAAATAAATTCCACAAATTAACTTTTAACAAGGCATACCTGTTAATTGAAATGCATTCCAGGTGACTACCTCATGAAGCTGGTTGAGAGAATGTCAAGAGTGTGCAAAGCTGTCATCAAGGCAAAGGGTGGTTACTTTGAAGAATCTCAAATATAAAATATATTTCGATTTGTTTAACACTTTTTTGGTTACTACACAATTCCATATGTGTTATTTCCTAGTGTTGATGGCTTCACTATTATTCTACAATGTAAAAAATAATAAAAATAAAGAAAAACCCTTGAACGAGTAGGTGTGTCCAAACTTCTGACTGGTACTGTAAGTATTCAGACCCTTCACACAGTGCAGCAATTACATCCTCGAGTCTTCTTGGGTATGACGCTACAAGCTTGGCACACCTGTATTTGGGGAGTTTCTCCCATTCGTCTCTGCAAATCCTCTCAAGCTCTGTCAGGTTGGATGGGGAGCATTGCTGCACAACTACTTTAAGGTCTCTCCAGAGATCTTTAATCAGGTTCAAGTCCAGGCTCTTGCTGGGCCACTCAAGGACATTCAGAGACTTGTCCCGAAGCCACTCCTGCATTATCTTGGCTGTGTGCTTAGTGTTGTTGTCCTGTTGGAAGGTGAACCTTCGCCCGAGTCTGAGATCCTGAGTGCTCTGGAGCAGGTTTTTCTCAAAGACCTCTCACTGTACTTTGCTCTGTTCATCCTTCCCTTGATCCTGATTAGTCTCCCAGTCTCTGCCACTGAAAAACATCCCCACAGCACGATACTGCCACCACCATTCATCACCGTAGGGATGGTGCCAGGTTTCCTCCAGACGTGACGCTTGGCATTCTTGGTTTCATCAGACCAGAGAATCTTGTTTCTCATGTTCCAAGAGTCCTTTTACTGAGGAGTGGCTTCCGTCTGGCCACTCTACTATAAAGGCCTGATTAGTGGAGTTTTGCAGAGATGGTTGTCCTTCTGGAAGGTTCTCCCATCTAAGCAGTGGAACTCTGGAGCTCTGTCAGAATGACCGTCGGGTTCTTGGTCATCTTCCTGACCAAGGTCCTTCTCCCCTGATTGCTCAGTTTGGCCGTGTGGCCAGCTCTAGGAAGAGTCTTGGTGGTTCCAAACTTCTTCCATTTAAGAATGATGGAGGCCACTGTGTTCTTGGGGACCTTCAATGCTGCCGAAATGTTTGGTACCCTTCCCCATATCTGTGCCTCGACACAATCCTGTCTCGGAGCTCTACGGACAATTCCTTCGACCTCATATCTTGTTTTTTTTCTCTGACATGCACTGTCAACTGTGGGACCTTATATAGACAGGTGTGTGCCTTTCCAAATCATGTCCGATCAATTGAATTTGCCAAAATGTCATCCAAAACTGTTATCGCTTTGTCATTATGGGGTATTGTGTGTAGATTGATTAGATTTTTTAAAATACTCTCTAGAATAAGTCTTTAACATAGCAAAATGTGGAAAAAGTCAAGGAGTCTAAATACTTTCCGAATGCACTGTATATCAGCTGCTAATTGGCTAATACCTCTTCCTGTGTCTCTTTCCAGCCAACCCATTATAGGCATTGTTCTGGGAGTTTTGGCAGTGGTGATAGTGGGCATCTCTATCTTTGTGATGAGTGTTCTGTACCGCCGAGGTCTTGCCATCCGGCGCAAGAGAGCCATGAGGAGATACCTGGCGAGTGGAGAGGTGGGGAGGGGAGAGAGGGTGTGTGTGAGTGAGTGAGTGAGTGAGTGAGTGAGTGAGTGAGTGAGTGAGTGAGTGAGTGAGTGAGTGAGTGAGTGAGTGAAAATAAGGATTTTTCTAAACACTGTGTGTGTTATTGCCTTGATATGTCCTGATATTAACTGTATGCATTTGTGTTTGTCTGTAGAGTTTAGAGCCCTTGGACCCTGGTGAGAAGGGGGTCAAAGTTCATGCGAGGATCCTGAAGGTCAGAGAGCTCCGTAAGATCAAGCTGCTGGGCACCGGGGTGTTTGGCTCCATCCACAAGGTGCTTACACCATCAACCGTCACCCTCTTAGACCCCCTATTTTCATCATCACCCTGCACCTTTCTACCATTTACCATATTGTGCTTCTTACCTTACTTGTCTTTGTTTCATTGTGAGGTAACCCCTCTCCCCTGTCTTTTCCTCCACCTTTCTCAGGGCATTTGGATTCCTGAGGGAGACTCAGTGAAGATCCCCGTGGCCATAAAGACTATTCATGATCGAACGGGGCGGCAGACCTTCCATGAGATCACAGACGTAAGAAAATATATATACACTACCGGTCAAAAGTTTGGGGTCACTTAGAAATGTCCTTGTTTTTGAAAGAAAGCAAAAAAAAATTGTCATTAAAATAACATCAAATTGATCAGAAATACAGTGTAGACATTGTTAATGTTGTAAATGACTATTGTAGCTGGAAACGGCAGATTTTTTATGGAATATCTACATAGGCGTACAGAGGCCCATTATCAGCAAACATCACTCCTGTGTTCCAATGGCACGTTGTGTTAGCTAATCCAAGTTTATCCTTCTAGGCAGAGTTCCTCTGTCCAATGTCTGTGTTCTTTTGCCCATCTTAATCTTTTATTTTTATTGGCCAGACTGAGATATGGCTTTTTCTTTGCAACTCTGCCTAGAAGGCCAGCATCCTGGAGTCGCCTCTTCACTGTTGACATTGAGCCTGGTGTTTTGCGGGTACTATTTAATGAAGCTGCCAGTTGAAGACTTGTGAGGCATCTGTTTCTCAAACTAGACACTATAATGTACTTGTCCTCTTGCTCAGTTGTGCACCGGGGCCTTCTACTCCTCTTTCTATTCTGGTTAGAGCCAGTTTGCGCTGTTCTGTGAAGGGAGTGGTACACAGCATTGTACGAGATCTTCAGTTTCTTGGCAATTTCTCGCATGGAATAGCCTTCATTTCTCAGAACAAGAATAGACTGACGAGTTTCAGAAGCAAGTTCTTTGTTTCTTGCCATTTTGAGCCTGTAATTGAACCCACAAATGCTGATGCGCCAGATACTCAACTAGTCTAAAGAAGGCCAGTTTTATTGCTTCTTTAATCAGGACAACAGTTTTCAGCTGTGCTAACATAATTGCAAAAGGGTTTTCTAATGATCAATTAGCCTTTTAAAATGATAAACTTGGATTAGCTAACACAACATGCCATTGGAACACAGGAGTGATGTTTGCTGATAATGGTCCTCAGTACGCCTATGTAGATATTCCATTAAAAATCAGCCGTTTCCAGCTACAATAGTCATTTACAACATTAACAATGTCTACACTGTATTTCTGATCAATTTGATGTTATTTTAATAGACAAAATGTGTGCTTTTCTTTAAAAAATAAGGACATTTCTAAGTGACCCCAAACTTTTGAACGGTAGTGTATATCTCACATACCCATTCACAAGAACATCTGCCCCTTCAAATCATAACTGACCTGATAACACTTATCTTGACTCTGTTTACTAATGCAGATTTTTCTAATAACCCCTGCAGCACATGTTGGCGATGGGTAGCTTGGACCACCAGTACATAGTCAGGCTCTTAGGCATCTGTCCTGGTGCCAGTCTCCAGCTGGTCACCCAGCTCAGCACTCAGGGGTCCTTACTGGAGCACATCAGGCACTACAGGGATAGCCTGGACCCACAGAGGCTGCTCAACTGGTGTGTGCAGATTGCCAAGGTGAGATACCATTTGTGTGTGTGTGTGTGTGTGTGTGTGTGTGTGTGTGTGTGTGTGTGTGTGTGTGTGTGTGTGTGTGTGTGTGTGTGTGTGTGTGTGTGTGTGTGTGTGTGTGTGTGTGTGTGTGTGTGTGTGTGTGTGTGTGTGTATATGCGTGCATGTTATTGTTTATGCAACCGAGGTGTGTGTCCCGTCCTCCATCAGGGTATGTACTATTTGGAGGAACACAGGATGGTCCACAGAAACCTGGCAGCCAGGAATGTTCTCTTGAAAAGTGACTACATGGTCCAGATCTCTGACTATGGCATCGCAGACCTGCTATACCCTGACGACAAGAAGTACTTCTACAATGAGGTCAAGGTGTGTTGGCTTCTTGGTTAGGTCCCATGGTCCGGAATAACTTGTCATGGACAATGTCTCAGCCTACTATTTATCTTCTTCTGGAAAAACCATCCTGTGTACCATCTGCTGTCTTTTCTGTTAGGTGAGATGATGACTAGATACATGGCCTGGTTCTTTTCTGTTAGGTGAGATGTTGACTAGATACATGGCCTGGTTCTTTTCTGTTAGGTGAGATGATGACTAGATACATGGCCTGGTTCTTTTCTGTTAGGTGAGATGTTGACTAGATACATGGCCTGGTTCTTTTCTGTTAGGTGAGATGATGACTAGATACATGGCCTGGTTCTTTTCTGTTAGGTGAGATGTTGACTAGATACATGGCCTGGTTCTTTTCTGTTAGGTGAGATGTTGACTAGATACATGGCCTGGTTCTTTTCTGTTAGGTGAGATGATGACTAGATACATGGCCTGGTTCTTTTCTGTTAGGTGAGATGTTGACTAGATACATGGCCTGGTTCTTTTCTGTTAGGTGAGATGTTGACTAGATACATGGCCTGGTTCTTTTCTGTTAGGTGAGATGATGACTAGATACATGGCCTGGTTCTTTTCTGTTAGGTGAGATGTTGACTAGATACATGGCCTGGTTCTTTTCTGTTAGGTGAGATGATGACTAGATACATGGCCTGGTTCTTTTCTGTTAGGTGAGATGTTGACTAGATACATGGCCTGTTTTTCTACGTGTTTTGTATTGTTGCCATGAACACTAACTAATAGGTGTTTTTTCCCAGTGGCCACAGGCTTTGAACTGAGTAGAACTCATGGTGACATAGTTCCCTGTCTTGTCTCTCTCACCACAGACGCCTATCAAATGGATGGCTCTGGAGAGCATCTTGTTCCGCAGATACACACATCAAAGCGATGTCTGGAGCTATGGTGAGTCACTGTGTGTGTGTGTGTGTTTCATGTGCTTTTATCGACTTTTATATCAACGGTAAGTTGAAAGTACTTATGTGTATGTTGAGTTACCATGATTTTAGAATGTAAATTATATTACTCCATCTTGCAGGAGTGACAGTGTGGGAGATGATGTCATACGGGGCGGAGCCCTATTCAACGATGCGTCCACAGGAAGTGCCTGACCTGCTGGAGAAGGGCGAGCGTCTCTCCCAGCCACACATCTGCACCATAGATGTTTACATGGTCATGGTCAAGTGTGAGTGCCCACCCTCTCTCCTTCACCCTCAATACCTATCAGATCTGTGTGAAATGTGCTAGAGTACATTGCATTGTAATCATTTGTTTTGCTATGAAAGTATAGTATATAAAGAATGTTCAAACAACTGACACTATCTTCGATGGGACTCACGTGGCATTATCATCATTTACAGGCTGGATGATTGACGAGAATGTCCGTCCCACCTTCAAGGAACTGGCCAATGAGTTTACCAGAATGGCCAGGGACCCGCCTCGGTACCTAGTGATCAAGGTAAGACAGAATGCCACACCTGGGAGGTAGCCATATAAATCAATGTTTGCTAAGAATGTGTTTTTTGGAGTCCACTCCCAAATGCCAATCAATACAGTCCTAAGACTGTGCTGTTTGCCTGAGTCACACTCTTGTTCATCCACACGAAATGTCAGCTCATGAGGACAATAATAATGATGTTGTTAGTGATGATGATGATGATGATTGAAGTTTATTTCTTTATCTTCCTCTGTTCACCAGGGGGACTGCAGCCCGTCGGACTCTCCCTCAGACGAGTCTCACCACCGAGTTACAGAGCTGGATCACATGGAGGCGGGGCTGGAGGACCAGGATGAGGAGAGGCTAGGGGACGGCATGGCCACACCTCCTCTCTATCTGTCACAGGCCAGGAGTTTTTCTCGACTCTCACGAATGGAAAGCCACAGGGTGAGGGCTCATATAAGGCATCTCTCTCGATGCATACACGATGCATACATTTTAAACTGTATGGGGCCAGGAGTTTTTCCGGACCATGTGACCTGACTAGGAAAATCCATGTTATCCATGTTATAGTCCTGGTCAGTTCACGTTGTCAATATATAACATGGGCAGATCAAACCTTTTGTTCACCAAGTTGTTTTTCTAACTCCCATCCCGTCCTGTTCCATTCTTGTATTCCCCTCAGGGTGTTCACAGCAGTCAGGCTGGATACCTGCCCATGACCCCAGGACTGGATAACTCTCAGGTCAGTCACTGGAGATGACAAAGATACATGAAAACCTACTGAAAACATTTACATGCTAACACATGTATTATTGGAAGTCTTCCAGCCTATATCAATCCTATAGGGTTGATCACTCATTTGACCTTATACCTCCTGTTCCTCTATATAGATGGTGTGGCCGCCAGCGTCTCGCTCTCGCCTCAACTCCGCCCGCACTGTGTCAGAGAGCTCCGAGGGGCGGGGCACGTTGGTGGAGCTGGAGATGAGCGAGGACTTGGCTGGTAGCCTGCAGAGGAAGCGGCATCGGGAGGACAGTGCCTACATGTCCCAGAGGGACAGCATGTCAGGGGTGCTGTCTGAGACCCCCTCCCCTGACACAGAGGGGGAGGAGGACCAGAACGGATACGTGCTTCCCGGACTGGGTGACAGTCCAGAGAGAGGTGATAGCATAGATAGATCACGAAAACAAACATACCACACAATATGCATAGGAACATATATCTTTGTGTTTCTGACTATTGAACATATTCCATTTTTATATTTTCTTTAAGCCATATAAATAAAGTCACATGTTTTTGTTTGCGGGTGGTTGCATGGTCATTGTTATAACTCAAAGTGTCAGTGTTAATTGCAAGAGTACTCAGATCATTTCAGATCTCTGGATCACCTTACTCATTCCTCTGTCCCTTGTCACTGTTCTCCACAGATACGCTACTGTCTAGCTCACGGGTCACCCTTCCTCACGGGAGGACGTCCAAGGTTCCCTCATACCCGTCAGGACCCTCGGAGGACAATGACAGTGCCTGTGAAGAATATGAGTACATGAACAAACAGGCGTTCATGATGACTCTCTCCCCCAGGCAGCAGCCTGGCCACTCCAAAGATGGCCAGTGGTTGAAGATGAACAAGAGGCAACGCTCTTCTCTGCCATCCCTGGACACAGAGTATACAGAGTGCACGGGGCACAGGACATCAGCTGGGGAGAACAGGGGAGGCCAAACCAAGAATGAAGAACTCCAGGACTATGAATTCCCTGCCCTCAACTCTGATTCAGACAAAATAGAGGAAAGTGGCTCTGGGGACGTTGAATATGAGTACATGGACATTCGAAGTGTTGGACCAGAGGCCAGTGAAAGACCAGACGATCCCCCAACACGAGTTGTCCCTCATCCTGGAGCTACGCCCAAACAGCGGATGAGAGGCGAGAGAAAGGTGGAGGAAGTGGACAATGAATACGTAGAAGAGGATGACTATCATTACACTAACAGGCAACCCAAGCTACGGCAGGCTCTGCGAAGCAGGGAGGGGCTGAGGATGCAGAGAGGAGGAGAGGGAGAGGTGGATGAGTACGAGGACATGGATTCACTTGCTGCCCCTGGAGCTGGGGACCCAGTGGAGTATGAGAATTTGCAGGAAGAAGGTGAGGGTGTAGTGCGGGCAATCGGGGGTCAGCGCACAGGGATGGGGGCATTTGTAAAAGTGCGTGCAGGGGTAGGGGTGGGGGAGCCTGGTGGAGATTGCTCATTTGACAATCCAGACTACTGGCAGAGCAGGTTGTTCCTGAAGCCTGTGAGCACGTAGGGAAGTGGACCTCCTTCATCAAACCTGAAGGGGATAGCTGCCTCTGTAGCTTTTCCATGTCCGTTGAATTCAATGAAGGACCAGGAGAGGGGAGAAACCAATCCAGAGCCATCCAAATATCAAAAATATTTAAGACATATCTCTGTGTGCCATTTTTGTATTTTAAAGAGCAACTGACACTAAAAAGCTACTTCTTGTTTTAAAAATAGCCTAATATGAGTCAGAAACATCCATTCTAGTGTCAAAACAAAGTGTAAATCATAAAGTCAGTCTCGTTCAATACAGAGATTTTACGATATGATAGGAAAACATTTTATGTCAAGGAATAAAGGGTACCGTAATAGTTTTCTTGAGGTTGGGTTTATTTCAATCCTGCCCCCCAAGCCATCATCAATTTGGAGGTTGTAATGCCCGTAGTCAATTTGATTTGACATTCGATATCTCTATAGGGCTAGATAGGGACCATCAGTAAATGGTACATGGGACAATATTTTTTAAATATCAATAGCTCCAAATTTAAATGACTTAAAAACCTAATACAAACTATAAATTGTAGAAATTCATAAACAAATATTGAAAGCATTTAATGAGACAATTAAAAGATGTGCAACATGAAAAATCTACTTTGCCACGGTCACATACCAGCCTGCAGAAGCTAATTGGCAAAAGACGTTGGCTAGCACTAGCAATCTTAGGCAACTTTAAGACACAAGACCTGGTTTCAAGATATCTAGAAGGGTGAGTTACTGTAACTGTGTACTGTTTTGGTAGAGTGAATGTACAAACGCTTGCCACATACGAACACACACAAGACACACCCACATTAAACCACCTTACAAGACAACTCTTGTTTGGCTTCAGTCATGGCCGCTGCGTTTCTTAATGACCAAGCCGAAAAAGAAGCCAAATCAGGAAGTTCCGCCATTAATGTGTCTGTTACAGGTTTACATTGATCATGTTTTTTAGCCATAATAACATATAGGCTTTGGGATGTTTTTCTTTGAAATATGATACTGTATTATAAGTGTAAGGCACTGTGAGTGTGTGAAGCACTAATAGAAATGGCCCGATTATAAGCTTTGTATATGTTTTTACTTATAAGAACAAAAAATTATTTTGTACAATGTTATTTTTCTATGGTATTTTCATGTTTTGAAAATGTTAATGTAACCTTTAAGTGATATTATTGAGTATGTTCTATATAATAAAACTCTTTGAAGAATGTATGTGATTGTTTTCGTTAATTAGTGGGAATGGGCATAATTCACAATCTGTTTGTTGATAACAGATGTTTAATTCATTTCTGTGGTGTCTTGCTGTTCACTTGTTACACAGTCCCATTCATTGGGGTAAGTAAGAAATGAATAGGCACATTCCATGTTGTCGTTATTCCAGTTGGGCTGAGCATATTACCAGAGCTCAACACCTGAAACAACATCCCAGGAACCACATTTATAGTGACCTTAGTACAACAATTAGTGTCCTTGTCAAGTTATTCTCTGTGCATAACGGTTAAGGTGTTGGACTGACAATCTCAGGGACTGTAGATTGAGTCCCGATAAGGATGTGACCCAGGCCAAAATGTACACATTGGTGTCAGAAGTGGGATGGCACCTTGATGCGGCTGTCCCTACAGCCTTCGGTAGAGGTGCAAGGAAATCAAAGATGCTGATCTAACGCCGTGTTCACATGCTATCGGAAACTTGGAACCTCCGCATTAAAATTAACTTAAGTTATTTTGCGTAGAGCTTCATACTGGTTGATTCCGAAACTTCCCAGGTGGGAAACTGGATCATTTTCTACAAGTTATCAAGTCGTAACTCAACGATATTCCGCTGGCTGTCTGAAAAGTGCTTTAGGGTTAGGGTTTAGGGTAGCAATGTACCAATGATCATAAACCCTGCCTATTTCTATCAATCACATGTATTTATAGAGCCCTTTTTACACCAGCAGATGTAACAAAGTGTGTACACAGACCTGCGAGCAACTGTGGCCCCTCATGAGTTCAGTTTTTTAACCCCCATCCCGATCAAGTTGCCCATCCCTGATTTAGACCATAAAGCCCTATTTGGTTGTGACGTTTTTGCTTATGTAGCAAGAACATAGGAGGAGATTGGAGAATCAGGGGCTTGAGCAGCTACATGAAGTGGAGCTTGGTCAGAGATAGTCTTTATTCTTTTGGAACTTTTGTAAGTGTAATGTTTACTGTACATACTGTTTATTTCACTTTTTACTGTTTATTTAACTTTTGTTTATCTATTCCACTTGCTTTGTTAATTTTAACATATGTTTCCCATGACAATAAAGCCCCTTAATAAATTGAATTGATATTACAGAAAGGAGGAGATAGGAATCACATTGGTCAATGAAGGGATTAATGTACAACGCCCCACCCAGCAGACTGTCGCCCAATCGCGTTTGGGGTTATCATGCTGCATCACGCGGTTGCTAAACTAATTGTCACGCAATCCCTACTCAAAGTCAGGGTATGAGTCGAGAAACGTGCCTATTTTCATCGAAAGTACGTAATCTCACGATTCCAAAGCTATACAATATTAAAGAAAGCAAGTTATTTATCTGACATCCTTGAAAATATTGGGAATGTTGTACTTCTTGTTGACGAAATTCATGCTAATGTTGTGGTTTTGAGCCAGCGTCAAATTGACTCCCATTCACTCCTTGAAGGAGAGCTCTTCTTGTCCCAGAATCACCCAGAATGCACCGCGCAAACCATTGACGTTTAAACGAGTTTTCCATCTCCAAATAAGTATCTCTGGCATGGTAGTGGCGGTGCCTGTGTGAAGCTAGCCACAATAAGGATTAACCACAATTGTGGACTTGACTGTTTGGCTTCAAAATAACAGTACCCCATTGAAAGTAATTTAAACAGAAATAAATAGTGGAATCTTTCCATATTTGGACTAGACAACAGTAAACAAGGTCGGAATGTAATTATATAAATTCACCAAAAGACAATTATTAATTAATTTTACACCAAAAAAGTTCAAATCTGTGGATATATTAGAATTGCTTTGGTGGCATAATAATAATATGCAGTGTACAAATAAAATTTGATATGTGACATGCGCCGAATACAAGAGGTGGAGACCTTAATGTGAAATGCTTACTTACAAGCCCTTAACCAACAATGCAGTTCAAGAAAATATATACTAAATGAACTAAAGTAAAAAACAAAATAAAAAGTAACACAATAAAATAACAATAACGAGACTATAAACAGGGGGTACCAGTACCGAGTCAATGTGCGGGGGTACAGGTTAGTCGAGGTAATTTGTACATGTAGGTAGGGGTAAAGTGACTATGCATAGATAATAAACAGCGAATAGCAGCAGTTTAAAAACAAAGGGGGTGTTGTCAATGCAAAATAATCCGGGTGGCCATTTGATTAATTGTTCAGCAGTCTTATGGGTTGGGGGTAGAAGCTGTTAAGGAGCCTATTGGATCTAGACTTGGCGCTCCAGTACCGCATGCCGTGCGGTGGCAGAGACAACGTGGACACCAACGAACTTGAAACTCTCAACTCGCTCCACTACAGCACCGTCAATGTGAATGGGGGTGTGTTCGGCCTTTCTTTTCCTGTAGTCCATGATCAGCTCCTTTGTCTTGCTCACGTTGATGGAGAGGTTGTTGTCCTGACACCTCACTGCCAGGTCTCTGACCTCCTCCCTATAGGCTTTGTCGGTGATCAGGCCTCCCACTGTTGTTTCGTCAGCAACTTAATGATGGTGTTGGAGTCATGCTTGGCCACGCAGTCGTGGGTGAACAGGGAGTACAGGAGGGGACTAAGCACACACCCTTGAGGAGCCCTCGTGTTAAGGATCAGAGTGGCAGACGTGCTGTTGCCTGCCCTTACCACCTGTGGGAGGCCATTCAGGAAGTCCAGGATCCAGTTGCAGAGGGAGGTGTTTAGTCCCAGGGTCCTTAGCTTAGTGGTGAGTTTTGTGGGCACTATGGTGTTGAATGCTAAGCTATAGTCAATGAACAGCATTCTCACGTAGGTGTTCCTTTTGTCCAGGTGGAAAAGGGCAGTGTGGAGTGCGATTGAGATTGTGTCATCTGTGGATCTGTTGGGGCGGTATGCAAATTAGAGTGGCTCTAAGGTTTCTGGGATGATGGTGTTGATGTAAGCCATGACCAGCCTTTCAAAGCACTCCATGGCTACCGACGTGAGTGCTACGGGGCGGTAGTCATGTATGCAGGGTAACTTCCATTTTCGGGCACAGGGACTATGGTGGTCTGCTTGAAACATGTAGGTATTACAGACTCGGTCAGGGAGATGTTGAAAATGTCAGTGAATACACTTAAGGGGAGAAAGGTAGCCTAGTGGTTAGAGCATTGGGCCAGTAACTGAAAGGTTACTAGATCGAATCCCCAAACTGACAAGGTAAAAATCTGTTGTTCTGCCCCTGAACAAGGCAGTTAACCCATTGTTCCCATCATTGTAAATAAGAACTGACTTGCCTAGTTAAATAAAGGTCAAATAAATATATATATATATTTTTGAAACCAGTTGGTCCGCGCATGCTCTAAATACACGTCCTGGTAATCCATCTGGCCCTGCGGCCTTGCGAACGTTGTCCTGTTTAAAGGTCTTGCTCACATCGGCTACAGAGAGCGTGATCACACAGTCATACGGAACAGCTGGTGCTCTCTTGCATGCTTCAGTGTTGTTTGCCTCGAAGCGAGCATAAAAGGCATTTGGCTCGTCTGATAGGCCCGCGTCACTGGGCAGCTCGCGGCTGGATTTTCCTTTGTACAGCCTTACCTACTGATCTTCGGTCCATGAATTGGGGTATCAGCCTACTCGGTGACACCCACAGATTACAATTCTGAAGAGTTTACACAAATATTACCATTGTTGCTCATATTTGGGAAATTTAACTGTGGGAGGTCAACTCACTAGATAGCCTATTGTGCGTATTGACGTTCATATTGCAATGTATAGCCTTACCTACGGATTTTGAAATGGGGTATCAGCCTACTCAGTGACATCCACAGATTACAACTGTGAAGAGTTTCACAAATATTAGCATATATTGACTTATTATCAAATCAAATCACCTTTTATTTGTCACATGTGCCGAATACAACAGGTTTAGACCTTACCACGAAATGCTTACTTAGGAGCCCTTAACCAACAATGCAGTTCAAGAAATAGAGTAAAGAAAATATTTATTAAATAAAAGAAAGTAAAAAATGTAATAAATGTAAAACAATAAAATAACTATAACGAGGCTATATACAGGGGGTACAGGTACAGACTCAATGTGCATGGGTACAGGTTAGTCGAGTTAGTTTTTACATGTAGGTAGGGGTAAAGTGACAATGCATAGATAATAAACAGCAAGTAGCAACAGTGTAAAAACAATGTGAGAGGGTGGGAGGAGGAGGTGTCAATGTAAATAGTCCGGGTGGCCATTTTATTAATTGTTCAGCAATTATGGACTTTTTTCAAATGTATATAACAACTTTCTAAACTTGTTTAGCATTATCTACTCCAAATATGACATGATTCCATTATTTGTATCAGTTTGTATCACTTTCAATTGGTGACTTGTATTTTGAAGTCGAACCACAAATTCCACTATTGTGGCTAGCTTCACACAGGTGTCGGTCTTGGTGCCGACACATTAGGAAGTGTGTTGTAAAGAGAGTCGCTGTCAAGATGTCTGACAATGAAGAACAAGAACAGACTATCGCTGAGGACTTGGTTGTCACCAAGTACAAAATGGGAGGTGACATCGCCAACCGTAAGTGTCAGATCGGGGTGACCTGCTCTTGGCGGCCTTTCGTACAACACCAGCCTGATGTGTAGGCACAGACCAACACAACCATGTGCTTTGACATAGTAGGCGCAGTTTAGAAACGTGTGATGGTGGAATGGAAATTGGCCTAGCCCTGGTAGGCCAATAACTTCACGACGTTATTTTGTGAGCAAAGTTCAGTAAGCCAGCTAGCTATGGTTAACGGTTATTTTGTCAAGGACCGTGAACATAACGGCTAGCTAGAAAACGTTACCTAAACATGAATTATCAACAGTCACACCAGACAGTAGTAACCACTATTGTATTTGTTAGTTAGATGTAGTTAGCTAGCAAACGTTATTTTTTTGTATTGTCATCTTAGTTCACTGTTTGGGGAGCTACAGTAGTTAACGGAATTTATGTTTCCATGTCAACCACACAGCTAGGAAGTGGCCTTGGGGAAATTTGGTTAGTTATGTCAAACAAAAACCAAGAAACAAAAACTCAATGCACAAGGATTACTTAAAAAAAAAAATGTTACAAAAGTGTTTATAAAAATACGTTTACTTGACGAACAATGCAAATGCAAAGTTTTGTAACAGAATGATGGTTTATGCTGTTTGAGCCATTATTCTGTTACCAAACTTTGCATCTGTACTGTTAAAGTAAATTCGTTTTTGTAAAAATGCTGGCTTGTGCATAGAATTGTATGGTTTGTTTAACTTTGCAATCGTTGATTTTTGTTTGGCATACATTTAAAGTGGGAAATTAGCCTCCGCATAATTCTGTCGTCATGTAATTGCCCCTTACTAGCAGTCATAACTAGCTAACTTAGCTAGTTCCATGTAAAGTGAAATAGGTCTGGCTATGTATGTGTACGTTTGTTCTGCCTAGCTGTAGTCAACTGAGACAATTTTACTGGGAAAGGCTTAAACTTGACAGGGAAATATTATTCCAACCACACATGATCTGACTAGCTAGCTGCCTCACTGACAACTTGTTCACAGGTATTATAAATGGACAGCTAATTTCCTACCCAAAGCAAGTGGGCTAAAAATGCTGACATTGCTTGTTGGCATGACCTTAGTAGCTTTATGACACACAGAAATAGAATGAGTAGACGGGGATCTTCATTCAAGTCAATGATGACATAATGGGTGGACTGGCAGCCATTTTGAGTGTAACCATAGCAGGAAGTAAAAGCAGGAAGTTTACCCTTCAATCTGTGCTGTGATTTGTTGAGCCACCTCAATTGACATTACAAAAAATAATGTAGCATGTTAGGAGAATTGGGTTAGGTTAACTAAAATGCCCAAAAATGTCACTGTTGACGATAATTTGACAAAGCTGGTTCCTTTCTAGACATGACACAGCTAGATCGTTGGCGGTGTTGAGCAGGAGGAGGAGCTACGCAGACCATTTGTGTCCGGAAGTAATTTTGCCATTCATTGTAGTGATTGCGCTGTGTAGAGTTGCTATTTTCTCAAGTTTTCTCGTAACTTGTGACATTCCTGGATTACTCATTATAGTAAGTCAGATGTAATCAACAGATACGATAGTCAGTTTAACAAAATGTAAATAGGCTGACTACACCGCTCGTTGCAAAATAAATTTAGAAATCTATATTATTCAATTATTGCACCCACACTGCTCACGCGTGCCAACGAGCGTCTGCGTTGCCAAGGGCTAACACGGACCCAAACTCGTGCACCATCGTGCATAAATGTATTTTGTCCCCCCACACCAAACGCGATCATGACATGCAGGTTAAAATATCAAAACAAACTCTGAACCAATTACATTAATTTGGGGACAGGTCGAAAAGCATTAAATATTTATGGCAATTTAGCTAGCTAGCTTGCACTTGCTAGCTACTTTGTCCTATTTAGCTAGCTTGCTGTTGCTAGCTAATTTGTCCTGGGATATAAACATCAAGTTATTTTGCCTGAAATGCTCAAGGTCCTCTACTTTGACAATTAATCCACACATAAAACGGTCAACCGAATCGTTTCTAGTCATCTCTCCTCCTTCCAGGCTTTTTCTTCTTTGAACTTATATGATGATTGGCATCTAAACTTTCATAGTTACCATGACGACCGACAACACAGTTCATCTTTCAATCACCCACGTGAGTATAACCAATGAGGAGATGGCACGTGGGTATCTGCTTCTATAAACCAATGAGGAGATAGGAGAGGCAGGACTTGCAGCGTGATCTGCATCACAAATAGAACTGACTTCTACAAGCTCCCTCACGACGCCAGGACAGCGGAGTCAATCACCACCTTCCGGAGACACCTGAAACCCCACCTCTTTAAGGAATACCTAGGATAGGATAAAGTAATCCTTCTAACCCCCCCCCCCCCCCCCAAAAAAAAAGATTTAGATGCACTATTGTAAAGTGGTTGTTCCACTGGATATCATAAGGTGAATGCACCAATTTGTAAGTCGCTCTGGATAAGAGCGTCTGCTAAATGACTTAAATGTAAATGTTAGCCCTTGGCAACGCAGATGCTTGTTGGCGCACGGTGTAGTCAGGGTATAAGAGTACATGACTGTACATAGCTGGCGGTGTTGGCAAAATCACTACTTATCCCATCAAACCAAGCGAGGAGCGGCTGCCCGTTGTCACAGTTCCAAGACCAGTCAGAAACATCCAGCTAACCCTACACCAATGATGCCGGCGGATCTCAAAACTGAACTTGGATCTGCGTTAAGTAGCAATGATATCCTTCGCCACCGTCATCTTACGACATCTTCAACCGGTCATGACTATTCAATAAAATGTTTATTTCCAGCAAATTTGTTATTTACATGATTGTATAACTAGCAAGGTGTTTTGAAGTCGAGGGTGGAGTATTTATGAAGTTTGGTAATGAGGACGGAAACTAGCATAGTTCAAATGGGAAAACAAGCTTAGCCTTAGTGTGCATGTGTGCCCACGCGCACTAGGCTAATTCAGTAGACAAATCAAATCAAATGTATTTATATAGCCCTTCGTACATCAGCTGATATCGATAGACAGCTTTAAGTTTTTATGCACTGATACCAGGAGCTGGCAGAGAAAAGTTTGATTTAAACAATTCAGAGACTGAAACAAATAAATCAGATGACCTATATTTAATGAGAGCGAATGGGTATACAATATCGAAATCCGCTGTAACTGTCAATAGTAAAAAACTAAAATTTAAAATTGTTTGAATGAACCCTGAATACAATAAATGAACGGGGACGTAAATTCCGGACACGGTAGACTCCTCCTCCTCCTTACCCCTCTATGGACAGGCTTCAAACTGACCCCAGGCCCAGAGTCATGACTCATACCCCAACATTGAACTCAGTTAAATGGCAGCTGATTCATCATGACATAATACAACCATGATGGATAGTCTTATTTATAGAGAATGCACATGTTCTGATTGAATGTGATGATGACATATTTGGTCTCACTTCTACACTCTTTTTCACCTCTCAAATGTCTCATACATCTCCACCTCCTATTCCCCTACCCTCTTGTTCTCTCTAGAGGCCCTGCGCGTGGTGATTGAGGCGTCCAAGTCAGGGGTGTCTGTGCTCAGTCTCTGTGAAAAGGGAGATGCTCACATCATGGCAGAAACTGGCAAGGTCTTCAGGAAGGAGAAAGACTTGAAGAAAGGTAAAAGGGCTGGGGTGGAAGGGGGATAAAAGCTGGGTGAGAAGTGCAAGCGGAATGGGGTTACAATTGTTCTTAGTGTTTAAACTGCAATTTTTATCATTTAAACGTTTAAATGAAAATAAAAAATCTTAAAATTACGTGAATTTACTATTCAGATATGGTCCTGCGTATGACCGCTAGGGGGCAGTACATTTCAATCTACCGCAGTCCTTGCTACTTACAGAAGACGCTCACTTTACTGCTAGTTAATGCTGTTTTAGGTTCCCTGCTGTGTCCCTCTCCTCCGTGTGCTCAATTGTCAGTGCATGTCCCACTTTTCATTAATGTGATGGCTCGTTGCAGTGACGTATAACAGCCTGTTCATAGACGTCCAACAATCTGCTGTTAACACCACGTATGGTGTTTGAGAGCTCGCGCTTTGTACTCACAGAGGAATCATTGTACAATTTCACCATCCAGGTCATTACATTTTGTTTCTACATAGCATCTTGTAGACAGGTTCTAGATATGCCATCAGGGCAGTGAAGCTGACATTCTCTACCATTGACAATGGCTGCATATCAACTGCAATCATTTCTGTAATCAGTGCTGTGATTTTCTCACTCCATGGTGCCTCCATTTCAGATGATGGTTAAGCATTTCAGCTGTATTGCCACTGTAGCTCAATTCCACCTTGCACAGTTTGCATTTATTTCACCACCTTCTCATTTAACTTCTCAAAGTATTGCCATACAGTTCTTCGCTGCGGTCCCTTCCCTGCCTCACTCTGCTATTTTGATAACTATTAACCGCGATGAGGTGTGGAGCGCTTTATATCCTTGGCAAATCATTTGAAAGATGCATATCTCCTCCTACTAACGTTACAGGATTGTTGCGTTAGGTATGTTTAATTTCCATTTTCCCTTAATGATGATAATGATCGGCTATGAAAAGCCAACTGACATCTACTCCTGAGGCGTTGACCTGTTGCACCCTCGACAACCACTCTGATTATTATTACTTGACCCTGCTGGGTCATCTATGAACATCTTGGCCATGTTCTGTTATAATCTCTACCCGGCACAGCCAGAAGAGGACTGGCCACCCCTCAGATCCTGGTTCCTCTCTAGGTTTCTTCCTATGTCCTGGCCTTTCTAGGGAGTTTTTCCTAGCCACCGTGCTTCTACACCTGCATTGCTTGCTGCTTGGGGTTTTAGGCTGGGTTTCTGTACAGCACTTTGTCACATCAGCTGATGTGAGAAGGGCTTTATAAATACATTTGATTGATTTGATTGGGACCTGTTGGTAGTAGTTTTTTTATAACCGTTAACTATCCCAATGTCGTTTAAACGTTCACAGCCCTACTATGTAGTTATGACTGTTGGTCCTGTCTCTTACGTCTACCATAAATGTTTATATAGGGCAGGTGGTTCAAAGCCATGCTTTCTTTTGTGAGGGGGACAGTATGTTGTCATACTGTCTCCAGATCAGAAACACATGCCACACATTCACAATGGGCCTGAACATGGGATGAGTTATTGAATATGTCAGTGAGATGACAGAACCGTGAGGAGTGATATTGGTTGAAAAGAGGGACATTATTTGCCATCAGTCAGGTCTCTCATAAACACTGCAGATTATTTTAAATTGAAGATTTGGTGGTTCTCTCTTCCCTCTTCCAGGAATTGCCTTCCCCACCAGCGTCTCAGTCAATAACTGTGTTTGCCACTTCTCTCCCCTGAAGAGTGACCCTGACTACACACTTAAAGATGGAGATCTGGTCAAAATGTATGAACCTCAATCTACAGTAACATTACCCCTTCACTCTGTGTGTCTTCAGTCTCCCAAGTATGTGTTGTCTGTCATCTTGTTTGCTGTGTTCTCATGCATCTGATGGGGTCTCCTTGGCTGTTGACTTGTCGTCTTTGTTAGGTCTTGTCTCCCTGTATGTCTATGTGCCTGTATGTCTATATGGCAAACGATAAGTAAAGATTGGATTACTAGCCTTGTTCATCTGGTATTGGTGCCTAATTGTCACTATTGCCATTGTATAGTTGAACAAGCCTTTTCATCTTAGTTGTTGGATTGCCACTTTTGTCATCTCTCTGTTGACCCTCCCTTTCCTGTTTTCTGTCTTCTGTTAATATAAGGATGTCACTGTCTGGAATATTGTGAGTGTTAAAGAGCCAACTATACTGAACAAAAATATAAACCCAACATGTAAAGTGTTGGTCCTATGTTTAATGAGCTGAAATAAAAGATCCCAGAACATTTCCATACACACAAAACGCTTATTGTTGTTGCCAGAGAATTGAATGTTCATTTCACTACTATTCATCCGTCGCAATCACCTCATGTTTCAGCATAATACTGCACAGCCTGATGTTGCAAGGATCTGAACACAATTCCTAGAAGCTGAAAATGTCCCAGTTCTTCCATGGCCTGCATACTCACCAGACATATCAACCAGTGAGCATCTTTGTGATGCTCTGGATCGACGTGTACGACAGCGTGTTCCAGTTCCCGCCAATATTCAGTGACTTCGGCACAGGAGTGGGACAACATTCTACAGGCCACAATCAACAACCTGATCAACTCTATTCGAAGGAAATGTGCTGCGCTGCATGAGGCAAATGGTGGTCACACCAGATAGTGACTGGTTTTCTAATTCACACCCCTTCCTTTTTTGTTGTTGTTGAAATCTGTGACCAACCGATGTATATCTGTATTCCTATTCATGTTAAATCCATAGAGTCGGGCCTAATGAATTTATTTCAATTTGGTCATATGAACTCTAACTCAGTAAAAATTGTTGCATTTATATTTTTGTTCAGTGTAGATGGTTATGCCAACTTGTATTACTGTAGGGCTGTGCCATTCTCTGAATCTGTTGAAAAGTCATATTTTTCATTACTATACCAAAAGCCTGGGTGTATCCTTAACTAGCAATTTCATTGTCATGGGTGCTGTCTTTGGAATACATTATGATCCCCCTGCGGTATGGTTGTAGGTGAACAAGCCAATAACAACTTACCCTCGGAGCATATCCTCACTCGACACTTACCGTAATAAAATCACACAAATTAGACTGTTTAATTTATCTCTGACGTCTTTTTTGTCAGTAAACTTTTTCCCATTTGATCTTTGGAAGCACAACATGACTGCCATTTTGTCCTTGTCTAAATGTATTTAATCATCTATATGTCCTTTTACACAATGACATAGATATCAGCAACTGGCTTTGTATTTGTATTTTATTAGGCATCCCCAGCTACTCTTCCTGGGGTCCAAACACATCAAGACACTTACATTACACAAGATATAACAGTACATCATATAACATCGCTACACAACTACATAGTTGGCATAACGATTTCTGAATGTCTGATGAACTTCTATTTCCTTCATAACTTAAAACGTTTCCGTCTCTCCTTTTCTCTTATCCTCTCCATCTCTGTCCCCTTTATTTCTGCAGTGATCTTGGAGTCCATGTTGATGGCTTCATCGCAAATGTGGCTCATAGCTTTGTTGTGGGAGCTACCAAGGTATGTACCGTTATGACCTAATGACTTGGAATTCTTAAGCCCTCATTGAAGAGATATATTCTGGAGGATTCGAAAATGACCTCATTTTTGTTGCCTCCTGTTTTGGACCTGACGTATAAATGTATGGCTCATACATGTATAATACATTATCTGCAGTCCTCTCCCAGCGGAAAAAAAGGCACAGAATCCTTACATTCTAACCTGCCATAATTTAGTGCATGAGATCTACTTGCTCATTCCTGTCATGCAGTGAACGTGCGCTCTGAAGCAAGTGGGATGAGTGGCTGCATGCGCTTACCATTAGTTATTTTGATAACAGCGAAAATACATTGAATTCATCGAATGCATGATAACTTCCATGCATCAGAAGTTAGAAAGCCTCCTGAATTAGAAGTGAGATCTATTAGACCTACATTTACATTTAAGTCATTTAGCAGACGCTCTTATCCAGAGCGACTTACAAATTGGTGGATTCACCTTATGATATCCAGTGGAACAACCACTTTACAATAATTTCTTTCAAAGCATTTCTCAGCAAACCAGAGAATGTTGTGCGCTAAAGATGCCATTGTAGCCACACAAATACATTAGAAGGTAATTGTCCACCCGATCAGGTGGACAATGGTGTCGCTGGTGAATTTTGGAACATATTGCACAATAGGCTAAGGTTTTTACCAGGTGCGCATCCATGCATGCTTTCACCCACTTTTTAAACAATAAAATATCGGCCTACCTTTCTGTTATCAACCATCCATCCAATTCAAATAATTCCATGTGTCCACCTTTTGTCATTATAAACGTTCCCAAATGTATTATTCCATGATATGGGGTAATAATCCAACACTGCAGTTCATTGTCAGCGATCATCATTCATCACGTAGCCAAATGCTATTTATAATAAATACACAACTTCCAAGGAGTTGATGCCAACATATAACTACCGGTATAACTTTCCATTGTATGAAATGACATTATCACATTACTTTGAGACCTTGGGTGCAACTACAGAAAGTCGGGAACTGGCCTGCAACAACCAAACTGATGGACAATGTTAATTGGCAGGTACAATTATGTCTAATGAGGTTGCAAGGTTAAAGTGGGAGGCGGGATCAGGATATGCCCAGTATTGTCCAATGAGGTTGCGTTAGGGCCTGGAAGATACGAGTATCTCGATACTTGTTAGTATCGTGGCAAGGAAACAAAACATGAAGCAGATGGAACTTCTTTAGGAAAACAGCCCTAATGTTGGAAACAAACATAATTATGTTGTCATCCAGAGTCACGTGTATTTATTTCCCAAGCAATAGCACACAATATTTTACATACAGCCGGTTTTTAAAGGACGAAAGAGGTTGGTCTGCTTCATGTTTTCATTACAGCCCCAGTTTTGAAGTGAGCCAAACATGCACACCACATGAACACCACAGAGTTTGTTTTACTCTCTTTGATCACAGCTACAGAGGCTTGAGAACAATGACGCGAGGACGTTGTACACAATTGTGCACAATTTTCGGGATCCGCTTTGGCTCGTGAGCACTACTTTCAAAACTACTGGCTGATATTATACAAAACTTCCAGAAAATATATTTAAATCACCCACATTAACTCTCATTCATGGTTCTGACAAATGTGCCTAAATATTTTTGCTGTGCGACCACCAGTGCGCTTGTAAAAAATTAAGGATTTTAGCTTTAATATCTCAAATATTTTCAATTTATTTTCAATTTAGATGTACACAATTTCTTTGTGTACATCTACATTTTTCAACTCCTTGAAAAAAAAAAGGTCAACGTAGCGCCCTGACCTAACCTCTGCCTTGTACATGTAGGAAGCGCCAGTGACGGGGAAGAAAGCTGACGTGATAAAGGCAGCTCATCTGTGTGCGGAGGCAGCCCTACGCCTTGTCAAGCCTGGCAACCAGAACTCAAAGGTGACAGAGGCTTGGAACAAGATCGCTCAGTCATTCAAATGCACAGCCATCGAGGGTGAGTGCCTTCACTAGTTGAGGCAGAAAGTCAGTTTTGCCCTGAGAGGTGACTCGGATTCATGGGTCTAAGATAGTGAATCAATGGTTTTAGCTGACCGTTTACATATAGACGGGTTGATTGTTTAGCAACAAAACCGACACTTGCGCAACTATGGGGCAAAACAGACTGGGTTGGCTTAGGTTGTTGACAATATGTAAACTATAGTTAGTCTCCAAATGTTTATTAAAAACAGATGCATTTGCACAATGAACATGTGTCTCTCAAATACATTGTTACAGTTGTTGGTTAGCTAGCTCGCGAATTTTAGTCATATTAGCATTGATATGAAATCACTCAAAACGCCTCACAACAAGACATGGTATCAAAAACAAGATAAAACTAGCTGAAATGAGCCACCTAAAATTCCCCACATGGCAGCTTATTGTAATTGTTCCTAGCCATCTGACCGTTCAGAATGATAACAATGCATGGCTTCCGGCCCCATCAATTAGAGGTCAAATGATTTTTCAACACCTATACCGATTATTGGAGGACCCCCCCCCCCCCCCCCCAAAAAAAAGAAACGCCGATACCGATTAATCGGGCGATTTAAATTTTTTTTTACAAATTTTATTTGTAATAATGACAATTACAACAATACTGAATGAACACTTATTTTTTTAATACATCAATAAAATCAATTTAACCTCAAATAAATAATGAAACATGTTCAATTTGGTTTAAATAATGCAAAAACAAAGTGTTGGAGAAGAAAGTAAAAGTGCATTATGTGCCATGTAAGAAAGCTAAGGTTCTAAGTTCCTTGCTCAGAACATGAGAACATATGAAAGCTGGTGGTTCCTTTTAACATGAGTCTTCAATATTCCCAGGTTAGAAGTTTTAGGTTGTAGTTATTATAGGAATTAGACACCTGAAACCCCACCTCTTTTTAAGGAATACCTGGGATAGGATATAGTAATCCTTCTACCCCCCCCCCCACACAAAAAAAGATTTAGATGCACTATTGTAAAGTGGTTGTTCCACTGGATATCATAAGGTGAATGCACCAATTTGTAAGTCGCTCTGGATAAGAGCGTCTGCTAATAGATGTAAATGAATTATAGGACTATTTCTCTCTCTACGATTTGTATTTCATATACCTTTGACTATTGGATGTTCTTATAGGCACTTTAGTATTGCCAGTGTAACAGTATAGCTTCTACCTGGGCTCAAACCAGGAACACATCGACAACAGCCACCCTCGAAGCAGCGTTACCCATGCAGAGCAAGGGGAACAACTACTCCAAGTCTCAGAGCGAGTGACGTTTGAAACGCTATTAGCGCGCACCCGGCTAACTAGCTAGCCATTTCACATCGGTTACACCAGCCTCATCTTGGGAGTTGACAGGCTTGAAGTCATAAACAGCGCAATGCATTGCGAAGAGCTGCTGGCAAAACGCACGAAAGTGCTATTTTGAATGAATGCTTACGAGCCAGCTGGTGCCTACCAGCGCTCAGTTAGACTGCTCTATCAAATCATAGACTTATAACATAATAACACACAGAAATACGAGCCTTAGGTCATTAATATGGTCGAATCCGGAAACTATCATGTTTATTCTTTCAGTGAAATACG
Organism: Salmo salar; assembly: GCF_965601325.2. Lineage (NCBI taxonomy): Eukaryota > Metazoa > Chordata > Actinopteri > Salmoniformes > Salmonidae > Salmo > Salmo salar. The sequence goes on along the minus strand of NC_138302.1, from coordinate 68,395,364 downwards.
GAACCGTTCCGTATTTTAACTAACGGGTGGCATCCATAAGTCTAAATGTTCTTGTTACATTGCACAACCTTCAATGTTATGTCATAATTCCGTAAAATTCTGGCAAATTAGTTTGCAACGAGCCAGGCGGCCCAAACTGTTGCATATACCCTGACTCTGCGTGCAATGAACGGAAGAGAAGTGACAATTTCACCTGGTTAATATTGCCTGCTAACCTGGATTTCTTTTAGCTAAATATGCAGGTTTAAAAATATATACTTCTGTGTATTGATTTTAAGAAAGGCATTGATGTTTATGGTTAGGTACAGTCGTGCAACGATTGTGCTTTTTTCGCAAATGCGCTTTTGTTAAATCATCCCCCGTTTGGCGAAGTCGGCTGTCTTTGTTAGGAAGAAATAGTCTTCACAGTTCGCAACGAGCCAGGCGGCCCAAATTGCTGCATATACCCTGACTCTGTTGCAGAGGTGACACATTTTCCCTAGTTAAAAGAAATTCATGTTAGCAGGCAATATTAACTAAAGATGCGGGTTTAAAAATATATACTTGTGTATTGATTTTAAGAAAGACATTGATGTTTATGGTTAGGTACAAGTTGGAGCAACGACAGACCTTTTTCGCGAATGCGCACCGCATCGATTTTTTGCAACGCAGGACGGGCTAGATAAACTAGTAATATCATCAACCATGTGTAGTTAACTAGTGATTATGATTGATTGATTGATTGTTTTTATAAGATAAGTGTAATGCTAGCTAGCAACTTACCTTGGCTTCTTACTGCATTCGCGTAACAGGCAGGCTCCTCGTGGAGTGCAATGTAAAGCAGGTGGTTAGAGCGTTGGACTAGTTAACCGTAAGGTTGCATCCCCAAGCTGAAAAGGTAAAAATCTGTCGTTCTGCCCCTGAACAAGGCAGTTAACCCACCGTTCCTAGGCCGTCATTGAAAATAAGAATGTGTTCTTAACTGACTTGCCTAGTTAAAAAATATTTATATTAAAAAAATTAAGTTAAAATTAAAAAAAAATCGGTGGCCAAAAATACTGATTACCGATTGTTATGAAAACTTGAATTCGGCCCTAGTTAATCGGCCATTCCGATTAATCGGTCGACCTCTACCATCAATGCACAAGCATCATTTTCAGGACATTGTCAGCCAACCAGTCTATGAAGTTAACTGTTGTGTGACTGCAGTAAAATGTGGAGCGAGAACTGTTGTAATGGCTTTTTATCTTTCTGTTTAAGGTATGTTATCTCATCAGCTGAAGCAACACGTTATCGATGGAGAGAAAACCATCATTCAGAACCCCACAGACCAGCAAAGGTACATTAATGTCCAAGCACTTGAACACATGTAGAGAATAGTGCTTTGATGAAGTGCAGTACCACGGCAGACAGCATGTTGCATTTATATTTTTGTTTTCTATAAAAGTAAGTCTGGTTCACATCTAACAGCTGACATAAGAAGAGACGAGAGGAGACAAAACTAGCCAGTTTTTGAATTTTGTGTTGTGGAACTGAAGATGGAATGGCCAGGCATTCAAAAAGACAAGAAGTGAAGTTGAGTCAGTTTCCGTACTAACATGGTCTTTTTACACCATGATGAAACATTGTTGCTCCTTGTTTCAGCAAGGTACAGTATTGTAGCAATCATGGGAAAACATGCACCCAATGGAATACCAAAAACAGGGCACACTCTGTGACTTCACAGAGAAATGTCAGCAAGTTAGGCTAGCTAACTCCAGCTAGCTAGCTATCCTCTCTGCTAGCTGTCAGTCAGCTTAGCTAAACAGTAAACACAGTTTCTGATTTGAGTCCAAGGCAATGCCTAGGAGCACATGCAGTCATGAGGAGAACGTTTTTTTGTTGTTGTTTTTTTGCTATTCGAACAGTTATAACGGTAATTTGGCCGATCCAAAATTCCATGACCGTCACAGCCCTAGTCACTAGGACTGAATGATAAATGAAAGATGTGAGTTGCTCTGATTGGCTACTGTTGATGCCCATCTGCAGGAAGGACCATGAGAAGGCGGAGTTTGAGGTGCACGAGGTCTACGCTGTTGATGTGCTGATCAGCACTGGTGAAGGGAAGGTGAGAGAGCGAGGGGGGGATCCCAATGCCCCCATGCGGTAACATGGCTAGAAAAGGGCATTATTACTGAGTCTGAACTATCCTTTTTTTCCTTTTAATTTCTTACCTGGCTAAATGTGACTGTCCAATACTGATGTTTCTATGCTCCTGTCCCCTGCCCAGGCCAGGGATGGAGGCCAGAGGACCACCATTTACAAGAGGGACCCCAGTAAGCAGTACGGGCTGAAGATGAAGACCTCCCGCATGTTCTTCAGCGAGGTGGAGCGACGCTTCGACGCCATGCCCTTCACTCTCAGGTAGGATGTCCTCATATTAGAAGTGTCAGAGACTTGTTATAACCAACCGCATCAACACCATAATCTTATCATTAAAGACGTGGACTTTTTTTCATCAACCATCTCACTGATGCTGTGAGTCAGGTGCTTTGAATGTCCATTGGAGACCTCCTCAGCTAACAGGTGTGTCTTGTTCCTCTCCTCTCTTCAGGGCGTTTGAGGATGAGGCAAAAGCCCGCCTGGGCGTGGTGGAGTGTGCCAAACACGAGTTGCTACAGCCTTTCAGTGTGCTCAATGAGAAGGATGGTGAGTCTCTCTGCATCTTTCTTTTCCTATCCTCTGTGCACTGTTTCTTTCTTTTTTTCCTAACTACGTGTCTCATTATCTCTCTCTGCTTCTCAGGAGAGTTTGTGGCCCAGTTTAAGTTCACAGTGCTGCTGATGGCCAACGGCCCCCATAAAATCACCAGCGGACCCTTTGAGGCAGAGCTCTACAAGTCAGAGCACGAGGTGCAGGATGCAGACCTGAGGGTAAGTAGGGCTTCCAGCTGGCTCCCAGCCCATGGCCCCAGGCAACCTGAATGGCTCTTCACTGCTCATATTACATGAATAACTATATTAATGAACAGGGACTTGCACCTCAGAGCCTACACTTTAAGTAACTGCATAAGGGTGTGAGATGGCATCTGAGGTTTTGACCAGTGTATTTCCACACTTAGCAGTTCTGTTGTGGCTTTCTTCCTTGGAAGACATCTCTTGATTGACAGCAAACAATCCCTTTTTCTCCCCCAGACTCTACTACAGAGCTCAGCCAGTCGCAAAACACAGAAGAAGAAGAAAAAGAAGGTATTTGATATGACAATGGTGAAAAACAAATTAATTCAAAACATTCTGTTTGCTCTCTCCATTCTTAATCGGGGCCTTGCTTCCTCCCTCCTAGGCCTCAAAGACTGTGGAAACCACTACTGGACAGCCAACCGAGGAGAGCAACAAGGCTGCAGAGTAGATGCCTACCTGTCTTCAGCCACACTGATACACACACACACACACACACACACCATATAACAAACTTAGAAAGTGAATTTCTGACCCTCATGCCCTTTTGTAGTATTTGGCCCATTGAATACATCTGATAGATTTGGAGTTGAGCCTGTTGGGAATGCACTCAAATCTGTTGAAAAAACTATTTTTTTTGTAGCCATTCTGTTGAATCTGGAGTCTGAATAAGGGTCACATCCTTGTAACACATATATATGGAGTTTATTTTCCATTGATACTTAACTGGAGTTTGAGATTGGGGAAACACATTTTTGGAATATGATGGATAAAAAACCTTTTCTAGCATTGTGTTTTTACACCTTATCGTTAGGTGATGTACCTGACTTCAGAAATGTTGCAATCTATAGGTGAAGTGTTATAAACTTTTGAAATTAAAAATGTCAAAACAAAGTAGAAGTTTTGTTTTGATTAACTCAATTTTAACTGGATGATATCTGTTGGAAAATAATAGTTGGGTGCCAGTGTTACAATTATTCAAACATGACAGAATTGAAAGGTTAGAGCACAGGTTAAAGCGTTTCAATACTGTCATGTTTGAATAATTGTAAGGTTAAAGCACAGAATTTCAAAGACAGAATTCTTGCACTAACACCTGAAGAGTTACTGTTATGGGAACAAACCCTGCTATACTTACTGGCACCCCCCCTCTTTCCTGGTAGGGGATTTTTAAGGGAATGGTGTCGTGCTGTTCAGTTTAGAAATCTATTTTTATTTTCAACAATACCTAATTTTTATCAACCAAATGAAACATTTTAGTGGAGCTTTTAAACAAAGTGTCTTCATTCAGAACTGCTTGAAATCATATTTTATGCAAATCTGTTTTTCAACTAAGTGAGAGCATGTCATTAAATGGCAAAAAGCTAAATTGACAACAGTAGTACATGTTGAGATGTACTTTTTAAAGCATAACCAGTATCCAATACTTATTTGTACCTAATGAAATAAAATGACCTTTTAATATGTCTAATATGTTGTTCTCTGTTGGAGGGCTCCAACAAGGCTATTGAGTCATGATCTGATCTGCACAGATATGAGTCAACATTACATATTAATCATGGTCCCCTCTCACATATCTGACAGTGAAAGCAGGCAATAGGTAAATTGTTGTAGTAGCAAGAACAGAAAGATTTTAGTGACAGGAAATAAGTTGCCGATGTCTGTCAACATACAGTTCCTTCGGAAAGTATTCAGACCCCTTGACTTTTTCCACATTTTGTTACGTTACAGCCTTATTCTAAAATGAATTAAATAAATATAACCCATTCAGCAATCTACACACAATACCCCATAATGACAAAGCAAAAACCGAAACCCTTTATTTACAAAGGTATTCAGACCCTTTGCTATGAGACTTGAAATTGAGCTCAGGTGCATCCTGTTTCCCTTGATTATCCTTGATGTTTCTACAACTTGATTGGAGTCCACCTGTGGTAAATTCAATTGATTGGACATGATTTTGAAAGGCACACACCTGTCTATATAAGGTCCCACAGTTTAAAATGCATGTCAGAGCAAAAACCAAGCTATGAGGTTGAAGGAATTGTCTGTAGAGCGCTGAGACAGGATTGAGTTGAGGCACAGATCTGAGGAAGGGTACCAAAAACTATTTGCAGCGTTTAAGGTCCCCAAGAACACAGTGGCCTCCGTCATTCTTAAATGGAAGAATTTTGGAACCACCAAGAATCTTCTTAGAGCTGGTTGCCTGGCCAAACTGAGCAATTGGGGGAGAATTGCCTTGGTCAGGGAGGTGACCAAGAACCTGATGGTCACTGACAGAGCTCTAGAGTTCCTCTGTGGAGATGGGAGAACCTTCCAGAAGGACAACCATCTCTGTAGCACTCCACCAATCAGGCCTTTATGGTAGAGTGGCCAGACGGAAGTCACTCCTCAGTAAAAAGCACCTGACGGCCTGCTTGGAGTTTGTCAAAAGGCACCTTAAGACTCTCAGACCATGAGAAACAAGATCTGATAATACTGAGATTGAACTCTTTTGCCTGAATGCCAAGCATCACGTCTGGAGGAAACCTGGCACCATCCCTACGGTGAAGCATGGTGGTGGCAGAATCATGCCGTGGGGATGTTTTTCAGTAGCATGGACTGGGATACTAGTCAGGATTGAGGGAAAGATGAACGGAGCAAAGTACAGTAATCCTTGATGATAACCTGCTCAGGACCTCAGCCTGGGGCGGAAGTTCACATTCCAATAGGACAATGATGCTAAGCACACAGCCAAGACAATGCAGGAGTGGCTTCAGGACAAATCTCTGAATGTCCTTGAGTGGCCCAGCCAGAGCCCGGACTTGAACCTGATCGAATATCTCTGGAGAAACCTGAAAATGGCTGTGCAGCAACGCTCCCCATCCAACCTGACAGCGCTTGAGAGGATTGCAGAGAAGAATGTGGGGAAACTCTCCAAGTACAGGTGTGCCAAGCTTGTAGTGTCATACCCAAGACTCGAGGCTGTATTCGCTGCAAAAGGTACTAAAACAAAGTACTGAATAATATATCCACCCTGCACAGCCAGAAGAGGACTGGCCACCCCTGGTTCCTCTCTAGGTTTCTTCCTAGGTTTTTGGCCTTTCTAGGGAGTTTTTCCTAGCCACCGTGCTTCTTTCACATGCATTGCTTGCTGTTTGGGGTTTTAGGCTGGGTTTCTGTACAGCACTTTGAGATATCAGCTGATGTACGAAGGGCTATATAAATACATTTGATTTGATTTACTGAATAAAGGGTCTGCATTATTATGTAAATGTGATGTTTCAGTTTATTTTTATAAATTAGCAATTTATAAAATCCTGTTTTTGCTTTGTCATTATGGGGTAGTGTATGTAAATTAATTGGGGGGGGGGGATAATTTAATCAAATTTAGAATAATGCTGTGACCTACCAAAATATGGATAAAGTCAAGGGGTCTGAATACTTTCTGAAGACACTGTGTATTACTTTAGACTGCACAGCCATAAAGAGTACACTATATATATATATATATACAAACGTATGTCGACACCCCTTCAAATTAGTGGATTTGTCTATTTAAGCCATACAATCTCCATAGACAAACATTGGCGGTAGAATGGCCTTACTGAAGAGCTCAGTGACTTTCAACGTGGCACTGTCATAGGATGCCACCTTTCCAACAAGTCAGTTCGTCAAAATTATGCCCAGCTCGAGCTGCCCCGGTCAACTAAAAGTGATGAAAATTGTGAATTGGAAACTTCTAGGAGCATCAGTGTTAGTGGTAGGTCACAGAACGGGACCACCAAGTGCTGAAGCGTGTAGTGTAAAAATGGTCTGTCCTCAGGTGCAACACTCCCCACTGAGTTCCAAACTGCCCCCTGCAGCAAGGTCAGCACGAAAATTGTTTGTCGGGAGCTTCATGAAATGGGTTTCCATTGCCGAGCAGCTGCACACAAGCCTAAGGTCGCAATGCCAAGCGTTGGCTGGAGTGATGTAAAGCTCGCTCCCGTTGGACTCTGGAGCAGTGGAAGCGGGTTCTCTGGCGTGATGAATCACACTTCACCATCTGGCATTCTGACTGACAAATCTGGGTTTGGTGGATGCCAGGAGAACGCTACCAACGCATAGTGCCAACTGTAACATTTGGTCTGGGGATGTTTTTGATGGTTCACCTTTGGGATGAATTGGAACACCTACTGCGAGTCAGGCCTAATTGCCCAACATCAGTGCCCGACCTCACTAATGCTGTTGTGGCTGAATGGAAGCAAGTCACTGCAGCAATGTTCCAACATCTAGTGGAAAGCCTTCCCAGAAGAGTGAAGGCTGTTATAGCAGCAAAGGGGGAGCCCAACTCCATATTAATGCCCATGATTTTGGAATGAGATGAACAGGTGTCCACATACTTTTAGTCATGTAGTGTATATAATTGATGCCTGGACCTTTCAGTTTCACTTTAATCAGAGGTTTCTGATTATATATGACGAGAACTGTGGAGGTGTGGTGAAAAATAACATTTGCTTGATAAGATTTAAAAGGAAACTTACATGGATGGAAAGTGTGCCCCCATTTTTTTCTATTATAAACAGCACCCATAGACTTACGTGATTGTAGACATGCCTGAACACAAGTATATAATTCCAACGTAAAATATGATTTAAATTTCAACGACTTCTGCCTACATCTCCCAGTGAGCAATGAGCTGAGCAAGTGGCGATTGAATATGACGTTACGTTTTGTTCTATAAAGGCCCTCCCCTTTCTTCGTCACGTCCTCTTTCAATTTGGTGTCTTCGCTGTAGAGGTAAGAAACATTGAATTCTGTCCCAAAACAAATCCAACTAAATCAGTAGTAATTGCTTGCCATCCGTTACATTAAACAACTTTGTTATCTTTAATTGCAGACACATCTCCACAAGATGAGAGCAAAGGTGAGTTGATAAATATCTAACTTCATATTAGCGGGCTTTTGTTTGGCTCATTGTCATTAAGCAGTGGCTAGCTACCTAACGCTATACACACATTTCTCTGACGACAACGTGCCTAAATAGTTGGCTTCCTATATTATGGAAACATTGGCTGTATTCAATATTACATTAAAGGTTAAACGCTTAATTGGCACGAGTTTTGCATTTTGAATGTTGGATATACAATTTACTTCACCCATGGCGTTTTTAGCTAACGTTTGCTAGCTTGACCACGTTGGCGAACTAGGTTTCACGGCCCAATGGCGCACAAGGTACTAGCAATATTACTTGTAATGTATTTTGTAGATTTCGTGAGTGGCTTATATTAGCAGGATAAATGATACTGTTCACCAGTGTCATGCCTGCGTGTTTGTATGGTCTTAACTCCTAACCTTGTGACGCATGGTCTGCATTGCCATGCCAGATATCCACATGTCTTCCTGTTTCGACCCGCAGCTTGTGCTGTAAACATGAATGAATACTTGTTTGCATGAAACTCTTTAAATGTACTTTTTTTTTTTTTTTTAGTGGAGGAAGAAGCGTATGCGCAGGTAAGGATCACTTCCTTTTAGGATTTATCTGAATGTTGATGTTGCTTTGTAGTTTCGTTCAGATAAGCATGGTACTCCAGTCTTGTTAACATGGACGCAGCACACATTTGCGATAAACTATCAACTACAATAGATTTGACAACCATGCATATGACTTTTTTTTTTTTAAGGCTCATAATAGTTCAGTCCAGGATTAATGTTTTCATTTGGGGTGGCGGGTAGCCAAGTGGTTAGAAAATTGGGCCAGTAACCACAATGTTGCTGGATCGAATCCCCGAGGTGACAACTTAAATCTGTTCCCCAGAACAAGGCAGTTAACTACCGGGGACCGTGTGTCATTGTAAATAAGAATTTGTTCTTAACTGACTTGCCTAGTTAAATAAACGTTACATTTTAAATACTAAATGAGCACACAGCAATGGTGGGATTAATGCTAATCATTGTAGGGACTTTTACAAACTGACATGCTGTGTTTGGTATGTAATGATGCAGCTCTGGTCACTAATTGACACTTTCTGGTCTTTGTAGGCTGAAGCGTAAAAGGCGAAAGATGAGGCAGAGGTCCAAGTAGACTGGCCCATTCCCCTACTGCTGTGATTGTTTTTCCCCACCCACTCCAAGCCCCCTGTTTGAAGCCAGCGGTCCATGATTTGCAAAGAGCTGAACCATGGTTGTCTGAAGCCGGTCTCATTGGTGTGAAGGACGGATCCCGCATACCCAGCCCTCTACTCTGCCAATGGCACCTGGCTGTTGACTACTGCTAGAATCTCTCCTGTTGTTGGACTCTGGCCTTTTACCACCTGCACAGCTGATTTGTTGTGAAGACCATAATAAATATTTGGTTTACTAACTACATTACTGTCTCTGTAAACATTGATTGATGTTCATATCAAAGTTTATTGGTCACACATTTAGCAGATGTTACTGCAGGTTTAGTGAAATTCATGTCTTTCGTTCCACCCAACTTGCACTACACTTATGCTTTTGATAATGTTAACTAATATCTAGGGAACCAGTTGGGATGCTTTTGAAGCACAATTTGGTTTACATTTGTACAGCTGTAGGCTTTGAAATGCCCTGGGGATCAAGTAATATAGTTGAGGTTCTGGCCTTCTGGGGCATATGGTCACATCGACAAGAGGCCTTGCACTATTGTGCCTGTCCTAAATGACTCATGGTCAGTTGCACAAACCCTGTCTGGAATAATGGTACTATAAAAATCACTTGCAGGTCTCTTGTTTGGTGTGAACTGGAAGCCTGGTCTGTGTTGGAGCCATCTAGTGATTTGAGGCAAACGGCTAATGGGAACAAACTACTTTAAATTCTTACGTTCCTGAACAGTAGTCTTTCAGTGTGCCAAGTTCTCTTAGATGCCCGATTGGCATGTTCCCTCTGCTCTTACAGCCACATCCTGACCCGTGTGGCAACTGCACTGCCTGTGACCGGAAGGCGCAGACAGCCCAGTACAAGGCCTGCGACTGCCAAAGACTCCAGCAACCCCAGACACTTCTGTGCTGCTGCCCAGCAGGTGGTACCGGTGCAGTTTCTATCCCCTGGCAGTAACACTTATGGCTAACTACTGCTCTCCTGCCCACATTGGTTGCCATTCATATTTATCTTGCTACTGGTCGCTTTTCTTTTAACTATCTTCTACATTGTAGAATAGTGAAGACTGAAATAACACATGGAATCATGTTACCAAAAAAGTGTTAACGAAATCCAAAATTATTGTATCTGAATTTCTTCAAAGTAGCCACCCTTTGCCTTGACAGCTTTGCGCACTTGGCATTCTCAACCAGCTTCATGAGGAATGCTTTTCCAACAGTCTTGAAGGAGTTTGCACTTTTCCTTCACTCTGCGGTCCAACTCGTCCCAAACAGTCTAAATTGGGTTGAGGTCAGGTGATCTGATGCAGCACTCCTCTCCTTGGTGAAAATTGGTAATTGTCCTGTTGAAAAACAAATGATAGTCCCACTAAGCCCAAACCAGATGGGATATCGCTGCAGAATGCTGTGGTAGCCATGCTGGTTAAGTGTGCCTTGAATTCTAAATAAATCACTGTCACAGGCAAAGCACCATCACACCATGTTTCACGGTGGGAACCACACATGTGGAGATAATCTGTTCACCTACTCTGTCTCGCAAAGATGGTTGGAACCAACAATCTGAAATGTGGACTCATCAGACCAAAGGACAGATTTCCACCGGTCTAATATCCATTGCTCATGTTTCTTGGCCCAAGCAAGTCTCCTTATTGGTGTCCTTTAGTAGTGGTTTCTTTGCAGCAATCTGACCATGAAGGCTTGATTCACGCAGCATCTGAACAGTTGATGTTGAGATGTGTCTGTAAATTAAACTCTGAAGCATTTATTTGGGTTGCAATCTGAGGTGCAGTTAACTCTAATGAACTTATCCTCTGCAGCGGCGGTAACTCTGGATCTTCCTTCCTGTGGCGGTCCACATGAGAGCCAGTTTCATCATAGCGCGTTTGCAAGTGCACTTGAAGAAACATTCAAAGTTCTTATTTTTTTGGATTGACTGACCATGTCTTAACTAATGATGGACTGTCTTTTCTCTTTGCTTATTTGAGATGTTCTTGCCATAACATGGACTTGGTATTTTACCAAATAGGGCTATCTACTGTATACCACTCCCTACCTTGTCACAACACCACTGCTTGGCTCAAACACATTAAGAAGGAAAGAAATTCCACAAATTAACTTTTAACAAGGTACACCTGTTAATTGAAATGCATTCCAGGATACTACCTCATAAAGCTGGTTGAGAAAATGCCAAGCGTGTGCAAAGCTGTCATCAAGGCAGAGTGGCTACTTAGCAGAATCTCAAATATAAATCATATTTTGATTTTACACTTTTTTGGTTACTACATGATTCCATATGTGTTATTTCATAGTTTTGATGTCTTCACTACAATGTAGAAAATAGTCAAATAAAGAAAAACCCTTAAACGAGTAGGCATGTCCAAACGTTTGACTGGTACTGTCTATTCTCATGCGCAACGCGGAGTGCCTGGACATAGCCCTTAGCTGTGGTATATTGGCCATACACCACAAACCCCCGAGGTGCCTTATTGCTATTTTAAACTGGTTAGCAACCTAATTAGAGCAGTAAAAATACATGTTTTGGCATACCAGTGGTATACTGTCTGATATACCACGACTGTCAGCCAATCAGCATTCAGGGCTCGAACCACCCAGTTTATAAATTACCGTTAGTATATTACCATAAGTATGTATATATTCCTGCTATCAGTCACTTTTCAGCCTGGTTTACATGTACACTGCTCAAAAAAATAAAGGGAACACTTAAACAACACAATGTAACTCCCAGTCAATCACACTTCTGTGAAATCAAACTGTCCACTTAGGATGCAACACTGATTGACAATAAATTTCACATGCTGTTGTGCAAATGGAATAGACAACAGGTGGAAATTATAGGCAATTAGCAAGACACCCCCAATAAAGGAGTGGTTCTGCAGGTGGGGACCACAGACCACTTCTCACTTCCTATGCTTCCTGGCTGATGTTTTGGTCACTTTTGAATGCTGGCGGTGCTTTCACTCTAGTGGTAGCATGAGACGGAGTCTACAACTCACACAAGTGGCTCAGGTAGTGCAGCTCATCCAGGATGGCACATCAATGCGAGCTGTGGCAAGAAGGTTTGCTGTGTCTGTCAGCGTAGTGTCCAGAGCATGGAGGCGCTACCAGGAGACAGGCCAGTACATCAGGAGACGTGGAGGAGGTCGTAGGAGGGCAAGAACCCAGCAGCAGGACCGCTACCTCCACCTTTGTGCAAGGAGGAGCACTGCCAGAGCCCTGCAAAATGACCCCCAGCAGGCCACAAATGTGCATGTGTCTGCTCAAACGGTCAGAAACAGACTCCATGAAGGTGGTATGAGGGCCCGACGTCCACAGGTGGGGGTTGTGCTTACAGCCCAACACCGTGCAGGACGTTTGGCATTTGCCAGAGAACACCAAGATTGGCAAATTCGCCACTGGCACCCTGTGCTCTTCACAGATGAAAGCAGGTTCACACTGAGCACGTGACAGACGTGACAGAGTCTGAAGATGCCGTGGAGAACGTTCTGCTGCCTGCAACATCCTCCAGCATGACCGGTTTGGCGGTGGGTCAGGCATGGTGTGGGGTGGCATTTCTTTGGGGGGCCGCACAGCCCTCCATGTGCTCGCCAGAGGTAGCCTGACTGCCATTAGGTACCGAGATGAGATCCTCAGACCCCTTGTGAGACCATATGCTGGTGCGGTTGGCCCTGGGTTCCTCCTAATGCAAGACAATGCTAGACCTCATGTGGCTGGAGTGTGTCAGCAGTTCCTGCAAGAGGAAGGCATTGATGCTATGGACTGGCCCGCCCGTTCTCCAGACCTGAATCCAATTGAGCACATCTGGGACATCATGTCTCGCTCCATCCACCAACGCCACGTTGCACCACAGACTGTCCAGGAGTTGGCGGATGATTTAGTCCAGGTCTGGGAGGAGATCCCTCAGGAGACCATCCGCCACCTCATCAGGAGCATGCCCAGGCGTTGTAGGGAGGTCATACAGGCACGTGGAGGCCACACACACTACTGAGCCTCATTTTGACTTGTTTTAAGGACATTACATCAAAGTTGGATCAGCCTGTAGTGTGGTTTTCCACTTTAATTTTGAGTGTGACTCCAAATACAGACCTCCATGGGTTGATAAATTGGATTTCCATTGATTATTTTTGTGTGATTTTGTTGTCAGCACATTAAACTATGTAAAGAAAAACGTATTTAATAAGATTATTTATTTCATTCAGATCTAGGATGTGTTGTTTAAGTGTTCCCTTAATTTTTTTGAGCAGTATATATTCTACTATCAGTCACTTTTTATTTATAAATCCACCTCAACCGCTCCAGTATGAGCTATCAAGGTACGGTTTACACCTGCTGTATCCTGTGCACGTAGCGAATAAACTTCGAAACTTGAAATAATAATTCCCTTAACCCAAAATGCATAATTCATTTTGAAAACAGGAATACAAGACTAGCTCCTTCCACTGAGGGACGATAGTGAGTCGTTTTCGACGCATACCCTGCGGTAAGACACCACTGAGAAAGAAGAGTCTAAACCATTTTTTTACAGTCTATGGTGTAAACAGAAGGATATGGCCGACGAGAGGGGTGCAGGCGACAACAATATCAACGACAACATGGGCAACCAACTACAACTTTTACCCGGTAAATGTGTCTTCAGTTGAATTGCATTGGTATACTAGTGTACTGAATACGTTGGTTATTGTAAATGGTAAAGCCTCGTTATGCAAGCCAAAATCAGTTTTGTATTCTGCAAAGAATCGAGGCCACACCACTTCAAGTGACAGAGCATAATCAACTCACTCAATCGCTGTCGCAGTCAAGCAATTATTTTTATTTTTTATCTTGACGGATTGATTGCTTGTTTTATAATTTGTAATATCTTGCTAGCTAGCTATGGAATTGTTTCAACAGACTGTAATTAAATTGTCTATTTAGTTAGCTAGCTACCATGTATGCTAATGTGATTTAATCCCCAGTTGATAGTCATGTCAGTCTACTTGTACTTGGCATTAAGATGCAGTAGCTTGCCAGAGCTAGGTTTTTTGGTCTGTGTGTATGATCACTGGTAATCATCATCTAAATGCATGTCCAACAGGTTATGCTGTTGTCAACACAATGACTAAGGGAAATACTTCTTCTTTTTTTTTTTTACAATGGGGTCATTTGAAGTGAAAGAGAGAGTACATATGTGCTTGTTTAAGTATGTATTGCTTGCCAATCACTATTATAGAAAATGAAGAGGAAGAGGAGAATGAGATGGAGACTGAGGACCGTGAGGATGCAGAGGATGCAGAAAAACCAAACATAAACTTTGACCCCAGTCTTCCAACTTCACATGCTGTGGGTTTTATATTTACTTCTACAAAGTATTGTTGTGCAGCTGTATCAGTATTCAGTATGGGGTTTTCTACACACACAGTACTAATTCTTCTTTCCGTATCTGGGAAATGCTTCCCTTCTGCCTTTTAATCACTTAGTCAGTAATTTATTCAAATAAGCAGTACAGTTAGATTTGCCTACTGATTCCAGTAGTGCTGTTTGTTTGTGTATCTGATAATGTCTCTCCCTCCAATGCCCCCTTCCCTCCCAGTACCTGGGCTCAGACATGGAGGAGTTTCATGGGCGCACGGTGCACGATGACGACAGCTGCCAGACCATCCCAGTGCTGCCGTTCACAGCTGTCATGCTGATCCCAGGACAGACCCTGCCGCTGCAGCTCTTCAGACCGCAGGAGGTCAGCATGATGCGAAGCATTATCCAGAGAGACCGCACCTTTGCTGTTCTCGCACACAGGTATGGCGGGAGAGAGGAGGAGGAGGACGGCAGAGGGGGACGGAGGGAGAGTGTATGGGTTCAGAAAGAGTGGGAATCGTAATGGGCTGCATTCCAATTGGCTACCCCTCTCCACAAAGTTTTCTCTTGCTCATTCTCTCTCATGTATTAGAATGCATTTGATTGGTGTGTATTGCTCTACGTGTGAGCATGGCTAGAGTAGAGCACAATAGGGTGTTGCTAAATAGATGTCTGTACTCCCCCCAGTGAAACAGGCGAGGTGCAGGCAGAGTTTGGGACGACGGCTGAGATCTATGCTTACCGGGAGGAGCAGGAGTACGGCATTGAGACAGTCAAAGTGAAGGCAGTCGGACGGCAGCGGTTCAAGGTCCATGAGATCAGAACCCAAGCCGATGGGTGAGTGGAACTAAATGTTACTGACCAGACCAGAACGACCTAGAACCTCGTAGAACCTGGGCATAGTAATGAGTAAAACGGCTAATAAGACACAGACCAACATATATCCAATCTGTCTATCAGTTGAGCTTCACTTTGACTATCATCATTTTCGGATTTATAAAGGCATTATCTTCATGGCCATTACAGTTGAAGTGGGAAGTTTACATACACTTAGGTTGGAGTCATTAAAACTTGTTTTTCAACCACTCCTCAAATTTCTTGTTAAGAAACTATAGTTTTGTCAAGTCGGTTAGGACATCTACTTTGTGCATGACACAAGTAATTTTTCCAACAATTGTTTACAGACAGATTATTTCACTTAGAATTTACTGTATCACAATTCCAGTGGGTCAGAAATGTACATACACTAAGTTGAATGTGCCTTTAAACAGCTTGGAAAATTCCAGAAAAGTATGTCATGGTTTTAGAAGCCTCTGCTAGGCTAATTGCCATAATTTGAGTCAATTAGAGGTGTACCTGTGGATGCATTTCAAGGCCTAACTTCAAACTCAGTACCTCTTTGCTTGACATCATGGGAAAATCAAAAGAAATCAGCCAAGACATCAGAAAAGAAACTGTTGATCTCCACAAGTCTGGTTCATCCTTGGGAGCAATTTCCAAACGCCTGAAGGGTACCACGTTCATCTGTATAAAGAATAGTACGCAAGTATTAACACCATGGGACCACGCAGCCGTCATACCGCTCAGGGAGGCGATGCGTTCTGTCTCCTAGAGATGAACGTACTTTGGTGCGAAAAGTGTAATTAATCCCAGAACAGCAGCAAAGGACCTTGTGAAGATACTGGAGGAAACAGGTACAAAAGTATCTATATGCACAGTAAAACAAGTTCTATATTGACATAACCTGAAAGGCTGCTCAGCAAGGAAGAATCCAATGCTCCAAAACCGCCATAAAAAAGCCAGACTACGGTTTGCAACTGCACATGGGGACAAAGATCGTACTTTTTGGAGAAATGTCCTCTGGTCTGATGAAACAAAAATAGAACTGTTTGGCCATAATGACCATCGTTATGTTTGGAGGAAAAAGGGGGAGGCTTGCAAGCCGAAGAACACCATCCCAACCGTGAAGCATGGGGGTGGCAGCATCATGTTGTGGGGGGTGCTTTGCTGCAGGAGGGACTGGTGCACTTCACAAAATTGATGGCATCATGAGGTAGGAAACTTATGTGGAAATATTGAAGCAACATCTCAAGACATCAGTCAAGAAGTTAAAGCTTGGTCGCAAATGGGTCTTCCAAAGGGACAATGACCCCAAGCATACTTCCAAAGTTGTGGCAAAATGGCTTAAGGACAACAAAGTCAAGGTATTGGAGTGGCCATCACAAAGCCCTGACCTCAATCCTATAGAAAATGTGTGGGCAGAACTGAAAAAGCATGTGCGAGCAAGGAGGCCTACAAACCTGACTCAGTTACACCAGCTCTATCAGGAGGAATGGGCCAAAATTCACCCAACTTATTGTGGGAAGCTTGTGGAAGGCTACCGGAAACGTTTGACCCAAGTTAAACAATTTAAAGACAATGCTACCAAATACTAATTGAGTGTATGTAAACTTCTGACCCACTGGGAAAGTGATGAAAGAAATAAAAGATGAAATAAATCATTCTATACTATTATTCTGACGTTTCACATTCTTAAAATAAAATGGTGATCCTAACTGACCTAAGACAGGGAATTTGTACTAGGATTAAATGTTAGGAATTGTGAAAAACTGAGTTTAAATGTAGTTGGCTAAGGTGTATGTAAACTTCCGACTTCAACTGTAAGTAGAGATTATGTATGTATGAGCAGGAAATATGTTGTAAGTGATACCATAAGTAACCACAAGATGGAAAACTCTATTTGTATCATCTGAGTGGGAAAGCACATCAGACAGTATTCCCTATAAGGGGTGGACAATCATATATCCTCAGAGACAGTGGTAAACCAATTGTTTTGTGACCAGCATTATATAGTTACAGCAGTATTTCTTTCCCAAATACATGGTTGTTGAGAGGTAGAATACACAAGGTGCAATTTCGAAATTTGGTTGTGCATAAGCAATTCCTTTTGATATTTCAGTCACTAAGCAGGTTTCCATCCAAACTGTCTCTAACCAGAATAGAAAGAGGAGTGGGAGGCCCCGGTGCACAACTGAGCAAGAGGACAAGTACATTACAGTGTCTAGTTTGAGAAACAGATGCCTCAGAAGTCCTCAACTGGCAGCTTCATTAAATAGTACCCGCAAACCACCAGTCTCAACGTCAACAGTGAAGAGGCGACTCCGGAATGCTGGCCTTCTAGGCAGAGTTGCAAAGGAAAAGCCATATCTCAGACTGGCCAATAAAAAGAAAAGTTAAAGATGGGCAAAAGAACACTGACACTGGACAGAGGAACTCTGCCTAGAAGGCCAGCATTCCGGAGTCGCCTCTTCACTGTTGATGTTGAGACTGGTGTTTTGTGGGTACTATTTAATGAAGCTGCCAGTTCATTACCAGTCAAAATTTTGGACACACCTTTTCTTTATTTTGACTATTTTCTACATTGTAGAATAATAGTGAAGACATCAAAACTACGAAATAACACATGGAATCATTTAGTAACCAAAAAAGTGTTAAACAAATCAAAATATATTTGAGATTCTTAAGTTGCCACCCTTTGCCTTGATGATAGCTTTGCACACCTTGGCATTCTCTCAACCAGCTTCATGAGGAATGCTTTCCCAACAGTCTTGAAGCAGTTCCCACAATGCTGATCACTTGACTCCTTATCCTTCACTCTGCGGGTCAACTCATCCCAAACCATTTCAATTTGGTTGAGGTCGGGTGATTGTGGAGGCCTGGTCATCTGATGCAGCACTCCATCACTCTCCTTGGTAAAATAGCCCTTACACAGCCTGGAGGTGTAACTACATTATTCCATATGTGTTATTTCATAGTTTTGATGTCTTCACTATTATTCTACAATCTAGAAAATAGTTAAAATAATGAAAAACTCTTGCATGAGTAGTTGTGTCCACATTTTTGACTGGTACTGTACATGCACACTGAACGGAAATATAAACGCAACATATAAAGTGGTTTCATGAGCTAAGATCACAGAAATTGTAAATGCACACAAAAAGCATATCAAGAATATGATTAAACAACAGGATAATTACACAGGTGCACCTTGTGCTGCGGGCACAATAAAAGGCCATTCTAAAATGTGCAGTTTTGTCACACAACACAATGCCACAGATGTCTCAATTTTAGAGGGAGCGTGCAATTTGCATGCTGACTGCAGAGCTGTTGACAGAGAATTTAATGTTCATTTGTCGACCATAAACCGCCTCCAATGTTGAATTAGGCAGTATATCCAGCCAGCCTCACAACCACAGACCACATGTAACCACGCCAGCCCAGGACCTCCATATCCGGCTTTTTCACCTGCGGTATCATTTGAGACCAGCCACCCGGACAGCTGATGAAACTGAGGAGTATTTCTGTCTGTAATAAAACCCTTTTGTGGGGAAAACTAATGCTGTTTGGCTAGGCCAGCTCCCCAGTGTGTGGGCCTTTACCCTCCCAAGCCCAATCATGGCTGTGCCCCTGCCCAGTCATTAATTGGGGCCTAATTTATTTCTTTATTTTGATTTACTGATTTCTTTATATGATCTGTAACTCAGTAAACTCGTTGAAATTGCTACATGTTGGATTTATATTTTTGTTCAGTATAATAATCATCATTCGAAATAAACTTGTGGTCATCCCACTATGACTTGGGAAAGCATGCAGTTTATTCGGCGACATAATAAATAAGTTACGACGAACTTCAAATGGTGGTCAAAGTGCAAGTTGATGAGCTTGATGGTCATTTCCAATAAATATCGAGGGGCTCATCCTGTTGACATGATGATCGATGCTTGGCTGCCATTTGACAAATAAAAATTCTCGCACTTTTAATAATCCATAATAGGTGTCACTACAGACCCTGGTTCGATTCCAGGCTGTATCACAACCGGCCGTGATTGGGAGTCCCATAGGGCGGCGCACAATTGGCCCAGCGTCGTTTTGGTTTGGCTGGGGTAGGCCGACATTGTAAATAAGAATTTGTTCTTAACTGACTTGCCTAGTTAAATAAATACAACAATACCCACACTATTTCTGCGAGCTGTTGGCTAGAGAGCACGTGCCAATACCAGAGTGGGCACATTCACTATCTAACGCTACATTTATTGTGTCAAAAAACATCAGTAGAGTTGGAAATGTGATGGAAATCCATTTAACAAGCCCAATTTTATTAGGCAGATTTTATAATATTCCCATAAATCTGTCGCCAGTTGGATGGAAACCAAGCTAGTGTCAGTCAGCTAGCTAACAACTTTTGGATTGGTAAATTAGTTGCGCCAGCTATTTAAACTTGTAGTTATCATGGCCGAATACCGACTGGGCACGAAAGCCATTTATTTTGTTAGTCACTCTCACTCACTCAGATGTCATATTAACATGGCATAAGTCATGGCACGGTGGGTAGAATTGCAGGAAAGTATCTGTAAAACTGAAGCTATGGTTTAAGCTGGCGTTGTTGTTCTGTAACACAGTTTACTCATAATTTAATCCAAATTTTAACTGAGGAACTTTTAAATTTAGTAACATTTTTGCCGCAACTAAAGTTTCTGCAGATAGGGAAGGTGCGAACATTTCAGTTTCTTCATTGAATAGTTAAATATCTCACACAGTTCAGTTCATATTACATTCCAACATATATGAGACATGGAGGAAGAACAGGCTGCTGCACCTGGTTATTATAGAGGTCAACCGCTCACTGATTAAGCTGTTCTAGAACTTTACGTCACTAAGATCTTCATTACCATGGAAACCCCATGTATTCCATGTACATTAATAGTGTTTATAATGATATCTCTCGCGTCTTCAGTCGGTCTATTCATTAGTAGGTGTACATAGACCCCCTGAGGTCAAAACAATTTGGACCTGTTGGTGCACTTGGTGACTTACCTATGATTGTGTCGGCGGTCATTTACCCTACACTGATCACCCTGCGATCTATACACCCTGGTGACCGCTTCAACATGTGTCTACTGTTTATTAGCATTGAAATGGTCATCAGTCCCACAGAGAAAAGACAATACATATAGAGTACATACAGTGAGGGAAAAAGTATTTGATCCCCTGCTGATTTTGTACGTTTGCCCACTGACAAAGAAATGATCAGTCTATAATTTTAATGGTAGGTTTATTTGAACAGTGACAGAATAACAACAAAAATATCCAGAAAAATGCATGTCAAAAATTGTATAAATTGATTTGCATTTTAATGAGGGAAATAAGTATTTGACCCCCTCTCAAAAGAGAAAGATTTCTGTCTCCCAGGTGTCTTTTATACAGGTAACGAGCTGAGATTAGGAGCGCACTCTTAAAGGGAGTGCTCCTAATCTCAGCTTGTTACCTGTAAAAAAGACACCTGTCCACAGAAGCAATCAATCAATCAGATTCCAAACTCTCCATCATGGCCAAGACCAAAGAGCTCTCCAAGGATGTCAGGGACAAGATTGTAGACCTACACAAGGCTGGAATGGGCTACAAGACCATTGCCAAGCAGCTTGGTGAGAAGGTGACAACAGTTGGTGCGATTATTCGCAAATGGAAGAAACACAAAAGAACTGTCAATCTCCCTCGGCCTGGGGCTCCATGCAAGATCTCACCTCGTGGAGTTGCAATGATCATGAGAACGGTGAGGAATCAGCCCAGAACTACACGGGAGGATCTTGTCAATGATCTCAAGGCAGCTGGGACCATAGTCACCAAGAAAAAACAATTGGTAACACACTACGCCGTGAAGGACTGAAATCCTGCAGCGCCCACAAGGTCCCCCTGCTCAAGAATACATATACATGCTCGTCTGAAGTTTGCCAATGAACATCTGAATGATTCAGAGGACATCTGAGTGAAAGTGTTGTGGTCAGATGAGACCAAAATGGAGCTCTTTGGCATCAACTCAATTCGCCGTGTTTGGAGAAGGAGGAATGCTGCCTATGACCCCAAGAACACCATCCCCCCGGTCAAACATGGAGGTGGAAACATTATGCTTTGGGAGTGTTTTTCTGCTAAGGGGACAGGACAACTTCACCGCATCAAAGGGACGATGGACGGGGCCGTGTACCGTCAAATCTTGGGTGAGAACCTCCTTCCCTCAGCCAGGGCATTGAAAATGGGTCGTGGATGGGTATTCCAGCATGACAATGACCCAAAACTCACGGCCAAGGCAACAAAGAAGCGGCTCAAGAAGAAGCACATTAAGGTCCTGGAGTGGCCTAGCCAGTCTCCAGACCTTAATCCCATAGAAAATCTGTGGAGGGAGCTGAAGGTTCGAGTTGCCAAACGTCAGCCTCGAAACCTTAATGACTTGGGGAAGATCTGCAAAGAGGAGTGGGACAAAATCCCTCCTGAGATGTGTGCAAACCTGGTGGCCAACTACAAGAAACGTCTGACCTCTGTGATTGCCAACAAGGGTTTTGCCACCAAGTACTAAGTCATGTTTTGCAGATGGGTCAAATACTTATTTCCCTCATTAAAATGCAAATCATTTTATAACATTTTTGACATGTGTTTTTCTGGATTTTTGTTGTTGTTATTCTGTCTCTCACTGTTCAAATAAACCTACCATTAAAATTATAGACTGATCATTTCTTTGTAAGTGGGCAAACGTACAAAATCCACAGGGGATCAAGTACTTTTTTCCCTCACTGTACATCCATGAATGTATTCATCTCAAAGGCAAGCCTTTCACCTCTGACATGGTTATATACAAGCAAATAGGCCTAGTAGCAGAGATTCAGCACCATGGATAGCGCAGTGGTTGATCAAATCACTGTGAATCTGACTAGTCAAGCCTGTGCACTCACTTTTGTTATTGTAACATGGAACAATGTAGCAGATGTCCATTTCCTCAAGCACGTTTGTGGACACAGTGTACCAGCCGTTTTGTTAACACTGAGTAGCTGCAGTTTATATTTTGAGCATCTGCCAGTATCACAAAGCTAGTTTGGAGATTTGGGAATGCGAGATGGAGATTGCCTTCAGTAAATGTGTTGAGAGGTGGCCTGTAGCATGGAAATAATAGTAAGCAATACAATTTAAAGTCATGCACGTAAGTGATGTTTTCTTTTGGGGACTTTACGTTGAGTAGGCCTAGGCTAAATATGGTTGGCTGCTAGCATTGTGCTGACTGGTCTAATGTATGAATGAAGCCAGAGTTAATATGTCCGGCAGGGTTTTCTCCAAAGAATGTAAGACTGGCGCTACGCCACCTTGTGGACTGGCTGTGCCACTATGTATGTTTTTAAGGGCAGGTACCACACCATAATATGGTATGTTTGTGCTCTGTGTCTGGCTTATGCAGATATTCGCACAAGCTATTTGCAATGAGCACCCCTTCTAGGATGTTTTTATATCATCTGAGGAATGTTTGTACCAAATGTCCTGCTTTTATTTGTTGCATAACCGTTTTATGGTCAAATACCTTTATTATGGAAGCCATTTTGGATTTACGCAAAAAACTCTATTCCTGGTAAAATGTTAATGTGCACCCCTTCTGGGATGTTGTCACCTGAGGAATGTTTGCACCAAATTGCATGCTTTAATCCACCACGTAATGTTTTTTTTCACTAAGGCCCCAGATTATCTCCTCTCTCTGATGAAGTATGCTTTTGCTTTGTAATTGAAATGCATAGTATACGTACCTAAGGGTTTATTCACTATCTTTATCTAGCCCCCAATTCTCTCTGTGTCTTGTCTCTTGTCTCTTCCAGGATCAGACAGGCCAAGGTGCAGATCCTCCCCGAGCGGATTCTACCGGACCCCCTGACTGCAGTGCAGCTCACGCCCCTGTCCCGCCTCCACATGCACCCCTCCTCCAGACCCCCCGCCCAGAGCTGCAAACAGGCCCAGCGCTGGTGGGCCACCTACCGCCAGGTCCGACACACATTATTCTTGTGGAAATTAGGAACGGGGAGGGATGGAGTCAACGTTAATTGTTTGTTAGGGTGTTGTTTAAGATGCCGAGGAGAGGTGGCAGTCTTCAAGCCGAGACATACAAAACATGAGATGTGTTCAAATCAAGGCCCAACCTTATGAAGTGTTCATATAAACTTGTTTTAGCTAGAACAGACATGCTTCTTTGTCATATGGGAAAAGAAAACATATCCGCTCTTTATACAGTTGCTCACTCCTGAATGCGACCTGGCATCCCAGTGTTTGTGTTCAACAATGAAGATGAATAAAGATGTTCTCTTGCTGAGGTTTTGTTGTCTGTGTGTTTGCCTCTGTCCTCCTCAGAGGAAGTTTCACTGTGCCAACATGACCTCATGGCCTTCCTGGGTCTACGCCCTCTATGACTCTGTGAGTACTGAATGCCCTGCTCATCTCTGCTCTGTAGGTTAGTGTGCTAACCTATCAGGGCTAGATAGAACTACTGTGTGTGTGTACAGACAAAACATTTCCACTGGAACATGATTGAGCTGATTTATTCCATAATGCGTTTCAGAGAAATACTGTAAGTGAGTTTAGTGACTGTTATGACACACATCTTGTTTGTAACATGGTTTCTTGTGTTTGTCTCCCAGGAGACTCTGATGAAGAGAGTGAAGAGACAGCTCCATGAGTGGGACGAGAACCTCAAGGATGATTCCCTCCCCACAAACGCTATAGGTACAACTGTCCTCTAGACCATGTATACTGTGTATATACACTGAACAAAAAAATAAATGAAACAATTTCAAAGATTTTACTTATTTACAGTTCCTATAAGGAAATCAGTCAATTGGAATAAATTCATTAGGCCCTAATTTATGGATTTTACATGACTGGGAATACAGATATGCATCTGTTGGTCACAGATACCTTTTTAAAAAAGTTAGGGGTGTGGATCAGAAAACCAGTCAGTATCTGGTGTGACCACCATTTGCCTCATGCAGCGTGACACATCTCCTTCACATATAGTTGATCAGGCTGTTGATTGTGGCCTGTGGAATGTTGGTTCCACTCCTCTTCGATGGCTGTGCGAAGTTGCTGGATATTGGCGGGAACTGGAACGCTGTCGTACATGTCAATCCAGAGCATCCCAAACATGCTTCAGGCCATGGAAGAACAAGGACATTTTCACTTGGTTTGCGGTTGTGAAGCTGGCTGGACGTACTGCCAAAAGCTCTGGTCCACATACCTGCAGTCAGCATGCCAATTGCACACTCCCTCAAAACTTGAGACATCTGGTGAGTATTCAGGCCATGGAAGAACAAGGACATTTTCACTTGGTTTGCGGTTGTGAAGCTGGCTGGACGTACTGCCAAAAGCTCTGGTCCACATACAGTGGGGGAAAAAAGTATTTGGTCCCCTGCTGATTTTGTACGTTTGGCCACTGACAAAGAAATGATCAGTCTATAATTGTAATGGTAGGTTTATTTGAACAGTGAGAGACAGAATAACAACAAAAATATCCAGAAAAATGCATGTCAAAAATGTTAAATTGATTTGCATTTTAATGAGGGAAATAAGTATTTGACCCCCTCTCAATCAGAAAGATTTCTGTCTCCCAGGTGTCTTTTATACAGGTAACGAGCTGAGATTAGGAGCACACTCTTAAAGGGAGTGCTCCTAATCTCAGTTTGTTACCTGTATAACAGACACCTGTCCACAGAAGCAATCAATCAATCAGATTCCAAACTCTCCACCATGGCCAAGACCAAAGAGCTCTCCAAGGATGTCAGGGACAAGATTGTAGACCTACACAAGGCTGGAATGGGCTATAAGACCATCGCCAAGCAGCTTGGTGAGAAGGTGACAACAGTTGGTGCGATTATTCTCAAATGGAATAAACACAAAAGAACTGTCAATATCCCTCGGCCTGGGGCTCCATGCAAGATCTCACCTCATGGAGTTGCAATGATCATGAGAAATGTGAGGAATCAGCCCAGAACTACACGGGAGGATCTTGTCAATGATCTCAAGGCAGCTGGGACCATAGTAACCAAGAAAACAATTGGTAACACACTACGCCGTGAAGGACTGAAATCCTGCAGCGCCCGCAAGGTCCCCCTGCTCAAGAATACATATACATGCTCGTCTGAAGTTTGCCAATGAACATCTGAATGATTCAGAGGACAACTGGGTGAAAGTGTTGTGGTCAGATGAGACCAAAATGGAGCTCTTTGACATCAACTCAACTTGCCGTGTTTGGAGGAGGAGGCATCAAATGGACGATGGACGGGGCCATGCATCGTCAAATCTTGGGTGAGAACCTCCTTCCCTCAGCCAGGGCATTGAAAATGGGTCGTGGATGGGTATTCCAGCATGACAATGACCCAAAACACACGGCCAAGGCAACAAAGGAGGGCTCAAGAAGATGCACATTAAGGTCCTGGAGTGGCCTAGCCAGCCTCCAGACCTTAATCCCATAGAAAATCTGTGGTGGGAGCTGAAGGTTCAAGTTGCCAAACGTCAGGCTCGAAACCTTAATGACTTGGAGAAGATCTGCAAAGAGGAGTGGGACAAAATCCCTCCTGAGATGTGTGCAAACCTGGTGGCCAACTGCAAGAAACGTCTGACCTCTGTGATTGCCAACAAGGGTTTTGCCACCAAGTACTAAGTCATGTTTTGCAGAGGGGTCAAATACTTATTTCCCTCATTAAAATGCAAATCATTTTATAACATTTTTGACATGCGTTTTTCAGGATTTTTTTGTTATTCTGTCTCTCACTGTTCAAATAAACCTACTATTAAAATTATAGACTGATCATTTCTTTGTAAGTGGGCAAACGTACAAAATCAGCAGGGGATCAAATACTTTTTTCCCCCACTTTACCTACGGTCATCATGCCAATTGCACGCTCCCTCAACTTGAGACATCTGTGGCATTGCGTTTGCGTTACAAAACATCACATTTTAGAGGGGCCTTTTATGGTCCCCAGCACAAAGTACACATGTGTAATGATCATGCTGTTTAATCAGCTTCTTGATATGCCACACCTGTCAGGTGGATGGATTATCTTGGCAAAGGAGAAATGCTAACTAACAGGGATGTAATCAAATTTGTGCTCAAGATTTGAGAGAAATAAGCTTTTTGTGTGTATGGAAAAGTTCTTGGATCTTTTATCTCAGCTCATTTAACATGGGACCAACACTTTACATGCTGCATTTTATATTTTTGTTCAGAGTATATATGCCACCTAAAATCTTTTAGAGTACTACTGACAATCTCATGGAATTCAAATCCTGAACTGTAATATTCCTGCTCCCACTCCTTCCTCCCAGATTTCTCCTATAGAGTGGCGGCCTGTCTGCCCATAGATGATGCCCTTCGGCTCCAGCTGCTGAAGATTGGCAGTGCCATCCAGAGGCTGCGCTGTGAGCTGGACATCATGGCCCGGGTGAGCACAGACACAGACATGTGCGCCCACGCACAGAGCCAGAAATACACATCACTAAACCTTACAATTTAGCACTGACCATCCACACACTGTCTGATATGTACCCCTAAACACACAACACACATCCATCCAGCTGTACCGACTGACTCCCCGACTGATCTGTCTAACCTCTGACCCCCTACTCCTCCCTGCTGTTCTGTGACAAACGCCCCTGTCTCTCTCTCTTCCCTCTCCTCTAATGTGCTAGTGTCTATATACTGAACAAAAATTTAAATGCAGCATGTGACAATTTCAATATTTACATTTAAGTCATTTAGCAGACGCTCTTATCCAGAGCGACTTACAAAATGGTGCATTCACCTTATGATATCCAGTGGAACAACCACTTTACAATAGTGCATCTAAATCTTTTAAGGGGGGGGGGTTAGAAGGATTACTTTATCCTATCCTAGGTATTCCTTAAAGAGGTGGGGTTTCAGGTGTCTCCGGAAGGTGGTGATTGACTCCGCTGTCCTGGCGTCGTGAGGGAGCTTGTTCCACCATTGGGGTGCCAGAGCAGCGAACAGTTTTGACTGGGCTGAGCGGGAACTGTGCTTCCTCAGAGGTAGGGGGGCCAGCAGGCCAGTGGTGGATGAACGCAGTGCCCTTGTTTGGGTGTAGGGCCTGATCAGAGCCTGAAGGTATGGAGGTGCCGTTCCCTTCACAGCTCCGTAGGCAATCACCATGGTCTTGTAGCGGATGCGAGCTTCAACTGGAAGCCAGTGGAGAGAGCGGAGGAGCGGGGTGACGTGAGAGAACTTGGGAAGGTTGAACACCAGACGGGCTTTTATTTACAGTTCATATAAGGAAATCAGCCAATTTAAATTAATGAATTAGGCCCTAATCTATGGATTTCACATGACTGGGCAGGGGCACAGCCAAGGGTGGGCCTGGGAGGGCATTGGCACGCCCACTTGCGAGCTAGGACCACCCACTGGGGAGCCAGGCTCAGCCAATCAGAATCAGTTTTTCCCCACTAAAGGGCTTTATTACAGACAGAAATACTCCTCAGTTTCATCATCTGTCCGGGTGGCTGGTCTCAGACGATCCTGCAGGCGAAGAATCCGGATGTGGGGGTCCTGGGCTGGTGTGGTTAAACGTGGTCTGCGGTTTTTAGTCCGGTTGGACGTTCTACCAAATTGTCTAAAACAACATTAAATTCTCTGGCAACAGCTCTGGTGGACATTCCTGCAGTCAGCATGCCAATTGCACGCTCCCTCAAAACTTGAGACATCTGTGGCATTGTGTTGTGTGACAAAGTTGCACATTTTAGAGTGACCTTTTATTGTCCCCAGCACAAGGTGCACCTGTGTAATGATCATGTTGTTTAATCAGCTTCTTGGTATGCCACACCTGTCAGGTGGATGGATTATCTTGGCAAAGGAGAAATGCTCACCAACAGGGATGTAGACAAATTTGTGCACCAAATTTGAAAGAAACCAGACTTTTGTGTGTATGGAACTTTTCATGAAACATGTGACCAGCACTTGTTTGGTTTTATATTTTTGTTCAGTATTTTTAGCCACTGCCTATATACTGTATAGTGATGATAATTTCCCCTCTGAGTCGGTGGGTCGGAGATGCTGCCTTCCTTTGTGAACTCTCTGATGCATTGAGAGCTGTTACAGTGCTACTTCCCTAAACCCTACCTCCATCATCACCCTCATCTCCACTCTGACCACTCTGCACCCCCTGCTATGATTTCATCACTCTGACCACTCTGCACCCCCTGCTATGATTTCATCACTCAGAGCCTGCACCACTGCTTGAAGATAATTAGCACTCTCATGCTGCTGCCTGGAGAAAGAGGGTTATAAAGAGAAACACCTGGCCCTTCTGAGGTGCTTGTTAGTACAGGCAATAACTACGGGGATGTTTGCTTCTGCTACAGAAGTCTGGTGGATTGAACATGAAGTCACATTAGTTGTCTTTTTTTCCTACAGTGCACCTCGCTGTGTTGCAAGCAGTGCCAAGATACAGAGATCACCACCAAGAACGAGATCTTCAGGTGAGGGAGAGATGCACCTAGACTCTGAATAGTGTCTGTCGAGTAGTCTAACACTAGTTGTTAGAGTGAGATGGTAGTGTTGCGATAAACAGGCACCCAAAAGCAGAGGCAATGAGCTTCTCCAGACCCATTTCTGGTTCTGTGCAGCCCTACTAGGGAACGGGCAGCTATACACTGAGTATATATAACATTAAGAACATCTTCTCTTTCCATGACATAGGCAGACCAGGTGAAAGCTATGATCCCTTATGTCACTTGTTAAATCCACTTCAATCAGTGTAGATGAAGGGGAGGAGACAGGTTAAAGAAGGATTTTTAACCCTTGAGACAATTGAAAAATGGATTGTGTATATGAACCATTCACAGGGTGATTGGGCAAGACAAAGATTTAAGTGCCTTTGAACAGGGTATGATAATAGGTGCCAGGCGTACTGGTTTGAGTGTGTCAAGAACTGCAACGCTGCTGGGTTTTTCACGCTCAACCGTTTCCGGTGTGTATCATGAATGGTCCACCACCCGAAGGACATCCAGCCAACTTGACACAACTGTGGGAAGCATTGGAGTCAACACAGTCGAGCGTCCCTGTGGAACGCTTTCAACACCTTGTAGAGTCCATGTCCTGACAAATTGATTCTGTTCTCAGGTCAAAAGGGAGGGTGAAACTCAATATTAGGAAGGTGTTCCTAGTGTTTGGTATACTCAGTGTACATAACTGATGACTGATGTGTTTAATACAGTATACGTTTCAAACACACTAGATTAATGATGCTGCAGGTGCGTTTGTACTCTGCTCAAATGAGAGCGATGAAGGAAGGATTAAGCAGAAGTTGTCTCTTGCTTGACATTCATCTAGTTAGGTTTCATAACCATCTTTCTGTCTACTGTCCCATTCAGTTGGGCTAAACTCTCTGACCTGTACCTTACCACAGCCTTAGCCACCTGGCCTGGGGTCATTGTAGTATGTTTGTATAATTTTAGAATATTTGTAGTTTTAGTATATTTCTATACCGGTACTTAAAATGTTTGCATGTCATTTTCTACAGTCAATTCAGCTGCTATTTGTACAATGTGGTTTAGACTAACTTTTTTTGAAATCTCTACCATGTCTCCTCTCTCTTCTCCTGCAGCCTGTCTCTGTACGGCCCCATGGCAGCCTATGTCAACCCCCACGGCTACGTCCATGAGACCCTGACCGTCTACAAAGCCAGCAACCTCAACCTGGTCGGTAGGCCGTCCACGCTCCACAGCTGGTTTCCAGGGTAATGCCTCTCTATACATGACACGCACATATACAGTACCAGTCAAAAGTTTGGACACATCTACTCATTCCATGGTTTTTCTTTATTTTTACAATTTTCTACATTGTAAAATAATAGTGAAGACATCAAAACTATGAAATAACACATATGGAATCATGTAGTAACCAAAATAAGTGTTAAACAAATCAAAATCTATTTTATATTTGAGATTCTTCAAAGTAGTCACCTTTGCCTTGACGACAGCTTTGCACACTCTTGGCATTCTCTCAACCAGCTTCATGAGGAATGCTTTTCCAACAGAGTTCCCACATATGCTCAGCACTTGTTGGCTGCTTTTCCTTCACTCTGCGGTCCAACTCATCCCAAACCATCTCAATTGGGTTGAGGTCGGGTGATTGTTGAGGCCAGGTCATCTGATGTAGCACTCCATCGCTCTCATTGGTCAAATAGCCCTTACACAGCCTGGAGGTGTGTTTTGGGTCACTGTCCTGTTGAAAAACAAATTTTAGTCCCACTAAGCACAAACCAGATGGTATGGTGAAGATGTAACATTCTGAAAGTAGCCAATTGGCTTCAGTTGGCCGGTGTGTGACCATTGCAAAAGTTGTTTGACTTTGGATACCCTATCCTAACTAGCCCCATAGGGATATCCAAAGTTAAATCAAATTTAGCACGGTCAGTGTGCGTTCCAAACCCATGTGTTTAGTGGACATTACGATTGGGTCGTGTGCAGCTGCACTTCAAATTCAGTGTTTCCCCTATATTCATTAAGCAGCTGTGATCCACCACTGCTAAATTGTTGCCGCCGCTGCAAAAAAGTATGTAAAGCATGTAATAAATAAAAAAAAAACATGTCATGTTTGTAAATATATATTTCTGCCGAGACGCGATAGCCGTGGGCTCAATGACTGGAAGTCTATGGGAACAGCTAGAAATAGCAATGCACCCCCGATGCGCTGGATTTGTTTTTATGGGAAACACTTCAATTGATGATTACTTGGGTGCTGCCAGCTGTGGACATGTGGGCAGGATTGAAATAAAAATAAACCCAACCCAAGGAAAGCTTACATCTCGCAAATCTCAGTTTGGGACGATACTGACTTTATGACCAAAATTATCCTACTTACATTTTGTAATAAATTTTGACACTAGAATGCATGTTTCTGACTCATATTATGCACACAGGCCGTTTTCAATCAGAGAAGTAGTTTTTTTGGTTAATTTGCGCTTTAATACCTTATTTGGTCCAGGAATAATCTAAGCTGCTAAAGACTTGAAAACAAAAGTGTCTGGCCCTTTGGTGTACTGTCATTTATGGTATTGTTTGTCATTTTTGGTATGTCGTCAATATGCTAAATGTATATATATTTTTTGACATAGTTCTCCTTGCGGGGATACCTTACACATACAGCAGCTGTGTGTGCGGGTGCCTGGGTACATAACATCAGGCTTGACCGAGGTATTGACGTAGAACCTGAAGTGTTTGAAGAGAAGTGGAGCGCTCCACGGGCTTCTCAGTGGTTCTGTAACGTAAGGGCCCCTTCAACCAACGCCGCTCCTCATAAATGGTCTCCAGTATGCATTTTCTGCATGAGACAATGCATTTGTGCCGGTGTTAGCCTCCAGTAATAATAATGACAGTAATAACGGCCTCCACTTATTCTCCTCGAGGGCTGGCACTGGTCAAGCTGAGTCTTATTCAAGTCCTCTGAGTGGAGGTATGGAGGGGTAGCGGGAAGAAAGGGCTTTTGCTCCACTCAACCTCTATGTGCCACACTGCTTTTCTGGGGAAGGGTGCTTTTACAGCCTGTTAGCATAAGGTGTTCTGCGAAGACTTGTTGTAGAGAGAGCAACAGACCCACAAGATGGCAGTTTTAGGCTGTATACTGGTGTTTGTCAGTATACAGCCGATTTGAATTGCCAGTGCTGCTGGGTGATACTTGTCATGCAGCCACTTCAAATGGTATGCTATTGCCAAGAAGAGAACACTGGGATACGTCTTCATTTGACAGGTGTCAGATGAGAGCCTGGAGGGGAGTGGTTTGTCTGTGTGCCTTGCTTCCATCTCCTGCCGCCGTTCCCACGTGAAAGCCAACAAAGGCTTTGGTCTGAGGAGGAAATGAGGCTGGAACAAATAGAGAGGAGATGCGAGTGGATTGTATTGATTAGACACACACTCTGTTCTTTCTCAGTGTAATATCTGGGAAGGAGAGCCTCCGAGAGCCTTAGGCCTCTATTAGCTGATGATTAGAACAATACTATCTGGTATGCCATATATGTTGAGGGGGATTTGAAAGACAACCAACTAGGGTATTAGTTTCTGTGTCAGGTGCCTTATGACAACAATAATAAGAAATGTGGCATGCAGCACAAATGCATGAGGACTAATATGTTCTTTCTGTTTTTCCTCTCTCAGGTATGCCTGGACAATCGCTCAGTGTCGTACCTGTGCTTCACACATGGGCTGGAAGTTCACAGCCACCAAGAAAGACTTGTCCCCTCCTCGTTTCTGGGGCTTGACCCGCTCGGCCATGCTGCCCCGCATCCCCCAGACTGAGGGTGAGGAGGGGGACGAGGGCTCCCGCCTGCTCTGCCTGTGACAACATGGGGACCTCTCCTCCCCACCCCCCATGTCCTCAACGGGTCTTCGATCGCCCCACCCTGTCCACTGGGCAAGGGTCTCTATTTTAGTCATTGATGTGTCCCGCCCAACCCCCTGACAGCCATGGCAGCACATTCATCATATTAGTGTAAAGGTCATCCTGCTTTAAAATGGCATTTTCTAACATGGGGGGGCGAGAGGGAGCAAGGAGGAGGTGGGAGGGGTGTTTTGTTCCTGACTGCAGGGACACTGGTGATGGAATGCGTTGCACATCGACAGATAGATGTGGGGAATGGATCAAGAGATTAGTTCTGCAACACGGCATATCTTCCCCATAGCATGCTACTCTTGTCCTGTCTGTATGGCTGTCTACTGTGGTCTGTCTATCCAGCTTCTATGCTATTTGCCACAGACATGGCACGCACCAGTGCATTGCCACTTGCTGTTAAACATAGTGGGTGTGACTTTGCATGCGGTATCCAGCTAGGTGTATATAGTGTTATAGACAGCCATCAAGAGGACCTTCAGTCCCCATAATCTATCTCTAAACAAACCAATCAATAGGAAGCCACTTGTGATTCAAGTCCACCGTTTGTCCTTGATGTGTTTCTCAGAGAAGCTCAGTTCTGCTGGATCGGGTCATGGAGAGTTAAACCATGTCAAATCCACGGTTTAGACGGTGTACGTACATATGAAAGTATACTGCTTTTACAAGGATGTATCATGCCTTTGTTTCATATGCCCGTTGAATGCATATGATGGAGGAATTCGGAACATGAACAATGTAAGGAAGCTATTGCTTTATTTTGAAATGCGTGGAAATATATTATTTGATTGGTTTTCATATTTTCACATTGTCTAAAATGTACAGTATATGTAATACACATGTAGAGATAGAGGTTTCTATTTTGAAACGGGTGGAGGCCCATTGAACTGCAAGAGACTGTTCCTCTGAAGACAAGGAGTACCTCTGGTTAGTGAAGACTAGAGTTGGTTTGATGCCTGGTGTAATATAGACTTAGATAGCAGGGCACAAGGCAGTGGAGCCAGAGAGACTAGAATTTCAGGCTTTCGCCATGGTTCTATATGTGATGTTGCTGCACTAAGGGCATGGCTGGATGGCGTGCCTATGGTCCAAATCAATGTCTAATGAGCCACACAATTAAATGGGACATTGTGTTAATTAACCTGTATTGGTTGAAAATGGCAACATCATATCAAGTGTTGTTACCTACATAACTATATTTTTGTTTAGATCAATGTATTTGTTTTAAATTAAGAATTGTATTCCTTGCTGATGTACAAGGTTATTTTGGCTCATGTTTGTAAGTAACCAATAAGAATCAATGATAGCAATTCTGCTCTGATATAACTGATTTATCTATGTAGAACCTCAACACACTTGCCCCTCCCATTGCTGTGTATTTCCATTTTAGAACATGTAATACATGATTGATTTGTTCAGCTCAATTGTCAACATTTGAGTAAAGTAATTCCACGCAATAAGAAATGTTCTACAATACGATTGAGATTGTCTTTTTTCTTTTTTCCCTTGAGTTTTGTTAAGATACATTTTTAAAAAGTGTTTATATGTGATGTCCCAGTGGGTAAACCTTAAAGGTCCAATGCAGCCATTTTTATATCAAAACATTACGACCAGGAATGTGACTTTCCCAAAGCGCATCCTTTGTTGGCACCTCCCAGGGCATTAGAACTGATTCCAGAGGCCGACCCAAAGCAATTCCGCCAGAGGAGAGGGTGCCGGAGCGGTCTTCTAGTGAGGCTTCGAATGCGTGCACATCACCCACCGCTTCTGTGTATATTACTCGCTAATGTTCAGTCCCCAGTTAACAAAGTCAACGAAATCAGGGCAATAGTTGCTTTCCAAAGAGATATCCGGGATTGTAACAGTGTGTTTCACGGAAACATGGCTAGCTTGGGACATGCTGTCGGAGTCAGTACAGCCAACGGGATTTTCAGTGAATCGTGCCAATAGGAATAAACATCTCTCCTGTAAAAAGAAGGGCGGGGGTGTATGTTTCATGATTACTGACTCGTGGCGTAATTGTAACAACATACAGGAACTCAAGTCCTTTTGTTCACCTGACCTAGAATTCCTCACAATCAAAGGCCGACCGTATTATCGCCCAAGAAAACTCTCCTCGGTTGTCACAGCCATGTATATCCCCCGCAAGCGGATACCAAGATGGCCGTCAAGGAACTTCACTGGACTTTATGCAAACTGGAAACCATATATCCTGAGGCTGCATTTATTGTAGCTGGGGATTTTAACAAAGCTAATTTGAGAACAAGGCTACCTAAATTCCATCAGCATATCGATTGCAGTATACGAGCTAGTAACACGCTTGACCATTGCTACTCTAAGGCCCTCCCCCGCCCTCCTTTTGGCAAATCTGACCATGACTCCATCTTGTTGCTTCACTCCTGTAGCATTCGCGCAAAACTGAAAGCATGAACCACCACATTTAATCATGGCAAGGCAACTGGGAATATAGCCGAATACAAACAGTGTAGTTATTCCCTCCATAAGGTAATCAAACAAGCAAATTGTCTGTAGAGAGACAAAGTGGAGTCGCAATTCAACGGCTCAAACACGAGACATATGTGTCAGGGTCTACAGACAATCACGGATGACAAAAAGAAAACCAGCCCTGCTGCGGACATCGTCTTGCTTCCAGACAAATTAAACAACTTCTTTGTGCGCTTTGAGGACAATACAGTGCCACCGACTCGTCCCACTACCAAAGACTGTGGGCTCTCCTTCTCCGTGGCTGACGTGAGTAAAACGTTTAAAAGTGTTAACTCTCGCAAGGCTGCCGGCCCAGACGGCATCACTAGCCGCGTCCTCAGAGCATGCGCAGACCAGCTGGCTGGTGTGTTCACGGACATATTCAATCAATCCCTATCCCAGTCTGCTGTCCCCACATGCTTCAAGAGGGCCACCATTGTTCTTGTACCCAAGAAAGCTAAGGTAAATGAGCTAAACGACTATCACCCCATAGCACTCACTTCTGTCATCATGAAGTACTTTGAGAGACTAGTCAAGGATCATATCACCTCCACCCTACCTGTCCACCTAGACCCACTTCAATTTGCTTACTGCCCCAATAGGTCCACAGCCGATGCAATCGCCATCACACTGCACACTGCCCTATCCCATCTGGCCAAGAGGAATACCTATGTAAGAATGCTGTTCATTGACTACAGCTTAGCATTCAACACCATAGTACCCACCAAATTCATCATTAAGCTTGAGTCCCTAGGTCTTGACCCCGCCCTGTGCAACTGGGTCCTGGACTTCCTGACGATCCGCCCCCAGGTGGTGAAGGTAGGAAACAACATCTCCACTCCACTGATCCTCAATACTGGGGCCCCACAAGGGTGCGTTCTCAGCCACCTCCTGTACTCCCTGTTCACCCACAACTGCGTGGCCATGCATGCATGCCTCCAACCCAATCATCAAGTTTGCAGACAACATAACAGTGGTAGGCTTGATTATCGACAACGACGAGACAACCTACAGGGAGGAAGTGAGGGCCCTCGGAGTGTGGTGTCAGGAAAATATCCTCTCACTCAATGTCAGCAAACCAAAAGAGATGATTGTGGACTTCAGGAAACAGCAAAGGGAGCACCCCCCTACCCACATCGACGGGACAGCAGTGGAGAAGGTGGAAAGTCTTTTTAAGTTGCTCCGTGTACATATCCCCGACAAACTGAAATGGTCCACATACACAGACAGTGTGGTGAAGAAGGCGCAAAAGCGCCTCTTCAACCTCAGGATGTTGAAAAAATGTGGCTTGTCACCAAAAACCCTTACTAACTTTTACAGGTGCACAATCGAGAGCATCCTGTATCACCGCCTGGTACAGCAACGGCACCGCCCACAACCGCAGGGCTCTCCAGATGGTGCGGTCTACACAACGCATCACCGGGGGCAAACTACCTGCCCTCCAGGACACTTACAACACCCGATGTCACAGGAAGGCAAAAAGATCATCGAGGACAATAACCACCCGAGCCACTGCCTGTTCACCCTGCTTCCATCCAGAAGGCGAGGTCAGTACAGGTGCATCAAAACTGGGACAGAGGGATTGAAAAACAGCTTCCTTCTCAAGTCCATCAGATTGTTAAACAGCCATCACTAGCACAGAGAGGCGGCTGCCTACCTACAGACTTTATCATTGGACACTTTAAAAACACTAGTCACTTTAATAATGCCACTTTAAGAATGTTTCCATATCTCGCATTACTTATCTCATAGTGTAGGATACAGTATACATATATATTCTATACTATCGATTGCATCAGCCGCTCTGTCACTGCTCATCCATAT
The DNA here is from genome assembly GCF_965601325.2 of Salmo salar. Taxonomy (NCBI): domain Eukaryota; kingdom Metazoa; phylum Chordata; class Actinopteri; order Salmoniformes; family Salmonidae; genus Salmo; species Salmo salar. The sequence goes on along the minus strand of NC_138302.1, from coordinate 68,358,459 downwards.
ATTATATATTTATAAATTCTTATCCCATTACTCGATTTGTGTTGTGGAATTTTAAGATATTAGGTTTTGTTGTGGAATTGTTAGATATTACCTGTTAGATAATACTGCACTGTTGGATCTAAAAGCATAAGCCTTTCGCACTACTCGCAATAACATCTGCTAACCATGTGTATGTGACCAATACAATTTAATGTGATTTGAGACTGACCAGGTGAAAGCTATGATCCCATATTGATGTCACCTGTTAAATTCACTTCAATCAGTGTAGATGAAGAGGAGAAGACAGGTTAAAGAAGGATTTTTAAGCTTTAGACAGTTAGACCTGGAGTGTGTATGTATGACATTCAGAGTGAATGGGCAAGACAAAAGATTTAAGTGCCTTTGAACGGGGTATGGTAGTAGGTGCCAGGCACACCAGTTTGAGTGTGTCAAGAACTGCAACGCTGCTGGATTTTTCACACTCAGTAGTTTCCCGTGTGTCTTAATGGTCCACCACCCAAAGGACACCCAGCCAACTTGACACAACTGTGGGAAGCATTGGGGTCAACATGGGCCAGCATCCCTGTGGAACAAAACAAAGTAAGTTTGAATGACACGGAGGGGCAATGCTGTTACATCCAATGCCTGTTTCCCTGAGGCTGATGCCGCGCAGGTGCTTGTACGCGTGTACACATACATATACACACACATACAGTTGATGTCAGAAGTTTACATACACCTTAGCCGAATACGTTTAAACTAAGTTTTTCACAATTCCTGACATTTAATCCGCAGAAAATTTCCTGTCTTAGGTCAGTTAGGATCACCACTTTATTTTAAGAATGTGAAATGTCAGAATAATAGTATAGAATGATTTATTTCATCTTTTATTTCTTTCATCACATTCCCAGTGGGTCAGAAGTTTACATACACTCAATTAGTATTTGGTAGCATTGCCTTTAAATTGTTTAACTTGGGTCAAATGTTTCGGGTAGCCTTCCACAAGCTTCCCACAGTAAGTTGGGTGAATTTTGGCCCATTCCTCCTGACAGAGCTGGTGTAACTGAGTCAGGTTTGTAGGCCTCCTTGCTCGCACATGCTTTTTCAGTTCTGCCCACAAAGTTTCTATAGGATTGAGGTCAGGACTTTGTGATGGCCACTCCAATACCTTGACTTTGTTGTCCTTAAGCCATTTTGCCACAACTTTGGAAGTATGCTTGGGGTCATTGTCCATTTGGAAGACCCATTTGCGACCAAGCTTTAACTTCCTGACTGATGTCTTGAGATGTTACTTCAATATTTCCACATCATTTTCCTTCCTCATGTAGCCATCTATTTTGTGAAGTGCACCAGTCCCTCCTGCAGCAAAGTACCCCACAACATGATGCTGCCACCCCCATGCTTCATGGTTGGGATGGTGTTCTTCAGCTTGCAAGCATCCCCCTTTTTCCTCCAAATATAACGATGGTCATTATGGTCAATTTTTGTTTCATCAGACCAGAGGACATTTCTCCAAAAAGTACGATCTTTGTCCCCATGTGCAGTTGCAAACCGTAGTCTGGTTTTTTTATGGCAGTTTTGGAGCAGTGGCTTCTTCCTTGCTGAGCGGTCTTTCAGGTTGTGTCGATATAGGACTCGTTTTACTGTGGATATAGATACTTTTATACCTGTTTCCTCCAGCATCTTCACAAGGTCCTTTGCTGTTGTTCTGGGATTAATTGCACTTTTCGCACCAAAGTACGTTCATCTCTAGGAGACAGAACGCATCTCCTTCCTGAGCGGTATGACGGCTGCGTGGTCCAATGGTGTTTATACTTGCGTACTATTGTTTGTACAGATGAACGTGGTACCCTTCAGGCGTTTGGAAATTGCTCCCAAGGATGAACCAGACTTGTGGAGTTCTACACTATTCTTCTGAGGTCTTGGCTGATTTCTTTTGATTTTCCCATGATGTCAAGCAGAGGCACTGAGTTTGAAGATAGGCCTTGAAATACATCCACAGGTACACCTCCAATTGACTCAAATGATGTCAATTAGCCTATCAGAGGCTTCTCATGCCATAATTGTGGGGAATTTTCCAAGCTTTTTGAAGCCACAGTCAACTTCGTGTATGTACATTTCTGACCCACTGTAATTGTGATACAGTGAATTCTAAGTGAAATAATCTGTCTGTAAACAGTTGTTGGAAAAATTACTTGTCATGCACAAAGTAGATGTCCTAACCGACTTGCCAAAACTATAGTTTGTTGACAAGAAATTTGTGGAGTGGTTGAAAAATGAGTTTTAATGACTCGACCCTAAGTGTATGTAAACTTCCAACTTCAACTGTACATACACATGTAAATAGTACCACATGCACTCAAACGTATGTACAGTTGGCCTCGCTGTTTTGATTTTTGTTGTCCTTGATGTCTGTTTGTTTTTGCAATGTTTTTATCTCTTGTTCATATTGTTGGTGCATTGGGGGGGGGGTGGCTTGCTGGGGAATGGAGGGAGAGGTATTTTGGGGTGGTCTCAGATGGTTGAGGGTCAGCTCTCGGGGAACTATAGGTGGATCTTGGATGGTTGGTGGCCTGGCGGTTGGGAACTTGGGCCGGTGGCCAATTTTTAAGTAGCTGGTTTGGGTCCCCGTTTTGATTTGGTGGGAGATCTTGACCCTGGGTGCAGCTCAATATTAGGAAGTTGTTCCTAATGTTTTGTACACTCAGTGTAAGCTTTGTGATTACTTTAAATTGAATCAAACAGGCACGCTTTTGAGCTTATTCTATTAGATATGATAAAAACTATTCTTAAGGGTAAAGCTACTCAAATGGCTTTTTCCATTCGTGATCCAGATTTACTCTTGTCATTAATGCATCAGTGTGACCTCAAGTTCCGTTGGCAGTAACGTGACATTTATCTACAAACTCATCTTGACATGTCAATATGCCTTAACGCTGTGTGTGTGTGTGGTTGATTGAATAAAGGCAGCTAGCTACACAACCAGTGGTTGTCATCTGATTTGACCAATATGGAAAAGTTTCTATGAAGGAAATTGCTGTCCCTTTTGTGTGTTTGTTTGTGTCCTCAGTGGCAGACCCCGGGGACAGATTGTTTAAGGTCAATACAGTGTAATCCACCTGACAGAGACAATAACCATCACCATGGGACAGTATCAATAGGACCATGTCTGCTGGACTTACTATGGGGATCCTAGTCTCACAGAGCTGGTGAACACATGATTGGTATTAATTGTGGTTTAATATAGTAGAATGAAACCAATACAGAGGACATGTTTGTAGTGTCTTACCAAAGAAGTTACCCAAGAGATTCAAGATCCAAACACGGAATTCCTTTTGTCAAGTTTGGGGATAAAACTTTATCTTTAGTCAGGAGCAGTGGAGGCTGCTGAGGGGAGGACTCCTCATAATGGCTGGAAAGGAGCGAATGGACTGGCATCAAACACACGCAACCTATGTGTTTGTATTTTAACCATTCCACTCCAGCCATTACCACGAGCCTGTCCTCCCCAATTAACGTGCCACCAACCTCCTGTGGTCAGGAGCCATATTACCCAGCATCCTAGTCCTGGCTTGCCTCTAAAGTTAAGCAGGGTTGGGTTGGTCGAGGCTTGGGAGACCAGATTATGTTGGAGGGCCAGTAGGGGGCACTATTCCCGCTAGTCGAAGGACACTCCAATGCCCTTGAATGTTTTCAGTGTTCTTCTGTAGCTAAAATCAAAATAAGGAGCTGAAAACTCCACAGCGTAAGTGTTTGTTTTTTGGCACATGTGGAGGTGCACTCTCAGCATCAGAAGGGATTTTAGAAGCCAGCAGATACACTTCTCACTTTACTGTTCCAACAAACAAAGGAACACTAGGCACACTCCCTCAGACAGAAACAACAGCTATAGAGGGATACAGAATGTAGGAAAAACCTCTTTAGACAGAAGGGGGTAAAAGGGAACAACGGTGAGAATGAAAAGAAGGTGGGAGGAAAAGAGATGGCAGAAACCTGGGCTGAACCTCTGTGTTTGTACTGATTATACATACAAAGTATACAGTAATTTGTGTTTGTGTGTGTGTTATAGGCATACAGGTACACGTGCACTGCTGTGTGCTGGCTTGGTCAGTGCTTTCCTGCAGCCTTCTGCCGCTGTCTCATATGCTGGCCCAGCAAGGGGCTAACCAGAGAGTGGCTACTGGGCGGGAGACTGGCCTCTCTGGGTGCTCTCCGGCACGCACCTCAACCTGCCTTAACACACTCCACGAGAGGGACGTGAGAGGCCCTCATCGTGGAAAAATTGCAGCCAGTGTAATTGTGTTCCTTTTCATGTCCAGTGTGTGACAGCTCATATCTCATAGCACTCAGTTGAGCTTGTTATAGATGCCCCCTGCTACTGTGCCTGGCTTGTCTCTTGTCTCCCTGGCTGTGAACCTGCTCTCTCTGGTCTGCATTGCTTTTATCTTGCTTGGGTTTATCTGTGCAGTTAGCCTACTACGCTCTTTGAAACTAGAAAGGACGACCTTCGTTAGATAATTTCGTGCCCTGGTTTCTTCACAATTAAATTATACATTTTCCATTGGCATGGCCATAATAAATATAATCTATGAACAATCTCTCCATGTCTCACTCTTTCTCCTCTCTTCTTACCCTCAGCCCTCTCTTTCTACCCTCTCTCTCCCTGCCATAACCTGGAGTAATTTATCCTTGAAGACAGGTATACTGTTGTGAACGATAGCTTTATTGTAGGTATTTTCATATGGCTGTTAGTTTTGAGGCAGTTGAAAGAGAGAAAGCTGCACAGGTCCAGGATGTCAAAGAAAGAACAAGTAATTGTCAAATAACAATGGTAGGGAACGGTTTTCATACATGCGATTACGCTGTAGCTGAACACTGTAAGTGTTCATCTTTAGACAGACCTCACTCGTTGCGAGTGTCCTGTGTTATTCTCCACATGTGTACCAGTCCATGTGAGCATGTGTCTGCTGAACCTCGGTGAGGAAGGAATGATATCCATATTTATGTGTTTGTAAATACACAGTAATGACTGATGACTATTCATTTGGGTTGTCTACATATTATTATGATAGTCTCATCACTATCAGCACATTAAAGGAACTTGACAAAAAAACAGATGTTCTTGGTATTTCATTACTTTAACAGAAGGTTTCCTAAAGGTTTGAACATTCTTACGTTTAATTTTTATTTTGGTAATGTTCTAGGAACATTCTCCAACTGGTTTGACATTGGGAATGTTCTCATAGTTCAGAGTATTTTAAACAACGTTCTTCTTCTGTGTCACGACTTCTGCCGAAGTCGATGCCCCTCCTTGTTCGGGTGGTGTTCGGCGGTCGACGTCACCGGTCTTCTAGCCATCATTGATCCATTTTTCATTTTCCATTTGTTTTATCTTGTTTTCCTACACACCTGTTTCCAATCCCATTCATTACATGTTGTGTATTTAACCCTCAGGTTCCCCTCATGTCCTTGTCAGTGATTGTTTGTTGTTTTGCACGTGTTGTCATTTTTGGTGCGTAACAGGGTTTTGTACCCATGTTTCTTTTTTTATTGTACTTTGGGTTTGGAGTTTGTTTTACTTTATTAAACTACTCCAGTTCCACCAAGCTTGTTCCTCCTGCGCTTGACTTCTCAGCCACCTACACACACGCCGTGACATTCTGTGGGAATTTCAGTACTTCTGCGTTCTACAGGTTACTTAATGGTTCTATTTGAAGTCATGTTCTCAAAACATCAAGGAAACTTTCTATGAAAACATTTAGAAACTTTTAAAGAACATTCTAAGAATGTTATTTAAAACATATACATTCCATTCTCAGGGTCAACAAAAGGGAGGGATGAATCGGAGAGAGAAAACAAACAAGCTGTTGCGAGTCACCCACTCTGATACACTCCACTTCCATGACATGTGCGCTCAGAGACCACACGTGGACATACAGTATAACAAGCATTTTAAAGAGTGGTGAATTTAAGAAAATTGCAGAGACTGTATTTAATGATTTATGCTGGAATAAGCCAGATGCAACAGGTGAGAATTGGTGGTGTTGTTGGTTTAATGCCAGGCCATTAGTCCAATTATTTTAGTAAACATACAGCATTTGAAACACACACACACACACACACACACACACACACACACACACACACCTCTGTCCTCCGCCACTGTTCATACAGTAGCTTCCAACAGCTGGTATATTTAGGAGCCTTTTCTTCTCTGCCTGAGATTCTCTTTTAGGATATCAGAAGGTTGTCTTTATGTCTGTACTAATTATTAACTTTCTTCCCTTCAGAAATTGTAATCGTAAGCTGCATCCAAAGAAAAATATGCCCTCTTGACGTAGGAGGCAATTCACAAAAGAACAGAATTAACCTCCAGCTTCATCCAAAACATGGATCCCCCAAAAGTTTTGTGATTGAAGAACTAGATATCAGTTCGCTTTAGTTTCAAAGTTACCGTATATTTGATTTGGCAGGAGTCGGTAATGGCAACCTACTCATTGGGTTCCGGCAGATTGATCACCACCACCCTGACTAAACCATGTTGGTGAACCTGATCCAACAGATTGTTTGCTGTCCAGGCCAGACGACTCTAAGGGGAAAGTGTAGGGAACACTCAGGGGGACCCGTTGATCTGCCGGCCTGGACATTAATCCGATAAGAGCGCTGGGAATGAGACTGCTGTGGACCCGATGTGTTGTTTGATCAAGGATTTAGTATGATGAGCTCCCTATGAGGTTTCATGCCCATCTGACTCTGCCTCCATCTCCTTGTGTCCATTGGTAGTTGTGCAAATAGGTCAAATTCGACTCAATGGGCCAGTTTCCTGGACTAAAAAACTATTTCAATAGTCATCTGTAATCTGTGTCCAGGAAACTGGCCCATTGAGTCGTTACAATAGGCCTACGTTTGATCCACAGCTGGTCACTTTTTCTTAGGAATTAATGGGAAACATATCGAGGAGGTTTTATGACTTCATGAGACTTTGCGTGGTCCTCACAACAGCACTTTTGGTTGTATCGCTCAGCATATGTTTTGTTATGAGAGAGAGTCAGTTACAACTGAATCAAGGTTTGCAGGGCCTCGTTCTCTGGTAAGTTTTAGTCACTCGCCCTTTGTAGCTCAGTTGGTACAACATGGTGCTTGCAATGCCAGGATAGTGGTTCGATTCCTGGGACCACCCATACATAAAATGTATGCATGCATGACTAAGTCGCTTTGGATAAAGCATCTGCTAAATGGCATATGCTATTATAAGGTCTTGTACTTCTCTCTCACAAACTCTGAGTCTTAAGTCTCTCCATGATCTGTAGCACAATTGCAGCTCATTAGCCAAGAGCCTAATTTGTTGCAAGGATCAGAGAGAAGTGAACACACCCTCCTGCTCTAAATCTATTATTCGTTTTGGTGATTTCACTGATTTATAAGAGTGTCGGAGTATGCGTATGTACACCCCGACCTCAGTTCACCGGAGAACTCTTGATGAGATAAGTCACAAGTGTCAGTTATTTAATTACTTTAAACCTTACCCTTGTAGCTCAACTTTGATACAGCAAAATCCACATGAAGATTGTTGTGATTGTAGTTTGCAAGAAAATTGTTAGGCCTATACATGTTTATGTGAAATATGTGAAGCGGTTCTGTTCCCTTGCTTGGATAATCATCGGTACCCACTGCACTGAAAGATGCATGCCCACAGATCCCAGACTATTTATATACTTCAGAGGTAGTTACAGTTCATGATAAGATCTTGTCCAATCACAGGAGCCCTCTCAGTCAAAACAGAACCGGGCATGGTGGCTGCCATAGTGATCTAGACAAAAACAACCTGTCCGTTGTTTCTATAGTTACAATGACATTGGCCTGCTTATGCCAATAATGCTAGAGAATCACAGAGCGATAATGAAGCTGTGTCTGTGGCAGAGATGTTTTGTGTCCACAGTGTTCTGTCATTGCCAGCTAGGTCTGTTATGATAACTGCCTTTCTCCCTGGTAGCCTAATAAGTTGGGTGGGTGCAAAGCAAAGCCACATAATTTGTTTTGGAAGAACAGGACAGTGGGGTGGCTTGAGGTGTGTTTGGTTCAAAATATGTATATGGAGATGAAATGTTATGGATTGATTCTCCATAGTCTAGTGCTCACCCCTCACAAACACATTGCTGGAGGATACATGAATTATCCAGCTCTCGCTTTCATCCCTTTCATCCTTTACTCATTTAAAAAACAAGCCTTTGATGAAGGGGGAAATAAGAGATTTAAAATAGTGGTCCAGGGGTGTAAAAAATACTTGAAAGTACTACGTTTTTGGGGGGGTATCTGTACTTTACTTTACTATTTATTACTTTTACTTTTACTTCAATACATTCCAAAAGAAAATGATGTACTTTTTACTCCATACATTTTCCTTCACACACAAAGTACACAAAAGAACAGGAAAATGATCCAACTCACACACTTAGCAAGAGAGCCTCCCTGGTCATCCCTACTGCTTCTGATCGGGCGTGCTCATTAAACACAAATGCTTCATTTGTAAATTATGAGTGTGCCCCTGGCTATCTGTCAATAAAAAAAAACACAAAAATTCTGCCATTGTCACGTTTTGACCTGTAAGGTGTTATTTGTTAGTGTTTAGTTTGGTCAGGAAGTGGCGGGGTATTTGTGTTATGTGGTTCAGGGTGGTTGTGTGTATGTGTCCATGTAGAGAGGGGTATTTGATTTATTAGTCCAGGGTTTTGGTTATTGTTCTATGTTTGTTTATTTCTATGTTCTGTCTAGTCATTTGTATTTCTATGTTTAGTTAATTGGTGTTGGGGCCTTTAGTTGGAGGGAGCTGTCTATTGTTGCCTCTGATTGAAGGTCCTATAATTAGGGGCGTGTTTGTATTGTGGCTTGTGGGTAGTTGTATTCTGTTTTGTGCTTGTCACATGACAGAACTGTTAGTGTCGTTTCTGTTAATTGTATACGTGGTTCATTTTCTTCTCCTTCTTATATATTAAAAAGAGAAGATGAGTATACACTTCCCTGTTGCGTCTTGGTCCTCCACACACGACACTCGTTACAGAACTACCCACCACAACCGGAACAAGCAACAGAACAGGGAGCAGCCAAGGAAGCAGGAGGACTACAGGGAATCGTGGTCATGGGAGGAAATCCTGGCGGGAGAAGGTCCGTGGCGAAGGAACGGTGAGGACCGGGAGAAGTACGTTGGGATGAGGCTTGCAAGGAAGCCTGAGAGGCAGCCCCAATAACATTTATTGGGGGGGCACACAGGGTGGGTGGCTGGGCAAAGGATGCCCCTGAAGCCAACACCTCGTGCTTATTATGGGGAGCACATGGAGTGGAGAGCGCCGAAGTACGAAGAGGTACGCAAGATCTCGCCCATGTGCACGCATAGTCCGGTGCGTGTGATCTCAGCCCCAATTAAAGGCCGTGCTAGAGTGGGCATCCAGCCTGGAAGGAGGATGCCAGCCCAATACGTCTGGCCACCGGTATGCCTCCGAAGTCCAGGCTACAGGACACCTCTATGCACGGCGACCATCAGGCCCCTGCATAGCCCAGTCCGCCCTGTATCAGCACCCCGAACGTACAGGGCTACTACTGCCATCCAGCCAGGACGGGTTGTGCAGGAGGTGAGCTCGAGACTTCCAGTACTCACCCAAGGCCCGGTGTATCCTACTCCTGCTCCTCGTAGAAGCCCACAGGTGCATGTCTCCAGTCTGGCTCCTCCGAAGCCAGCACCGCGCACCAGGCTTTCCGAGCGGCAGCTCAGTCCAGCTCGACCTAGCCCTGCTCCCGCACAAGCCTACAGGTGCGTGTCTCTAGTCTGACTCCCCCGAAGCCAGCACCATGCACCAGGCTCCCAGTGCAGCAGCCCAGCCCAACTCGTCCTACTCTTGCCCCTAGCACTAGCCCTGAGGTACGTGGGCCTAGTCCGACGTCCCCTACGCCAGCCCCACGTACCAGGCCTTCAGTGCACACGCCTCGCCCAGATGGCACAGCGCCTCGCCCAGCGACAGCGCCTAACCCGGAGTGCCCGACGACAGTGCCTCAGTCCGAGTGTCCGGCACCTATGCCCGAGAGAGAAGTGTTCCACAGTCCATGGCCAGAGTCGCCCTCCAGTCCGACGCAGCCAGAGTCGCCCTCCAGTCCGACGCAGCCAGAGTCGCCCTCCAGTCCGACGCAGCCAGAGTCGCCCTCCAGTCCGACGCAGCCAGAGTCGCCCGTAGCGAGGATCCCAAGTCCGAGGTCGACAAAGAGGGACCTCGCCCCAGAGTCTGCAAAGAAGAGGGGTGAGCAAGTGGCGGAGCGAGGAATACGTCCCGCTCCAGAGCCACCTCCGTAGGGACTAGTATGCGGGAAGGGGGGAGCGTTGCAGAGGCAACGTTGGTGACGGTGGCCGCCCTCCCTTCCCTCCCATATAAGCTGGGAATTTTTTTGTTTTGGGGTTTATTTTAGTATTTTCTTTTTGTTAGGTGCATCCGGGGTTTGCACCTTTGGGGGGGTACTGTCACGTTCTGACCTGTAAAGGTGTTATTTGTTAGTGTTTAGTTTGGTCAGGACGTGGCGGGGTATTTGTTTTATGTGGTTCAGGGTGGTTGTGTGTATGTGTCCATGTAGGGAGGGGTATTTGATTTATTAGTCCAGGGTTTTGGTTATTGTTCTATGTTTGTTTATTTCTATGTTCTGTCTAGTCATTTGTATTTCTATGTTTAGTTAATTGGTGTTGGGGCCTTCAGTTGGAGGCAGCTGTCTATCGTTGCCTCTGATTGAAGGTCCTATAATTAGGGTTGTGTTTGTATTGTGGATTGTGGGTAGTTGTATTCTGTTTTGTGTTCTTCACCTGACAGAACTGTTAGTGTCGTTTTCGTAATTGTATACGTGTTTCATTTTGTATACACTTCCCTGTTGTGTCTTGGTCCTCCACACACGACACGCGTTACAGCCATCTGGTTTGCTTAATACTTCAGAATTTGAAACCAAATACTCAAGTAGTTTTTTACTGGGTGACTAACCTTTACTTGAGTAATGTTCTATTAAGGTATCTTCACTTTTCCTCAAGTATGACAATTGGGTACTTTTTCCACCACTGGTTACGTCAGACCTTTTAATTTTTTACTTTTATTACCTGCTTGACTGTTATATCTACGATAAACAGTAATTGTTTGTATCAAAAGGTGTGTGCTTATGCCTGCCTGTCTGTATGCATAAGTGCACATGAATGAGCCTTTGAGTGTTTCAATAACTCAGAAGTTAGAGGAACAATACAACTTTGCCACTAACAAGCCATGATTATAGGACCTAGACTGATGTTGTATTTGTGTTAATTACAAACAGTTGTCATTTATCACACCAACAAACTGCCCTCCCTCTCCCCACATTAGGACACTGTGGATACAATCAGCACATATGGAGTCCTCTGATTAGTCATCATATTCCAGTCTAGGTTTGTCCAAGTTTCAATATGTTAGCCTAAAAAATGAAAAAATGTCATCTTGAATTTCAGCATATTTAGATCCACGGGTACACAGGAATTAAGTTCAATCCCAGTGAAAGAGCCTATAAGCCTATAAATCCTGTGTCTAATTGTGAAAGGTTCCTAATGACAGAGTATTACTTTGCCATTTAGAGAATGTTGAGACCCTGGCTGGCCTGAGGCACAGAACGCGTTTCTAGGGCAGGACCCCAGATCGTTTTCAGTTCACAACAATGTCTGTCTCAGGCAGGGGTTGAAACAAAATGATTTTCAAATGGTTTAATTCTGAACAGAACCATTCTTTTTTTTGTTCAGTTCCACTGTTCCGACCAGAGAAATTAAGTTCTGAACTAGTTCGAACCCCAAAAAAGTACCAGTTTATATCGTTCCTTTTTAAACCTCTGAAATATAGCCTACCTTTTTTTACATTTAGCTCAACATTAAATTACTTCACCAATCAGTGCAGATATAGCAGCTTGCTGTGTAGCAGGTAAGAGATTTAATCTTTATCGGAAAGTCGTTAAGAGCAAATTGTATTTTGCAGTAAAAGCATGGTTTAATCATAATGAAAGACAAACTTTCGAAGGTGAGGAGAGTGCGAGAGAGGATGAAGGAAGCTTGCCTTGAAGCCCTGGGCATCTTGTTATGACATGCATTATCTGAATTAGGCCCACAGAATTATACCTACGGAGGATTGGCTTCCATGGAGGAACTTTCAAAGTCTTTGAACTTCTGAGTGTGTTTAATGTTGGACCAGAGTAAATGCTAGCTAACTAGCTAACAAGCTTGTGTGTGTGTGCAGAGCAGCAGTAGAATTAAAAACACGTTTGACCTTTTTTGTAGTTAATGAATACAATGTGAAAAGTGATAACTATAGTATCCTTAACTAGCATTGAAACATTAATTCCATTCTTCTGTAATTAAACATCTCTCCCTAATTTCTGAATCACGCTTGTAACGTTGTAAATAGGCTACAGCGACCTATGCTTCAGAGGGGCAGGTAGCCTACGCACACCCATTGTTGATGTCCCTGACATTATTGTTGTAATAGACGTTTTTATTCTGATACCTGTTATTTTTGTACTTTACTCCTTATTTTATTCTATTGAATGAAAGGTTGTTGTAATACGTTTCTGAGTTACAGAGTGAGGGCTTTGCATAGGCGCTTTGTTGCGATTTTTGTTGGACTGGAAAAAAATGCCTGGAATGTAAAGTTATTAAGTGTACAAACATTTGAATCAACACATGAGTGAAATGCATCAGAAAGGTATTGGAAAGTGCAAGAAAACATCAGGGAAGATTGTCAGGTAATAATTATATGTAGAAAAAAAGATCTGCAGTGTTTTAAATAGCAGTTTGTCACCATCTCTTCTATGTCCTGCGTGGCCTGTGAGCGTCATAGAGAGAGAACTAATAGTCCCAACTGTTTGAAAACTAGAGCCAATTTCAGAGGAAGAAACCCGATCAGAGGTTACCCACGAGCTGAGGAGGGCCTTGAGTGGAGGAGGAAGGCAAGATGACAAAATTATGTATTATTAAACAAAATTATGCCACGTTAACGAGGCCCCTGAGGATGTGAGGCCTCAGGCAATTATCAAGTTGCCTAATTGTAAGAATGCATTGCACACACATTAGCTGTGATTGATTGACAGGCTGTCACACGGTACAGACTGGTTTCCCAGTGCGGCACTGACAGGCCCTGGAACAGAACAGCTAATAACAGCTTTCTGATAAATGTGTGGAGCTATGGAACACTACTGACATACAATTCTGCTGATATCCATTCCCTTGGCAGGCCATATTATATTTCATCACCTATTCATACCTTACAGTATGGCTATATTCAGGGAGAAACTATGTCAACCAGCTCTCATAACGATACAGAGACCGGTCTGACAGGCTCCTACAGTGCCTTGCGAAATTATTAACCCCCATTTTTCCTATTTTGTTTTCTTACAACCTGGAATTAAAATAGATTTTTTGGGGGTTTGTATCATTTGATTTACACAACATGCCTATCACTTTGAAGATGGAAAATATGTTTTATTGTGAAACAAACAAGAAATAAGACAAACAAAAAAAACTTGAGTGTGCATAACTATTCACCCTCCCAAAGTCAATACTTCGTAGAGACACCTTTTACAGCAATTACAGCTGCAAGTCTCTTGGGGTATGTCTCTGTAAGTTTGGCACATCTAGCCACTTGGACTTTTTCCCATTCTTCAAGGAAAAACTGCTCGAGCTCCTTCAAGTCGGATGGGTTCCACTGGTGTACAGCAATCTTTAAGTCATAGCACAGATTCTCAATTGGATTGAGGTCTGGGCTTTGACTAGGCCATTCCAAGACATTTAAATGTTTTCCCTTAAACTACTCAAGTGTTGCTTTAGCAGTATGCTCAGGGTCATTGTCCTGCTGGAAGTTGAACCTCCGTCCCAGTCTCAAATCTATGGAAGACTGAAACAGGTTTTCCTCAAGAATTTCCCTGTATTTAGCGCCATCCAACATTCCTTCAATTCTGACCAGTTTCCCAGTCCCTGCCGATGGAAAAACATCCCCACAGAATGATGCTGCCACCACCATGCTTCACTGTGGGGATGATGTTCTCGGGGTGATGAGGGGTGTTGGGTTTGTGCCAGACATAGCTTTTCCTTGATGGCCAAAAAGCTAAATTTTAGTCTCATCTGACCAGAGTACCTTCTTCCATATGTTTGGGGAGTCTCTGACACGCCTTTTGGTGAACACCAAACTTGTTTACTTACCTCTTTCTAAGCAATGGCTTTTTTTTCACCACTCTTCCACAAATCCCAGCTCTGTGGAGTGTATGGCTTAAAGTGGTCCTATGGACAGATACTCCAATCTCCGCTGTGGAGCTTTACAGCTCCTTCAGGGTTATCTTTGGTCTCTTTGTTGCCTCTCTGATTAATGCCCTCCTAGCCTGGTCCCTGAGTTTTGGTGGGCGGCCCTCTCTTGGCAGGTTTGTTGTGGTGCCATTTTCTTTCCATTTTTCAATAATGGATTTAATGGTGCTCTGTGGGATGTTCAAAGTTTTTTTTATTTTTTATAACCCAACCCTGATCTGTACTTTAACACAACTTTGTCCCTGACCTGTTTGGAGCGCTCCTTGGTCTTCATGGTGCCGCTTTCTTGGTGGTGCCCCTTGCTTAGTGGTGTTACAGACTCTGGGGCCTTCAGAACAGGTGCATATATACTGAGATCATGTGACAGATCATGTGACACTTAGATTGCACACAGGTGGACTTTGTTTAACTAATTATGTGACTTCTGAAGGTAATTGGTTGCACCAGATCTTATTTAGGGGCTTTATAGCAAAGGGGGTGAATACATATGCACGCACCACTTTACTGTTTTTTTATTTTCACTTCACCAATTTGGACTATTTTATGTATGTCCATTACATGAACTACAAATACAAATACATTTCAGTTACAGTTTGTAATGCAACAAAATAGGAAAAATGCCAAGGGGGATGAATACTTTTGCAACGCACTGTAAACCTAGCCTGGTCTCAGATCTGTTTGTGTTCTTGCCAACTCCATTGCTGTCATTGTCAATCCAATCATGTTTTGCATGACAATGAGTGACAAGGAGTTGGCATGATGGCACAAACCGACTGACACTCAGGCTATCCTAAACTCATTGTCATCTAGAACTATGTCCTTACATCACTGCCAAATGTGACCAGTCTGTTCCATGTCTACATAGCTGTCGTTATTGTCCCTGCTGATTAGTATTTGATTGCAGTAAATGCCATTCCACCTAATGTATAGTCTACAGAGGACTCCTGAAATATGCAATGGCTTAGTTGAGACTGTCAGTGCATGCAGAATTTGGAGAGCATGATATCCATAGCAATTTAAAATAATATACACTGCTCAAACAAATAAAGTGAACACTTAAACAACACATCCTAGATCTGAATGAAAGAAATAATCTTATTAAATACTTTTTTCTTTACATAGTTGAATGTGCTGACAACAAAATCACACAAAAATAATCAATGGAAATCCAATTTATCAACCCATGGAGGTCTGGATTTGGAATCACACTCAAAATTAAAGTGGAAAACCACACTACAGGCTGATCCAACTTTGATGTAATGTCCTTAAAACAAGTCAAAATGAGGCTCAGTAGTGTGTGTGGCCTCCACGTGCCTGTATGACCTCCCTACAACGCCTGGGCATGCTCCTGATGAGGTGGCGGATGGTCTCCTGAGGGATCTCCTCCCAGACCTGGACTAAAGCATCCGCCAACTCCTGGACAGTCTGTGGTGCAACGTGGCGTTGGTGGATGGAGCGAGACATGATGTCCCAGATGTGCTCAATTGGATTCAGGTCTGGGGAACGGGCGGGCCAGTCCATAGCATCAATGCCTTCCTCTTGCAGGAACTGCTGACACACTCCAGCCACATGAGGTCTAGCATTGTCTTGCATTAGGAGGAACCCAGGGCCAACCGCACCAGCATATGGTCTCACAAGGGGTCTGAGGATCTCATCTCAGTACCTAATGGCAGTCAGGCTACCTCTGGCGAGCACATGGAGGGCTGTGCGGCCCCCCAAAGAAATGCTACCCCACACCATGACTGACCCACCGCCAAACCGGTCATGCTGGAGGATGTTGCAGGCAGCAGAACGTTCTCCACGGCGTCTCGAGACTCTGTCACATCTGTTACGTGCTCAGTGTGAACCTGCTTTCATCTGTGAAGAGCACAGGGCGCCAGTGGCGAATGTGCCAATCTTGGTGTTCTCTGGCAAATGCCAAATGTCCTGCACGGTGTTGGGCTGTAAGCACAACCCCCACCTGTGGACGTCAGGCCCTCATACCACCCTCATGGAGTCTGTTTCTGACCGTTTGAGCAGACACATGCACATTTGTGGCCTGCTGGAGGTCATTTTGCAGGGCTCTGGCAGTGCTCCTCCTGCTCCTCCTTGCACAAAGGCAGAGGTAGTAGTCCTGCTGCTGGGTTGTTGCCCTCCTACGGCCTCCTCCACGTCTCCTGATGTACTGGCCTGTCTCCTGGTAGCGCCTCCATGCTCTGGACACTACGCTGACAGACACAGCAAACCTTCCTGCCACAGCTCGCATTGATGTGCCATCCTGGATGAGCTGCACTACCTGAGCCACTTGTGTGGGTTGTAGACTCCGTCTCATGCTACCACTAGAGTGAAAGCACCGCCAGCATTCAAAAGTGACCAAAACATCAGCCAGGAAGCATAGGAACTGAGAAGTGGTCTGTGGTCCCCACCTGCAGAACCACTCCTTTATTGGGGGTGTCTTGCTTATTGCCTATAATTTCCACCTGTTGTCTATTCCATTTGCGCAACAGCATGTGAAATGTATTGTCAATCAGTGTTGCTTCCTAAGTGGACAGTTTGATTTCACAGAAGTGTGATTGACTTGGAGTTACATTGTGTTGTTTAAGTGTTCCCTTTATTTTTTTGAGCAGTATATTTGAACTGGGACTGAAATTTGCACTTATACAGTGAGCAGTTATCAGTAATAGGCTGGAGAGACATTTTATATGACATATTTCTCGGAAGTCATATTCACACTATGATCTTCCTTTCTTTCAGTCATTGACCAATTAAGGCAAAGGGGATGGTTGTGTTCTTCGTGTTTTCATGACCAATTACTGAAGTGATGTCTTCAATAATATAAAACAGAACATACTGTACTGCTGGTGTTATTGTATACTGTGGTGGATAGATATAGATAATTGGAGATGCATCTGAAAAATGTATGTCCATGTCACTAATAGATGATTGACTGTTTGAAAACACAATCAAGCCTGACTCATGTATGGAAAATGTAACACTTTATTCATCATACATAATAAACTGTGCAAATGATAAAGACAAAGAAGGGGAACATGATTTACAAACGTACAAATGCTTTATGGAATAGCAGTGCAGCTAGACACACAAATTCAATTTAGCTCATTAACCAGCAGCTAATTTTCTGTCATTCTATTAGCTGTATGATTGTGGTTGTGTACCATAGACTAAAGTGACATGTTTAGACTTTAGGCTGGATGGTTTTTGATTGTGTACTTAACTAGACATTTTATCCACTGTGGTTTATGCTGTAGCCGCAAGTAGGATATACGCTGCTGATTATGTTTGTGCATTGGTGTGCTTGGTCTCACTCTTTGTTAATGACAAAATAGATACTGAGGGATCTGTTTTAAGAAGAGAGATCATTAGAAATGTTGCATTTCTGCAATTGTACAACAGACACCCTCTTACTAATGGTGCCCAACTCAAACAGGAAAGGGAATTGAATAAGAATTCCTTAACTCCAAGAAATCTCCCAGAAACAGCTCTGTTGCAGAACAAAAATAAAATGGCTTCCAGCAACTTTATGGGCTTAATTTCAAATGGAGAACATCTACCCACAAAAATGTGGTCGTTTATTTTACAGTCAATTGCACTACAAAATCATTAGTCTTTGTCAGTTTTCAACAGACCTAAACTTTCAGGCTTTCATACATCATTTTTGGTTTAAACAAAGTTTTCCAAAAATCTGTCTAGTCTTTCTGAAGTTAAGTTAGTTTATTAATTTGACCATTTTAAATAACAAGCACACAAAACTAGAAAAAGCCACACATGCACATGAGTTAAATCATGGAGGATATCACACAAAGTCTGGGACTTATTTCCATTGCTAAATCATGGAGGATAACACACAAAATCTGGGACTTATTTCCATTGTGGTCCTCTTGAGACAAGATGGCTCGGCAAGATCAAACACAGTTGAACACAGTATGACTGCGAGAAAATAAAACAAAGAAGAAGAACATCTATCTCATCATTGCAGTTACATCATAGGGGTCATTCATATGGGTACAGAAGACATCAAACAGTTGGCTTGTATTGTGTTAGGTTACATCAACATTGGACTATGTCTGTGAACACACACCTTCTATTTTGTAACTGCTTCTTTCACCACGTCTCTGGCGTCATAAAAGCACCAAACAGCTGAAGATGATCATTTGATTATTGTAAACAATCACTGGCAGTAAATGCAGTCTACACTATACAATCAAAAAGTTTGCAGGTGTTAACTGGTGGTGTTAGATTAGATTTAGACATTTACTCACAAAAAGGTAGGACACTAATCAACCTCGAGTACCCCCAAAAGCACACATTTTGTTGTATCCCTGGACAAGCACACCTGATTCAACTTGATAACTAATCATTAAGCCCTCAATTAGTTGAATCAGGTGAGTTTGTCTGGCGCTACAACAAATATGTATGTGCTGTCGTGGGTACTCGAGGACAGGAGTTGGGAAACACTGCTCTGCGCAAATATTGATATAATAACCATCATATCGAAGTAAACTTGGAGTCACGTAATGACATGTTGTGTGGTCCCCCCCACTACGACTCTTTGGGAAAACATGCAGTTTATTATGCTACAGATTAAATAAATGATGAAGTTCCCAGGGTGGTGAAAGTGCAAGGTGATGAGCTTGATGCTCCTTTCCAATAAATATCGAGGGTTTTCTTCTGGTGACATGTTAATCAATGCTTGGCTGCCGTTTGACAAATATAAATAAGATAGCGCTGTTGGCTAGAAAACCATCAGTAGAGTTGAAAATGTGCTGGAAACTCATTTAACTTGTATTTTTTCTTGGTTCCATTCGGTATTTAACCGCAAAAGGTATTTTATTAGCCCTAAGTCACCACGCGCACACAGCCTTTTATCTGCATCAAGTCAAACAAGTACATTTGATGAAAACACACCTCTGGTGGGAAATGCACATTTTGTTTTTATGTGGATTTTAGAATATTCACATGAAAACTGTCAGAAATCTATGTTGTCTGCCAGAGGTGTTACAACCGTGATATATCTCCCTATGACACCCAGTGCAAGCCCACATCACAAGCCTCCATCCATTAGTGGTGGCTTATCCCCCAGTATTTAGCGTGTATTTGCGCACATACACTCTTAGAAGAAAGAGTACCAAAAGGGTTCTTCGGCTGTACCCCATATGAAAACCCTTTTTGGTTACGGGTTCTACATGGAACCAAAAAGGGTTCTTCAAAGGGCTCTCTTATGGGGACAGCCAAAGAACCCTTTCAGGTTCTAAAGTGTGCCTTTAGTTACTTGCTTCCCCATACCGGGAGAATATGAAAACCGTGTGTTCTATTTGGAGTCGGAGATGCTTTTGAAGCTCATGTAGAGCGAGCTGACCACTGTGGCCTCATAGTTAATGGAGTCTTTCCCGTTGGAAGGCCTTCGGCACAGCACCGTCAACTTATTGGGCAGCTGGCCACTGAAGAGCAGGTAGATGCAGGGGTTTGCGCAGCTGTTCAGACTTGCCAACAGCATCAGGATGGTGAACGTTGCGGCTGCAATGACAACACAAGGACAAATTACGCACATTTACTGCGCCCTACGCCTCGATCACACCGACAGTGTCATTGCGTTTGGATACACCAGAAGTACATTAATTTCCAATGGAACGCTGCGTTTGCCTTGCAGCATTGCGTTGCAGACAGTGGACAAGTAATTGGGTGATTGAAACCAGGTGTGTAAGACAAAGACAAAACAAATGGAAAATGAAAAGTGGATCGGCGATGGCTAGAAGGCCGGTGACGTCGACCGCCGAACGCCGCCCGAACAAGGAGAGGGACCGACCTCGGCAGAAGTCGTGACAGAGGTCAGAATGCTTGCATCAAGCTTACTCCTCTGCCTGAGCATCCAGTGTGCGCTCTGAACGCTCCGAGAGCAAAATGCACTGAATTTATGAACGGACAATCTGACTGCACTCAGCGCACTCTGACACTCCAGAGTGAATTTACAAATGCACCCTTTGTCAGATATTAGTTTAGAAAGACTTGAAATTGGCATGAGAGTGAACTGTTAACTAGCTAGCAAGCTACTTATCAACGGTAGATAGCCTAACTGGTTAATTTGACCCAAAAATCCTCCAAACTATTTCTCAAAATTACTGCTAATTATTTTCATCATGCTTTGAGATTGATACACACGGTTTTAGCCTGTTTTAGTCCACACGTGTCACCCTGTCACCTACCTTGATGGACTATAAAATTGGCCAAGATTTTTTGTCCTACCAGATCCGCAATAAGAATGTTCTAGCTAGTGTATCCCTCTGTCCTTCAACCTTTCTTGGATGTTGTTGTCTGGTTTATCAGGACCCAGGCACCCGTGACTGTTGTGATTATTTATTAACAAGTTCATTACAATTTGCTTTAGCGACATCTATACCTGACAGAGCAGATCTAGTCTCACATGCAGAAAGAAGTAAACCGTCTGGCATGAGAGACTCATTGGGAGAGAGACTAGAGCAGACTCAGAAGTTCTGACTGAACGGATGCAAATTTTAGAGCCCATGTCAGTCCATTTACTTTGTGCTGTTATAATTTATGCTATGGGCAGTTCCCCCTCATAGCAAATAGCTGGCTGGCAAAACAATACAATCATTGAGGGAGTTATTTTACGCTGGCTCGGGTTAAAACGGGTAAAGGCCTGTCACTTCATGAGGCGAAAACGGGGAGGGAGGACCATCCTTGTCAAATGGAACAGTAATCTGTGCCGCTCTGTCATTTTGTTAACAAGGCAGCATGTACATCGTCCAGAAATCTCTTTTCCATAAAGTACCCGTTAAAATGTTCTAACTAGTTTTCATTGGGAAGGCAGATAAAGCGTTTTTTTTCCAAAAGCAACCACTTTTGCATGGGAAAATACAGAATCCTATTAATAACTACACATGCTGAATTACATCACTTTTGTTTTGAGACTACTTTGCTGTCGGACAGAGCGGGCACCTGGTTCATGCAGTCAACTTTAAGCCGGTGCAAAACAAGCCTACATGTGCGCCCGGGCGAGGTTAATCAAACCCCCTCAACATTCAGCATGGCCTATGCGCCCACCGAGGCGGTGCTGATGCAGGCTGCTTGCAGTCGCTGAGGAGCAGAGTAGTAACTGAACAGCTTGTTCTAAACAATCTATTTTTGAAACAGGAAAATGTACACATCTACCCCACTTTTATGAGCATTTAAAACACAATCCATGAATGATATAATATATAGGCTTATATATATATCGTTTTATCACAAGTGGGGCGCCACCCCTAACACCCTGTTGACAGTCATACTTGGGAACTTTATTATACAGTTATAATAAGATTGATATCCGTGTTCTTACTTTCTGTTGGCGCGTCCTTGTCCCACACAGACCAAAGCTGGACCGTGAAGAACGGAGTCCAGCAGATGATGTAGGCAAGTACGATAACCACTGTCATCTTCACAGTCTTGATTCGTGCTTTGGACACCCCGGCCACGCTGCTGGTTCTGGAGGGCAGCTGAAAGGCAACCCCGCTACCCCCATCCTGGTGCGTCTTTAAGTAAAGGTTATTCTGGATGGCTCGACAGATTCGCACCTGGCACACCACCACGGTCAAAATGGGCAAGACAAAGATAACCAGCGTGGTCCAGGTGATGTAGGTCTTCAAGCCCCAGGGCTGGATAAAGTCCGCCCAGCAGTCGAACACCCCGGGCGCCACCTGGACCCGCGAGAAGATGAAGATCTGAGGCAGGCCGCCCACGAGGGAGATCGCCCAGGCGATGCAAACAGGGATGTTCCAGCGCTTGCGCCTCCTCTGAAATTTGACCATAGGGTTGCAGATAGCCTGGTAGCGGTCAATGGTCATCACTACGATCATGTAGGTGGACGCAAACATGCCTACGACCTGCAGATACTTCACCAAGCGGCACACAAGGTCCGGTCCGATGAATCTGTCCGTAATGTCCCACATGAGCTGCGGGCACACCTGGAAAAACACCACAACCAGGTCCGCAACGCAGAGGTGGAACACCAAGACACGCATCTTGGATACCTGTTTGCGCCGCTTCCACAGAACCAGCAGTAGCCCTGTGTTCAGGATAGCCGCACTGACGAAGATGACGCTGAGCAGCGCGATCTCTACTTTGGCCAGGTTCTCATCCCGGGGCATGTCCGCAGCCTCCATCATCAGACTGAAGTTACTGAGACTGCCATTAAACGGGTACATGGTTCAGGTTTGGAGAGCGAAGAGGCAACTTTACGCACGAGCGATCTTCTGCAGAGAAACAAAGACAAAAATTGATACACTGACTAACAGAGATACTTTGATATGCTATTACACTAATGTTATGATATACCTACCATATCTGATCTAAAACTACTGACTTAGTAAGATGCGTTTCAGGCTAATTTAATTTTCAAAATTACAATGCATCAATACTGACTTCATGTCCGAGAATTTGAATTAACCTAAATATCCAAATAACTAATACCCAATGATTTCAAACCATCAAAAACATAGGACCATAGGATAAATAAACTTAGGCCTATAACTTAAACAAATACAACTTAACTGATATTTAGTTTGCGCAGGAGAAGTTGGGGAGGGGTCGACATGAGCTGCAGCCTAGTAGTCTATTGACGAGGTGTTGCATCTGTTGCTCTGGGTTTTATATTATTTGCGTGGGAGCAGGGTGGAGCTATCCTTCAGCTCCATATGTTCGCGCGCACAGCGACTGCCACCTTTCATGATAGTGAGCCCTGTCCACTCTATCGAGAAGTCTCAAATATCAACACGTTTATCAAAACTTTTTATGTAACTATTGATTTGTTTTTTAACAACGCTTTCATTTTTTATTTACAGTTCGGTCATAGGCTAGAGTGCTTCAGGCTGCTAGGCTGTCTGTATAAGCTAACGGATGTTTACATTGGACTGCGCGAGGTATACTGTTTACATAGGCACCAAGTGTTCGGAAGTTGTCTCAGCCTTTCAAGAGAGTTTCCCTTTCCATAAAGAGCTCTATAAAAGACTGTATAGTATGAGAAACTATGTGGCTCCATGTTTATAAAGAATAATTGCAGTCATTATGTATTAGCTTCCTGGGATAATGAGAACAGCCCAATTTAGACAGAAATTAGCTTCCTGAAACCTTAACCCCAAATGAGCAGGTTATATAAAAATCTAATAAACAACGTTTTTTTTTATTGATACAATTATCATAATTCATAGGCCTACAGTATGCCTGGTAGTGGGTGGCATTGTTTAAAAATTGAATGAACATAACGTTTAAATAATAATAATAATATTTCTATGAGTGCACAATTGGACATCACCAGCCACTTACTGTAACTTTCAAGATGTCGATTATTCCCATTTGACCAGGGTTCAGATCCTGCCCGTGCAAATGCTCTATGTTCCATCCACAAAATGGAACAATACTGACAATAAATGCACTCCTCTAATAACAATCTACCCTAATACCCTATGACCTATAGTCTCATCCTCCCTATATTGGCTTATCCAGACAGACACATCACAGGGCATGGGAAATGTGCCAATGTTCCTGACAGCCTCCAGATGTTCTGAAACAGACAGTGTTGATTACAGACACACAGTTGACTCCAGCTGGTTACAGATGTTTTCTCTGGAAACACTGGAGGATAAATTACTCTTACACGTTTGTACTTGGGGTCCCTCTTGCGAGAGGCCTATCAAAAATATCATACTTAAGTATTAATGTGCACAACAAATTGGCCAGTGTTTTTTTTTTTGTGTTACATTTCTAGTGTTGATTCAGGAGTTAAATTCACTCTGTAAGAGTGACATTAACACTAAGTGGTGTAAAATAACCAACAGTGTTGGTGTTAATTGTCACGGTTGTGTGGAGAGACGGACCAAGGCGCAGCTCACGTAGAGTTCCACATCTTTATTAAATGAAACTAAAAAAAAACAATAAAGAGCAACGAACACATGAAGCTATGGAGTGCTCACAGGCAACTACACAAAAACAAGATCCCACAAAACAGTGGGGAAATGGCTGCCTAAATATGATCCCCAATCAGAGACAACGATAAACAGCTGCCTCTGATTGGGAACCATACCAGGCCAACATAGAAATAGAGCAAACTAGATTACCCATCCTAGTCACACCCCGACCTAACCAACATAGAGAATAAAAGGCTCTCTATGGTCAGGGCGTGACATTAATAGTTTCAAAAGTGTTATACACCAGTACAATGGGACTCATATGTTCACTGAAAAAAGTGTACATTTAACACTTTCAGAGTTAAATGTACACCATTGATTTTGCTGTATGGAACACACAAAAGATCAAGAAAATTATATCACTAATAACTCTCATTGGGTCCTTAAAAAAAATTATGTAGCTCTGACTGATAATAACATGAGAATTTGGTAATCAGCTCAGCCTCCGTGCCCAGCATGTCCTGCTTCTCTCTCTGACTCCCTCAACATATTCCCCTGTATCAGAATCCCTGGGAGCTGCAGGTCCTCCTCTGGCGTTATGATAGACATCATCATAGTCACACATCATTGGGTTTTACCCACTAAAGGGGAGGCAACTTCCACACAGCCTCCTGGATGTCCAGACTGTATGTCTTCCATGGGTAGAGAGATATGGAGAAGGTGGGATCAGAGGACCCGTGTTGTCAATAGAGAGTAAGTTACCTCTATAATGGGAACAATCTTTGAGTCTAACCAATTGGAGATTGTAACGGCCGTCGGAAGAGAGAGTAGACCAAGGTGCAGCGGAGTTAGTGTTCATCTTCAGGAATTTATTAAACAACGTGAACACTATACAAAAAACAAGAAAACCGACAGCCAAACAGTACTGTCAGGTGCAAACACGAAACAGAAACAATCACCCACAAAACCCAAAGGAAAAATAGGCTACTTATGTGTGACTCCCAATCAGCAACAACGAACTTCAGCTGTGCCTGATTGGGAGCCACACACGGCCCAAAACAAAGAAATACAAAAACATAGAAAAATTTACATAGAACGCCCACCCAATGTAACACCCTGGCCTAACCAAAATAAAGAACAAAAACCCCTCTCTATGGCCAGGGCGTTACAGTACCCCCCCAAAGGTGCGGACTCCGGCCGCAAAACCTGACTCTGAAGGGGAGGGTCCGGGTGGGCCTTCTTACGGCGGCGGCTCAGGTGCGGGACGTGGTCTCCTCTTCACCATCGGCGTCGCCCACTTAGGTGGCGCCCCTGGCCGGGCCGGAGGACTGGTGGGCGACCCTGACTGCGCCCGCCTGGTGGGTGATTCTGGCTGCGCCCAGCTGGTGGGTGTCCCTGGCTGCGCCCGGCTGGCGGGCGACCCTGGCGGCTCCGGGCTGGCTAATGGCCCTGGCGGCTCCGGGTTGGCGGGCGGCCCTGGCTGCGCCCGGTTGGCGGGCGACCCTGGCGGCTCCGGGCTGGCTGATGGCCCTGGCGGCTCCGGGTTGGCGGGCGGCCCTGGCGGCTCCGGGCTGGCGGGCGACCCTGGCGGCTCCGGGCTGGCGGGCGACCCTGGGGGCTCTGGCCCAGGATTCACCAGGCTGGGGAGACATGAAGAAGACCTGGCCCTGGGAGCAGGCACAGGACTCACCAGGCTGGGGAGACATGAAGGAGGCCTGGCCCTGGGCGCAGGCACAGGACTCAGCAGGCTGGCGGGCGGCTCTGGCGGCTCCGGACAGGCGGGCGGCTCTGGCGGCTCCGGACAGGCGGGCGGCTCTGGCGGCGCCGGACTGGCGGGCAGCTCTGGCGGCTCCGGACTGGCGGGCGGCTCTGGCGGCTCCGGACTGGCGGGCGGCTCTGTCCCAGGATTCACCAGGCTGGGGAGACATGAAGGAGGCCTGGCTCTGGGCGCAGGCACTGGACTCACCAGCATGGGGAGACCCACTGGAGGCCTGGTCCGTGGAGGAGGCACAGGATAAATCGGGCTGTGGGGGAGCACTGGAGTTCTGGCACTTAGGCCATTTACCCACACTCCAGGCTGAATGCCCACTTTGGCCCGGCATGGGCGGAGCGCAGGCATTGGGCGAACTGAGCCCTCCCAGTGCCCTGGAGACACAATGCGTAGAGCCGGCGCAGGATAACCTGGACCGAAACGGCACACTGGAGACCAGACGCGCTGAGCTGGCACAATCCGTCCTGGCTCGATGCCTGCACTCGCATGGCACTTGCGGGGGGCTGGCCTATAGTGCACCGGGCTATGCACGCGCACTGGAGACACCGTGCGCTTCACAGCATAACACGGTGCCTTACCAGTACCACGCTGCTTCCGGTAAGCCAGGGGAGTTGGTTCAGGTCTACCGCCTGACTCCGCCAATCTCCCCGTGTGCCCCCCCCAAAAAATGTTTTGGGGTTGCCTCTCGTGTCTGCTGCGCTCCCTCGCTTCATACCAGCGCCTCTCAGCTATCGCCGCCTCGATCTCCCACTGCGGGCGGCGATACTCCCCAGCTTGAGCCCATGGTCCTTTACCGTCCAGCAATTCCTCCCATGTCCACGACTCCCGATAGCTCTTCTCCTGGTTCTTCTCCTTCCTCCGCTGCTTGGTCCGTTTTTTGGTGGGTGATTCTGTAACGGCCGTCGGAAGAGAGAGTAGACCAAGGTGCCGCGGAGTTAGTGTTCATCTTCAGGAATTTATTAAACAACGTGAACACTATACAAAAAACAAGAAAACCGACAGCCAAATATGAACTGTCAGGTGCAAACATGAAACAGAAACAATCACCCACAAAACCCAAAGGAAAAATAGGCTACTTATGTGTGACTCCCAATCAGCAACAACGAACTTCAGCTGTGCCTGATTGGGAGCCACACACGGCCCAAAACAAAGAAATACAAAAACATAGAAAAATTAACATAGAACGCCCACCCAATGTAACACCCTGGCCTAACCAAAATAAAGAACAAAAACCCCTCTCTATGGCCAGAGCGTTACAGAGATAAACACTCAATACTGTATTGGAAAGCTAACACATCGCTGTGTTTTGTGCATCTTACAGTAAACATATTTCCAAAGAGGACCTTTACATCCCACTGATTACATGGAGGCCACCGGGCACTAACTTGGATTAATCCTGATCAGAGAGAGACAGGCTTTTGAAGTCAGTCCATTTGTTTGACTATATGAGAGAGAGCGAGAAAGAGATATCCATTGATCTGATTGATCAGTCTATGGTCTGGGCCTGGGGGCCGGGTTCTAATGTAGGCTAGAGCATTCAACTCAGGCCTTGAGTAAACTTACAAACTTACAAGAGGTTATTAAGCACACAACACAGACGGCAAAAATAATTAATGAAACATTGCTTATGTCCCTATATTACCGATGCTTCCGGGTTGCCTCGGACCACTGGTATTGGACACCCTGCAGTCCCCACAAGGAGGGGTAGCCCACGAGCCTGTCAACAATGTCTACATTTGAATTTTATTACATATGCATCGTTTTGACATTAACCCTCAAAAGTCATTCATAAACCTTTTTAATTTCCATAAGTACTAGGAAGATACATGTTTGTTTATTGGGCTTGAGGAATGTAACTGGAAAATTGCCTTAGGCCTTGAAAAATAACAAATTAAACTGATTGAAAGAAAAAGGGGATATCGGTAAACATATACCGTGGTTAAGACTATGACGGCGCTAGTGCAACGAGTGGAGGTTACTCAAGTGTTCACAAGTGCATATCAGACCGAGAGCCTAATGCTTCTTATGAGTTTTAGTTTAGAAAACTACCTCTCCGCAGAAGCGACATGGATGGTAAAAACAGCTTGATTGCCGTAGCAACATCACGCAAACAGAGGGGAGTGGTGCTTCAAATACAGCAGTTCTGCAACATCTTTAGCCTAATTGAGCCTCTCATTCTCCTTAATTGCCGGTGTTGAAAATCTCCCCCCTGACAGAATTCTTCCCCCTTCGCGTGACGTCTATAAATAAATCTCTGCAAAAATTCGTCATCTCTCCCATGTCTTATTCGACTAGTAGTTGTTCTGAAATGTTTATTGCTTGCCAACATTTTACTCCCTCTATGTTTAATATAACACATACATTAATTATTAATTTCGGTTGCCTATCCTGACATGAAGTTTGTTGTATAGAAAGTATTTGACTCCGATGTGTGCCACAGAAAGTATATGACTCTAGTGAAAGAATTAAGGAAATTAGAAGGGGGGGGGATTACGGCAAGGCCATTTTCTTGCCTGCCGAAATCCCCCCCTCCTTCTATCTTGGAACTTCAAGGCCTGGCACACTTCATAACCATATTGGTAGCTCATATTGACCAGTAGTGTATGCCACAGAAAGTATTTCACTCTAGCCCCAAAATTAAGGAAATTAAAAAGGGGGGCAGGCAAGAAAATGGCCTTGCCTTGCCGAACCCCCCCCCCCTAATTTCCTTAATTTTGTGGCTAGAGTCAAATACTTTCTGTGCACACATCAGAGTCAAATACCTTCTATAGAACAAACTTCATGTCAGGATAGGCAACCAAAATTAATAAGTAATTTGTGGTATATAAACATAGAGGGGGGAGTAAAATGTAGGCAAGCAATAAACATTTCAGAACATCTACTAGTCGAATAAGACATGGGAGAGATGACAAATTTTGTCAAAGAGATTTATTTATAGAATAATACTGTAATGAGGTGCGTACTGGCGGCAGAGAAGTCAGGCACAGGAGAGCGAAAACTGATTTACAACGATGTCGTTTAATAATCATAAACCACCGTCAACAGAACATTACATGAAATGGGTCAAACAAAACCCAGTAAACCAGCATACCGTGCACAAGCACTACAAGAAACAATTACGGACAAGGACATGGGGGAGAACAGAGGGTTAAATACACAACATTTAATTGATGGAATTGGAACCAGGTGTGATGGAAGACAAGACAAAACCAATGGAAAATGAAAAGTGGATCGGCGATGTTTAGAAGGTCGGTGACGTCGACCGCCGAACGCCGCCCGAACAAGGAGAGGGACCAACTTCGGCGGAAGTCGTGACAAATACACTTGAAACAAATAGCTAAACTGAAAATTGCAGACATTACTAGTGCCTCCCCCGTGATCAAACCGCCATAAAAAAATAAAATGAAACGCAGCCTAACGTGATCATTGACAGCTGCTTTGAAGGACACAAATAAAAAATGCTTTCTGCTACTAAGACCAGTGAAATGTAGGCTGAACTGACAACGGAGTGAAGAGCAGAAATCTCAACTAGCAAGCATGTCGCAGCAACGAAGAATTGAGTGTGTGTGCGTTCACGCGAAGGGGGGGGGGGGGGGGGGGATTCAGCAGGGGGGAGCTTTTCGGGCACAACACCGGCCTCAACACATTACAAAAAGAGATAAACCGTATAAGATGCTCTGGGGACAGGAACAGGGTATGATAATAGGGGCCAGGCACACAGGTTTGAGTGTCAAGAACTGCAACACTGGTGGGTTTTTCATGCTCAACAGTGTCCCGTGTGTATCAAGAATGGTCCACCAGCCTAAGGACATCCAGCTAATGTCAGGCCAGTGGTCAAAAACAGGTCATTGATTAAAGAGGAAAAAGGAGCCTGCTACGAATTGTGCAGAACAACAGGCGGGCTACAGTTAGTCAACTGACAGTCTAGTACAACA
Source organism: Salmo salar (assembly GCF_965601325.2). NCBI lineage: Eukaryota > Metazoa > Chordata > Actinopteri > Salmoniformes > Salmonidae > Salmo > Salmo salar. The sequence continues at coordinate 68,328,549 of NC_138302.1, read as the reverse complement.
TGGTGCCCAAAGACCATAAAATAATGCCCAACTCATCGTATCTTGACACGAATGTGGTATGGCAGCCGACGACGTTACAGAGTTCCACTTCTTTCAGCAAAAAACAAAACTGCGATTGCAGTGCGCTAAGGAACAAAAACACTGGACGCTGGAGAATTGGAAAAACATTGCCCGGTATGATGAATCCCGGTACTTCTGTTTCACTCTGATGGGATGACTAGGGTATGGAGAAAACCACGGGTACATCCATCATGCCGCGTGTCAACATTGCAGGCTGGTGGTGGTGCTGTGGGGTGTTTTCATGCAAACATTGGGCCCCTTGATAAAAGTGGATCAATGTTTGAATGCCACAGGATATCTGAACATCATTGCCAATCAGGTACATCCCTTCATGGCAGCAGTGTATCCATCTGCGAATTGATAGATGCACTGCTCTGCACAATTCATGTCAGCCTCCTTTTTCTCTTTCATCAATTACCTGTTTTTTGACCACTGGCCAGCCATTGCCTGGATGTCCTTTGGGTGGTGGACCATTCTTGACACACAAGGGAAACTGTTGAGCGTGACAACCCCAGCAACGTTGCAGTGCTTGACACATTCAAACCGGTGCGCCTGGCACCTACTACCAAAACCCGTTCAAAGACACTTAAATCTATTGTCTTTCCCATTCACCCTCTGAATGGCACACATACACAATCCATGTTTCAATTGTCTCAAGGCTTAATAATCCTTCTATAACCTGTCTCCTCCCCTTCATCTACACTGATTTTCGAAGTGGATTTAAAAGGTGACATCAATAATGGATCATCGCTTTCACCGTGATAGTCTGTCATGGAAAGAGCAGGGTTTCATCATGTTTTGTACACAGTAGTTTAAACTACTATACACACTACATGACCAAAATCATGGACATGAATATGGAGTTGGTCCCCCCTTTGCTGCTATATCGGCCTCCACTCTTCTGGGACGGCTTTCTACTAGATGTTGGAATATTGCTGCAGGGACTGACTTCCATTCAGCCACAAGAGAGTTAGTGAGGTCGGGGACTGATGTTGGGCGATTAGACCTGGCTCGCAGTCTGCGGGCCATCCCTAAGGTGTTCAATGGGGTTGAGGGCTCTGTGCAGGACAGTCAAGTTCTTCTACACAGATCTTGACAAACTACTTCTGTATGGACCTCACTTTGCACATGGGGGTATTGTCATGTTGAAACAGGAAAGGGCCTTCCCCAAACTGTTGCCGTAAAGTTGAAAGCACAGAATCGTTTAGAATGTCATTGTATGCTGTAGCGTTAAGATGTCCCTTCACTGGAACTAAAGGGCGTAGCCCGAACCATGAAAAACATCCCCAGACCATTATTCCTCCTCCACCAAACTTTACAGTTGGCACTATGCATTGGGGCAGGTAGCGTTCTCCTGGCATCCGCCAAACCCTGATTTGTGCATCGGACAGCCAGATGGTGAAGCTTTACACCACTCCAGCCGACACTTGGCATTGCGCATGGTATTCTTAGGCTTGTGTGCGGCTGCTCGGCCATGTAAACCCATTTCATGAAGCTCCCGACGAACAGGTCTTATGCTAACGTTGCTTCCAGAGGCAGTTTGGAATCCGATAGTGAGTGTTGCAATCGAGGACAGGTGATTTTTACACGCTACACACTTCAGCACTTAGTGGTCCCGTTCTGTGAGCTTGTGTGGCCTGCCACTTTGCGGCTGAGCCGTTGTTGCTCCTAGACCTTTCCACTTCACAATAACTGCACTTACAGTTGACCGCAGTGCTTTTATTCAACTTTCCCATTTGTGCAGGACTGTGCACCTTGTTCTTGGCCTTTTTCTGCACTTTAGGAACTCCTTTGTCAATTAATGGCCCAATTATTCTGCAAACACAAGATGAGTATCTGGCTGCTGGTGTTGTTGCTGCGCTCAATGTCTGGGAATGCAAGCATCAGGCTCTGCCGTAAGGGCTCTTTCAATCTGGCTTTATTAATCACCTCTCCACTTCTGGTACGGTCGTCCATTAACATCTTTTGACTATTTTGAGGGTTTGGCTATAAGCATTCATTTTTCACATTTCACAGAGACAGCAACTTCTAGAAAATGGGAGTGGGGGCAGCTGAATAGTGTAATAAGTGTAATAATATGTACACAGTCAGCATAGGGAAATACAATACGATCTAAACAACACATTTTATAAAATACAGTACAACACTCAGGCTGCACTCCAAATCCATTCACACCGAGCCATGTGGCTTATTGAAAATGAGTATACAGTGTATGCCTGATAAAGTGTCGGTCATTTAGGTGACTCAAATGCCTGTTTATGTACCCAGTCAGTGCCTTTTGTGATGAAGAAAAAAAAGAAACATGAGGCACTGCAAGTGCTGCCAGGAGAGGTATGTTGTTGGCCTGCTTGTAATGACAGACATGTCAAACTGTATTCACTACAAAAATAGATACAAAATTGCAACAATCATAAGAGCAATGTCAAAAAGCTCCCTTCGCTTCTAAAGAGGGTAATTGTGCAAACATTTTATTAACCTCATCCTTAGGCTCAATTGCTAGAGCATATAGAGACAACTCAGAGCCAGCTGGTTGGACGAGATTACCATTTTATTTGCATCCATCTACATCGTCTTCTCTGTGTGTGAACTGCGTTTAAAAAAAATCCACTGTCGGGTATAAACAAATGCTGCTCATTTAGAAAACAACTTAACAAGATTTCTGCTTTACAAGTCATAATATTTCTGCTTTACAATTCACACGATTTCTTTATTCCCAATAAGTAAGTAATAATAACTAAATAGACGTCAGAAGGTATTCAAAAATATACATTGTGTGAGATACGTAATTGGTCAGGAGCCATTGGTTGACAGTAAAACGGACCACTCAGTGAAGACATTCTTTCCACGCCCTCCTCAACCGGAAAAGAATTACATAACAAACACAAGCGACTTGCTGGCATGAAAAGGCAAGATATAACAACTTTAAATAAGTTACCTTTATAATTATCTATATGTTTATCATACTTTCTCCAAGACATAACTTCTTAGCTACAGCTGCTAGATCAATTTATATATATATTTTTTGCTAGCTAACGTCAAGTTATGCCTCAAGAGATTCAAGGGGGAGAAGAACAGCTCCCGTTGGTAAGGTCTCTGAAAAGCAGAATACCGTCGATTGCAGTGTTTTGTAACCGGAGTCCTCGAATCATGCGACCAGTATGGATTAATTTCCGCGGGGAACCTCAAACCTACGATATTTTACAGCCAGGAAGAGGAATGAGAATGAACACCTTCGTAGGTAGGTAGAAGCTTGGCTAGCACCAGTTAGCAAATAAGCCACAGCGAGTAACGTTAAGTGTAAGATTTTCTGTTAATTCAAGAATTGGTAATCAATAGCTGTCAATAAACCAAGTATACATTAAGGTGTCTGTAGTAATTTAATTGTTAATAAAGGAATTCATATAGCTTCCAAAATATTGTTTTACAATGGAGTAATGTTACCAAAATGTTTGCGCAGTGGCTTCAAAACAGCGCCCCCCCCCTGTCAGTCTTCTTTTCTGGTATTATGTCGGTCCGCAAACAAACGTTAACAGTGCATGCCGCCAACTGCTGTACGTGTAGTGAACGAAAAAAAATATAGGTGAAATGGGGAAAATAAAAATACAATATCAATCCAAAAACCCACACCACTCTTTGTCATAGTCCAAATCACATCCCCGAGCCTGTGAGGACGTAACATCTGTCGACAGGATTCCTTGTATTGTAATGCCTCTGCTGTAAAACCCCATAGGCCCAAAACACTTTAAGCCGCGCGCGCAATGCCTTTTTTTCTCAGACTGCGCTGTGCAGTTTATAACCAATGCAATAAACAATACAAATTCCACCTTTTAAACATGCAACATATCAGAATCCTGTTGCCGAGTAACATGTCCTGCTTTCTCTAATCCAACTACCATGATTTCTTCAACGTTCTTCCACTTGTCTCAACGCCTCGAGATAGGACGTCTCCTTCACCCTAACAGGGCACTTCATGAATCCGGGCACATGCTCGCCACCACAATTGCAGCATTTCGCCTCAACTGGCATAAGATACTCCTATTGTCTACATACACTTGACACATGCCCAAATAGTTTACATTTATCACACTGCAGGGGTTTGGACACATTCCTATCTGGTAAATAGGGGTATGGTTAGATGATAGGCGTTCTTTTAAAAAAACATGTTACTGAATTGGGAAAAAAAAGCTCAAATTCAAGATAGGGTTCCTTTACAGAAACAGGGCTTGTCTGTCCTTTGTAAATAGGAAACAAATTGTGCAGGCTACTTTTATGTCCGTTTTAGATTATGGTGATATCTATATGCATGCATCGGCAAACACATTAAAACCACTGGATGCTATTTACCATTGTGCACTCAGGTTTATCACGGGTGATAGTTACAAAACTCATCACTGTATCCTTTATCAACATGTGGGTTGGGCCTCTCTATCTGTGAGGCGAGAGCAACATGCTCTCTTGTTTATTTATAAAGCACTTCTTTTAAAACTACCTCCATATATATCATCATTAATTTCCACTAGATATACACATTTTAAAACCAGATCACAGATGTGGATTACATTAGAGACTCCTGCGGTCTCCACAGAGTTGGGTAGGACTGCCTTTAGTTCCTTTGCACCTTATTTATGGAACAAACTGCAGATCCAACTTAAGTTAGACACTCTGGTGTGCCTTGCCCATTTTAAAAATGTTATGGAGGATCAATATGATGTTGTCTGTGATTGTTTCTGTTGAATTGTGTCCTTGTTTTGTATGTTTGAAATGTTCTTGTCTGTATGCCTAAAACTGTACATGTCAACATGTTTACACAGGGCACAGCCGTAAAAGAGATCCAGGTCTCAGTCTGTTTTCCCTGTTAAAATAAAGATTTAAAAAAAATATATATTTGCAAAGCACGCTCCTTACGCTTTCTTGTTATCCTCTCTGACGCAACCTTATCCAATGCATCTATAATATTCATCGAGACGTCAAACGGATCTCCCAGATAACGCCAACGGTTCAAACCAACTTAAAAAAGAGTCAGAGCAAGGCTTGGCTTTACTAGAGTCACAATCACTTCTCACGTTTTCCTTCCTGTTCGCCACTGCAGTCAAATCCTTCTTACTCTCATCTCCACTCTACGCGCCATCAGTTTCAAACAAAACATCCACCATCTTCTCCCCTGTCAGTCGTCTAGGGTTCTTCAACTATGGTATTGTGGCGGTCTACAAATATTGGTCCACATTTTTATTTTATTTGACATTTGTCATTTTTTGCAGATGCTCTAATCCAGAGTGATTTACAGTAGCAATTAGGTTTAAGTGCCTTGCTCAAGGGCAGATTTTTCACATAGTCAGCTTTGGGATTGGAACCAGTGACCTTTCGGTTACTGGCCCAACTCTGTTAACTGCTAGGCGACCTACTGTGTGGGCTGTGACCGCCTACTCTTATGGAGTGTAAATTCATTACACTTTGTGACACAAAAGGGGAGGGTACCCTATATCCATTAACCTCACCACTATTCCACTACCTGGCCCTATCTGATCCTACACCAGGCCGGCAGCCTGGGAGGATGGGACGTTATCGTTCAGCACACAATGTAACTCTTCTGCAGTAAAATTTTGTACCCTCAAGTACTTCTCCGCAGCTGCCACCACAACATCTACACTGCTCAAAAAAATAAAGAGAACACTAAAATAACACATCCTAGATCTGAATGAATGAAATAATCTTATTAAATACTTTTTTCTTTACATAGTTGAATGTGCTGACAAAATCACACAAAAATAATCAATGGAAATCCAATTTATCAACCCATGGAGGTCTGGATTTGGAGTCACACTCAAAATTAAAGTGGAAAACCACACTACAGGCTGATCCAACTTTGATGTAATGTCCTTAAAACAAGTCAAAATGAGGCTCAGTAGTGTGTGTGGCCTCCACGTGCCTGTATGACCTCCCTACAACGCCTGGGCATGCTCCTGATGAGGTGGCGGATGGTCTCCTGAGGGATCTCCTCCCAGACCTGGACTAAATCATCCGCCAACTCCTGGACAGTCTGTGGCGTTGGTGGATGGAGCGAGACATGATGTCCCAGATGTGCTCAATTGGATTCAGGTCTGGGGAACGGGCGGGCCAGTCCATAGCATCAATGCCTTCCTCTTACAGGAACTGCTGACACACTCCAGCCACATGAGGTCTAGCATTGTCTTGCATTAGGAGGAACCCAGGGCCAACCGCACCAGCATATGGTCTCACAAGGGTTCTGAGGATCTCATCTCGGTACCTAATGGCAGTCAGGCTACCTCTGGCGAGCACATGGAGGGCTGTGTGGCCCCCCAAAGAAATGCCACCCCACACCATGACTGACCCACCGCCAAACCGGTCATGCTGGAGGATGTTGCAGGCAGCAGAACGTTCTCCACGGCGTCTCCAGACTCTGTCACGTCTGTCACATGTGCTCAGTGTGAACCTGCTTTCATCTGTGAAGAGCACAGGGCGCCAGTGGCGAATGTGCCAATCTTGGTGTTCTCTGGCAAATGCCAAACGTCCTGCACGGTGTTGGGCTGTAAGCACAACCCCCACCTGTGGACGTCGGGCCCTCATACCTGACCGTTTGAGCAGACACATGCACATTTGTGGCCTGCTGGAGGTAATTTTGCAGGGCTCTGGCAGTGCTCCTCCTGCTCCTCCTTGTACAAAGGCGGAGGTAGCGGTCCTGCTGCTGGGTTGTTGCCCTCCTACGGCCTCCTCCACATCTCCTGATGTACTGGCCTGTCTCCTGGTAGCGCCTCCATGCTCTGGACACTACGCTGACAGACACAGCAAACCTGTGTCTGTTGTCTATTCCATTTGCACAACAGCATGTGAAATGTATTGTCAACCAGTGTTGCTTCCTAAGTGGACAGTTTGATTTCACAGAAGTGTGATTGACTTGGAGTTACATTGTGTTGTTTAAGTGTTCCCTTTATTTTTTTGAGCAGTGTATATTCTGAATTTAATTCCATTTCTGCAGTACAGTTGATAACCATGGTTATGAACGCCAAGAAGCCAACCTTACTGAAACACATGTTATTCCTATCACTCTTTATTGGCCTCGGTCTACTCACAGGGAGCCTTCATCTAGGCTTAATACATATCATTGGTTCAATCCCGATGCTCTGTCTACACGCAAATATGCCTCACTTTTGATACTATTTTGGAAGCCTTTTGGAACTTAATTTTCAAATAAGTGAGAGAATCTTTCAAAAAAGAAAGATATACCCTTACAGTGTGCAGTTTAGCAAAGTTACGCCTGGTTGTTTTCACACAAACGTTACACATATGCGTTTGTTTGTCATGCTGTATTTGCTCTTCTTGGTGTTTATCTATCGTCTTTATGCCTTTCAATGTTTTTATTCTATCAGGTCATCCTTGGATGTTCAGAGATGCAGAGACAGATGAGGCGCTGAAGGCGAATAGTAAAGAGATGTTCCTGCCCAAACCAATGGAGAATGGACAGGCTGTCCAGGTTAACATCACATTACCAGGTTAGAGAGAAACATCAAGTTTGTATTCTCCTTTGACCTATACAGATCATCTGTACACCAATAATAGTGTAGCCTCCCTGTATGTGGGCATCTCTGCTAAGAGGTTTGGACCTTTTATGGGACTTTAGTCTGATTGTACTCCCTGTGTAACAGCAGGGTCACTGGTGATTATGACTGGTAGGTCATTGTTCTGTGTTTTGATCAGCACACATTATTATTTTAATTACTACTACTACTACTACTACTACTACTACTACTCTGCACCGAGAACACACATAAGGACTATTATTCTGTAATCTAAAAACTATGTCATATCTGTGTATGTGTGTTCTCCCCTCAGTCCTCAGCTTGAAGGAGCGTGCCCTCCAGGTAGTGCGGCGCCTGGTCCGTCCAGAGGACTACAGGAGGCTGGAGATTGCTCGGTGTCTCCATGAGGAACTGGAGGACCGTCCCAGCGTGCTGAAGGACCTGATGCGTATCGCCCAGCGCGTGGAACAGCGCCTCCTAGAAGACAGGCAGCAACCCCAGGATGCATGCGGAGCAACTTAGAGTAGGAGTTCTTATATAGATATCGCTATATGGCTCTGAAGTTGATGTTTCTGAATCTATCAAAATAATAAGATAACAGAATGTAAGATGGTTTGATTGGACACTAGGAGGTCAGGGTTGAATTCACTGCTGTAGCGACTACCGAGGGTCTTCTCCATCATTTTTTGTTGTTGTTGCAATTGTTTAATATGGTCTTTGTAGCTTAGGAAAAAAATGTGTAAACCAATTCAGTGGTCTGACTTTAGAGAAGGGATCATCAACATGATTCAGCTGCTGGCTGTTTTTTTTGTTGTTGTTGCAGATTGTCAGGTGGTTGGAACATAATTACAATTCATTTGTTGACTGCAAAATCACTGCAAGAAGCACAAACATATATAATATTTGACTAAAGCATAATAATTTCAAACCTTGCTTACATTTGTACACTGTCACATATCTCTCTTTTATGCCACATTGGAATACTTTGGAACAGATTTCCAAAATTTCAATCACTTGGAGCTGATTTGATGTTTTTTTGTTTTTTTTACATTTTATGTCCAACTAATATATATATATATATATATGTCATCAAGGCAAAGGGTGGACACTTATATATATTATTTTTGCTCAGAAAACTTGGGTGACCAAATAAAATCCCCCACTGGTTGGGGAACCCTGCTTTAGAGCGTTTAAGACTTTCAAGCAGGTTTTGCTCATCAGCTTGTTAATCAAATTTACTGGGTTTGGAATAGATTAAGTAAACCAAAATATATTGATTTAGCTTGATTTACACGTTAGCGTGTACACGTTTTTTATTTACATACTGTAACTTTATAATGAACAACCTCCAACGTATTTATTGATCATAAAATGTAAAGATGTGAGAAAAGATGTACAGGTTTGAATGAGGGATGGGTCAAAGTAACTATTATAAACTGGGTGGTTCGAGCCCTGAATGCTGATTGGCTGACACCTTTGGTATATCAGACCAGATACTACAGGTATGACAAAACATTTATTTTTACTGCTCTAATTTCGTTTGTAACCAGTTTATAATAGCAATAAGGCACCTCGGGGGTTTGTGGTATATGGCCAATATACCACAGCTAAAGGTTGTGATGCGTCATGCCTACGAACAGCTCTTAGTCGTGGTATATTGGCCATATACCACACCCCCTCGTGCCTTACTGCTTAAGTATAGGAATATATACTGAGTGTACAAAACATTAAGAACATCTTCCTAATATTGAGTTGCACCCCCCGGATGCCCTTTTGTTGGTGGACCGTTCTTGATACACACGGGAACCTGTGGAGCATGAAAAACCAAGCAGCATTGCAGTTCTTGACACAAAATAGTGCGCCTGGCTCCTACTACCATACCCCGTTCAAAGGCACTTACATTTTTTTGTCTTGCCCATTCACCCTCCGAATGGCACACGCAATCCATGTCTCAAAAATACTTATTTAACCTGTCTCCATCCCTTCATCTACACTGATTGAAGTGGATTTAACAAGTGACATCAATAAGGGATCATAACTTTCAGCTGGTCAGGCTCATGGAGCAGGTGTTCATAATGTTTTGTACACTCGGTGTATATTGCAAACAACCTTTGAGGCTACGTGAAAAATACATACTGTATGTATCTAAGTGCCTGTTTTTTTTGCAGTGTTTTCTATTTGTAATATATTACACATATGCAAAAGACTGATACATAAACCTAATAAATGTTTATGTTCTTGGCCTGTTCCAATTTTTCTTAAGACAGTAAGTTTCACACTTCAAGGGAATGGACTAACGGACGTATAAGTCCTTACCGTTGCACGGCTGGTCCATGTCTCCGCCACAAATACAGTAGAATGATAAAAATAAATGCAACATGCAACAATTTTAAAGATTTTACTGAGTTAAAGTTCATATAAGGAAATCAGTCAATTTAAATAAATAAATTAGGCCCTAAAATATGATTTCACATGACTAGGAATACAGATAGGTCACAGATACCCTTAAAATAAGGTAGGGCGTGGATTAGAAAACCAGTCAGTATCTGGTGTGACCACCATTTGCCTTATAAAGCCAGCACATCCCCTTCGTATAGAATTGATCAGGCTGTTGATTGTGGCCTGTGGAATGGTGTCCCACTCCTCTTCAATAGCTGTGCGAAGTTGCTGGATATTGGCGGGAACTTGAACATGCTGTCATACACGTTGATCCAGAGCATCCCAAACATGCTCAGTGGGTGACGTGTCTGGTGAATATGCAGGCCATGGAAGAACTAGGACATTTTCTGCTTCCAGGACTTGTGTACAGATCCTTGCGACATGGGGCCGTACATTATCATGCTGAAACATGAGGTGATGGCTGCGGACGATTGACACGAGAATGGGACTCGGGATCTCGTCACGGTATCTCTGTGCATTAAAATTGCCATCAATAAAATGCAGTTGTGTTCGTTGTCCGTAGCTTATGCCTGCCCATACCAAATCCCCACAGCCACCATGGGGCAATCTGTTCACAACGTTGACATCAGCAAACTGCTTGCCCACACGACGCCATACACGTGGGCTGCGGTTGTGAGGCCGGTTGGACGTACTGCCAAATTCTCTAAACTACGTTGGAGGAAGCTTACGGTAGAGAAATTAACATTACATTATCTGGCAACAGCTCTAGTGGACATTTGTGCAGTCAGCATGCCGATTGCACCCTCCCTCAAAACTTGAGACATCTGTGACGTGTTGTGAGACAAAACTGCAAAGTTTAGAGTGGCCTTTTATTGTCTCCAGCACAAGGTGTACCTGTGTAGTGATCATGCTGTTTAATCAGTTTCTTGATATGCCACACCTGTCAGGTGGCTGGATTATCTCGGCAAAGGAGAAATGTTCACTAACAGGGATGTAAACAAATTTGTGCACAAAACTTGAGAGAATTAAGCTTTTTGTGTGTATGAAACATTTCTGGGATCTTTTATTTCAGCACATGAAACATGGAACCAACACTTTACATGTTGCATTTATATTTTTTTCAGTGTATAATTCTATAGCCTCAGCATTCAGATGGGGTTTGCTGAAATAATACCACTCAAAAGGTCATTTGAATATAAGACTTCTCAGTGCTGGATCTCTGTTGCCTAGTTTATCCCCCTCTTATTACCCCTCTCTCGTGTCAGTTCGTACCGCACTCCCCGTTGCTCATTGTTTCTGCACCAGCTTCTACCTACCAAAGCTAAGTACCAGAACTTCTAATAACACACCTGATACATTCCTTTTAGGTGGTAATACAAAAAAGCTTCCTGATAAATGCAAAAAGCATAGTGATTATATCAGTGGAGGCTGCTGATGGAAGAACAGCTCATAACAATGGCCGGAACAGTGCAAATGGACTGGCATCAAACACCTGGAAACCATGTGTTTGATGTATTTGATACCATTCCACTGATGCCGCTCCAGTCATTACCACAAGCCTGTTCTCCCCAATTAAGGTGCCACCAACCTCCTGTGGATTATATACTACAGTTTTCTTCTACTAAGGACAAACAATTAGGTTTTTTTATGTTCAGATCTATGGATGTTCTGTTCGTGTATGTTAGGTATGTACCTTTCTAAAGTGTCTATAGGTGTGTGTGTGTGCATTCTATGCAGCTTCACATCAGAAGATGTGTGCTACAGATATTAAATTATAGTGGAGGACCTGTTGCTAGGCTACGAAGAAACACAATATGTACCTGTCTTTGTGAGAATAGTTGCAGAAACATGCAGGCCAAGGATAAAAGGAAGAACACTTGGGACCCCAGTCACTTCAGATGACAACAGGGAGTCCAATCATCTCTCTTCTTTCCTTCACTATTGGACCATTTCACTCTTATCGCAATGCCACAGCTAATTTGCCTGACATGTACCAAGTGTGGGAAAATGTATCTACCACAGGGTTACATGTAGACAGAGCTAGATTAGGTAACGCTACATTGGCCATGTTTTAATAGTGATTCTCATACCAAAATAGTATGCAATAAGCTGTCGTGTATACATGCATGCACTTTTCTGTAGGGAGGCACATCCGAAAGTCTGTATCTCATGGGTGAAAATGTGGAAATATCTTATGCCACCAAGTCCTTTACGTGGATAAACAACCCAAAAACCCAGCATCACAGACAAAGATCGAGTGCTCGCTTTGTGGTGGATGTTTATCTGCCTTCTATCTTGATTTCCACCTTTAAAAACCCTGGCGACCATTTGTAGATTGCCAATGACGTCAATCAGATATAGAATAGAAGAGGAACGGTTTCCTGCAGGCTTTCAGTCTAGCATGCATATGTCATGTGAATTTGTGCATTTATCCCATTAGTAAAGATTACACTGTTTCATAACACACTGATGCAGTTCTGGTTTACTTCAACATTTTATTTTTAAATCTCTTGGTCCTACATGAATAATTCAGTAAAACAATCATATAAACTCATCCCTTAGAATGATTTGTAAATCACAATGTTATATTCATGCAGGTACCCACCTATCTGCTCTCAATGCCAGCTGCCATGGTGACAGAGAATTGTGCTGTACCCCTGAGCAAACTAATTAAACATATGACAAGATTTTCTCATAACTGTTCATGCCAGCAATCATCGTATGTAATTTAAATGTGAAATAACATTCAATAAACAAGTCTCTCTTCCAAATTAAGTTAAGCAATGCTGATGGAATGATTGAAGTCTGAGTATCCTATTCCTCCATTTCGAAATGTCAGCTAACATACAGCTTGATAGGAATACTATCTTCTCTGACCTGCCGACTTTGCAGGGGATTTGATTGGTGTCTCCATAAAAGTGTTTTTGACTGATTCACAGAGAGGCCCAAAGCAGTACCTATATTTTAGAGTAACAGCATGACTCTAAATTGTGATAGAATAGATTGCCTCCCTGGAGATGATGTTGACCTTATCACCTACCCAGGTGACTGGTGATGATGTAGCTCAAAATGTTCTAGGTCATGAACACAGATTTGGAGCCAACAAAACCCTGGGATTACCAATAGTCTGAAGAAGGAGAATCTGTTGCTAATTTCAATGTTTGAAGTTTGCTAAATCATTCTTGCCTTTCATGTATTCTTGCTACTGTGATCCAGTGGTGGAAAAAGTATCCATTTGTCATACTTGAGTAAAAGTAAAGTGCCTTAATAGAAAATGACTTGCATAAAAGTGAAAGTCACCCAGTAGAATACTACTTGAGTAAATGTCTAAAAGTGTTTGGTTTTAAAAATGCTTACAGTGCGTTCAGAAAGTATTCAGACGCCTACCCTTTTTCCACATTTTGTTACGTTACAGCCTTATTCTAAAATTGATTAAATAAAAAATTTTCCTCATCGATCTACACACAATACCCCATAACGAGAAAGTGAAAACCGTTTTTTAGAAAATTTTGCAAATGTACAGTTGAAGTCAGAGGTTTACATTCACCTTAGCCAAATTCATTTAAACTCAGTTTTTCACAATTCCTGACATTTAATCCTAGTAAAAATTCCCTGTTTTAGGTCATTTAGGATCACCACATTATTTTAAGAAAGTGAAATGTCAGAGTAATAGTAAAGAGAATGAATTATTTAAACTTATTTCTTTCATCACATTCCCAGTGGGTCAGAAGTTTACATACACTCAATTAGTGTTTGGTAGCATTGCCTTTAAATTGTTTATCTTGGGTCAAACGTTTCGGGTAGCCTTCCATAAGCTTCCCACAATAAGGTGGGTGAATTTTGGCCCATTCCGCCTGACAGAGCTGGTGTAACTGAGTCAGGTTTGTAGGTCTCCTTGCTCGCACATGCTTTTTCAGTTCTACAAATTTTCTATGGGCTTAAGGTCAGGGCTTTGTGATTGCCACTCCAATACCTTGACTTTGTTGTCCTTAAGCTATTTTGCCACAACTTTGGAAGTATGCTTGGGGTCATTGTCCCTTTGGAAGACCCATTTGCGACCAAGCTTTAACTTCCTGACTGATGTCTTAAGATGTTGCTTCAATACAGCCACATCATTTTCCTACCTCATGATGCCATCTATTTTGTGAAGTGCACCAGTCCCTCCTGCATCTAAGCACCACCACAACATGATGCTGCTACCCCCATGCTTCACGGTTGAGATGGTGTTTTTTTGGCTTGCATGCATCCCCCTTTTTCCTCCAAACATAACGATGGTCATTATGGCCAAACAGTTCTATTTTTGTTTCATCAGACCAGAAGACATTTCTCCAAAAAGTACGATATTTGTCCCCATGTGCAGTTGCAAACCGTAGTCTGGCTTTTTTATGGCGGTTTTGGAGCAGTGGCTTCTTCCTTACTGAGCAGCCTTTCAGGTTGTGTCGATATAGGACTCGTTTTACTGTGGATATAGATACTTTTGTACCTGTTTCCCCCAGCATCTTCACAAGGTCCTTTGCTGTTGTTCTGGGATTATTTTGTACTTTTTGCACCAAAGTACGTTCATCTCTAGGAGACAGAACGCGTCTCCTTCCTGAGCGGTATGACGGCTGCGTGGTCCCATGGTGTTTATACTTGCGTACTATTGTTTGTACAGATGAATGTGGTACCTTCAGGAGTTTGGAAATTGCTCCCAAGGATGAACCAGAATTGTAGAGGTCTACAATTTCTCTTCTAAGGTCTTGGCTGATTTCTTTAGATTTTCCCATGATGTCAAGCAAAGAGGCACTGAGTTTGAAGGTAGGCCTTGAAATACATCCACAGGTACACCACTAATTGACTCAAATTATATCAATTAGCCTATCAGAAGCTTCCAAAGCCATGACATCATTTTCTGGAATTTTCCAAGCTGTTTAAAGGCACAGTCAACTTAGTGTATGTACATTTTTGACCCACTGGAATTGTGATACAGGGAATTATAAGTGAAATAGTCTGTCTGTAAACAATTGTTGGGAAAATCACTTGTGTCATGCACAAAGTAGATGTCCTAACCGACTTGCCAAAACTATAGTTTGTTAACAATAAATTTGTGGAGTGGTTGAAAAATTTGTTTTAATGACTCCTAAGTCATGTAAGTGTATGTAAATTTCCGACTTCAACTGTAGGTCCTGGATGGCAGGAAGCTTGGCCCCAGTGATGTACTGGGCCGTACGCACTACCCTCTGTAACGCCTTACGGTCGGATGCCGAGCAGTTGCCATACCAGGCGGTGATGCAACCTGTCAGGATGCTGTCGATGGTGCAGCTGTCTAACTTTTTGAGGATCTAGGGACCCATGAAAAATCTTTTCAGTCTCCCGGGGGGAAAATGTGTTGTCGTGCCCTCTTCACGATTGTCTTGGTGTGTTTGGACCATGATAGTTTGTTGGTGATGTGAACACCAATGAACTTAACTGTCCGATACAGCCCCGTCGATATGAATGGGGGCATGTTCGGCCCTCCTTTTCCTGTAGTGCACGATCAGCTCTTTTGTCTTGCTCACGTTGAGGGAGAGGTTGTTGTCCTGGCACCACACTGCCAGGTCTCTGACCATCTCATTGTTGTCGATGGGTGAACAAGGAGTACAGGAGGGGACTAAGCATGCACCCCTGAGGGACCCCCGTGTTGAGGATCAGCATGGCAGATGTGTTGTTGCCTACCCTTACCACCTGGGGGCAGCCCATCAGGAAGCCCAGGATCCAGTTGCAGAGGGAGGTGTTTAGTCCCAGGGTCCTTAGCATAGTGATGAGCTTTGTGGGCACTATGGTGTTGAACACTGAGCTGTAGTGAATGAACAGGATTCTCACATAGGTGTTCCTTTTGTCCAGGTGGGAAAGGGCAGTGTGGAGTACGATTGAGATTGCGTCATCTGTGGATCTGTTGGGGCGGTATGCGAATTGGAGTGGGTCTAGAGTTTCCAGGATGATGGTGTTGATGTGAGCCATGACCAGCCTTTCAAAGCATTTCTTAGCTACCGATGTGGGTGCTATCTTAGTCCTGTATTGACACTTTGCCTGTTTGATGGTTCGTTTGAGGGCATAGTGGGATTTCTTATAAGCGTCAGGATTAGTGTTCTGCTCCTTGCAAGTTGCAGTTCTAGCCTTTAGCTCTGTGTGGATTTTGCCTGTAATCCATGGCTTCTGGTTGGGATATGTACGTACGGTCACTGTGGGGATGACGTCGTCAATGTACTTATTGATGAAGCCAGTGACTGAGGTGGTATACTCCGTAATGCCTTTGGATGAATCCCGGAATGTATTTCAGTCTGTGCTAGCAAAACAGTCCTGCTGCTTAGCATCTGCATCATCTGTCCATTTCCGTATTGAGCAAGTCACTGGTAATTCCTGCTTTAGTATTTGCTTGTAGGCAGGAATCAGGAGGATAGAATTATGGTCAGATTTGCCAAATGGAGGGCGAGGGAGAGTCTCTGTATGTCGAGTAAAGGTGGTCTATATTTTTTCCCCCTCTGGTTGCACGTGACATGCTGGTAGAAATGAGGTAAAATGGATTTAAGTTTGCCTGCATTAAAGTCCCCGGCCACTAGGAGCACCGCTTCTGAATTAGTATTTTCTTGTTTGCTTATGGCCTTATACAGCTTGTTGAATGCGATCATAGTACCAGCATCGGTTTGTGGTGATAAATAGACAGCTCAGAAAAATATAGATGAAAACTCTCTTGGTAGATTGTGTGGTCTACAGCTTATCATGAGGTACTCTTCCTTAGGCGAGCAATACCTCGAGACTTCCTTAATATTAGACATTGTGCACTAGCTGTTATTGATAAATAGACATACACCCCCACCCCTTGTTTTACCAGACAGAGCTGTTCTGTCCTGCCGATGCACTGAAAACCCAGCCAGTTGTATATTATCTGATTCGTCGTTCAGCCACGACTCGGTGAAACATATGATATTACAGTTTTAATATCCCGTTGGTAGGATAATCTTGAATGGAGATCATCCAGTTGATTCTCCAGAGATTGCACATTGGCCAATAGAATTGATGGTAGAGGCGGGTTACCACTTTGACGACAAATTCTCACAATGCACCCCAACCTCCATCCCATGTTTCCGTCTTTTCTTCATTGAAGAAAAAAATCTTCATCCAGTTCGAGGTGAGTAATCGCTGTTCTGATGTCCAGAAGCTCTTTTCGGTCATAAGAGATGGTAGCAGCAACATTACGTACAAACTAAGTTACGAACAATGCGAAAAAACACACAAAATAGCACATTTGGTTAGGATGGCATCCATCCCCTCCAGCGGCATTATCAGTTCATTTTCTTGTTTTTATTTATTTATGGATCACCAGAGGCACTCGGACATCATTAACAAACGAAGCAGTTGTGTTTGTGAGTCCGCCAAATCAGCGGCGGTAGGGATGACCAGGGATGTTCTCTTGATATGTGTGTGAATTGGACCAGTTTCCTGTCCTTCTAAGCATTCAAAATGTAACGAGTACTTTTGGGAGTCAGGGAAAATTTATGGTGAAGTAAAAGTTGTCAAAAATATAAATAGTAAAGGACAGATACCCCAAAAACTTCTTAAGTAGTACTTTAAAGTATTTTTACTTAAGTACGTTACACCACTGCTGTGCTCAAACATTTTATTTTTCTGTCAGTACTTTCAAATACTATTACTGACCAAGTGTGAATTATGCACTCTGATGGTTGAATGAAACAGTGTTTGTAAATGAGAAATGATGAATAATATTAAAGGACTTCAAAGGTAGATTCTGTTATTGAGAGGTTTATTAAGTTTCCCCAGAAATCATATTCTGAAACTGTCAATCACTATACATGACGTTGCCAAGATTGTACATTTCCAAGTACCATTTTTTCAGGTTTTATTCCCATTTATCAACCGTTATGAGAGAGTTGAATTATACATACTAATTGTAACCAACTTATCTTGTCAATCATAAAATCTTGGCAATAGCTAAATATCTCACCTTTGAACAATCTGATATGTTTATTCCATCAAGAGCATGTGGACATCTTGAGCTTGCCTTATCTGACCCGAATATTGGCTTATTTGTATTGGGTCTCTTGTATAATTACATTGTAGTACACCACTACTGATGACTGATACAAAGTCAAAGGAGAGAGGATTGGGGGACAGTAGTAATTGCAGGAATAGAAAAACATATTTATTCTTATGCAACAGTCTAACTTAATCAGTTCTTAGAGGTTAAGAGTGTCAACATAGATAAGCCTGCTTGTATTGATAATTGTTTTACTAGAATTCAGTCATATGAAACTAAAATGTAACGTTTGAGCTGTATGGTGGGTGGGGTCTCTAGATCTGTCCAATTAACCTTGACATTTAGATGGATGGCATACATAGCTATACCTTTAATAATTGTTATACCTGGTACCAACCAGACTGACAACATAGTGGGCTAAGATATGATAAATTATTGACTACTACGACCTACACTAGACTGTTACAACCATGACTAATTGAATCTGTGCAAAGAATATTCATGCATTTATTCATTCATCCGAGTAGTAACAACACTGCCATCAAGTGGAGTCTTGCAAATGGCAGGGATTGAAAGATTTCATATGAACTCGCAAATTGTCAGGTCTAGGATCAGTTTACCTTTCCAGAAACAATTAGGAAACGACGCAAGATCTGACCTTAGATCAGTTTGTAGGGTCAATCATCCTCCCCCACATTGTGCCCTTGATTTTGGGATGCCTTGAAGAATATTTGCTTGACATACATTTTTTTCTCATCACCAAAGACCCCAACCAATCACAAATGCCCTTTGACGTCTAATCAGTCACGTGGATTTGCTCATCAGTGCGCACGTGGCTGTTTTACAGTTAACTAGCTACTTTCTGTCATCAGAATTCTAATAGAAGGTATAGTTGTTAAACTAGCTAGCTATATAGTCTGATTGAATTGCATTTCGAATAAATGTTTTGTTAATATTTCATCAGTCTTATATCAGATGTTATAATAGGTAATGTACCCATTTTGATGATAACAAAGTGATGTGATCCAAGCTAACATATTAAGCTAGGTATCTAGGTAGGTAACATTAGCTAGCTAGGTTAGGTAGTAACTGAGTTAACGCATGGTAGCAGAACCCTGCAATTTACATGTCAGACCGAGTTTTACTAGCCACAGAATCCAGACCAGAGAAGTGGCTAACATGTGAGAAAGAAACCCATGTTGATTTCTGAAGGTTCGTTATGTAGCTAGCTAACAAGCCTGTCTGTAGTCGAACACTTCACATCTTAAAACAGAACGGAAACTTTGTTATCTTTTTTCCTTCTGTGATTTCATTAGGGAGAGATGATGCCTCTGTGCTCACCCTCTTGGAAAGACAAATGGAGAACAAAGTTTCAGGTCTGTTTCTACAGAAAATAACATAATTCGTTTGGAAGAAACAGCTCTGCAGGGTAAAACTTAACTTTAACAAATTGTTGTTTATTGGTGTTTTTCAAATTGTGATGTCTGATACATTGGGAAGATACAAATCACTGAACCCCATGCTTATTCTGAAGACAATTTGAAGGTATTGTTTGACTTGAGTGACTAATAATGCAGACATCTTTTTTACTTGTATATTTGACTAGGGTGTCTGATATGGACAGCAACAACAGAGAGAAGGTGAAGTTTGACTGGCTACGGACAACACTCGGCTCGCCTACAAAATTCCGCAAGAGCAATGGTGAAACACCCGAGCCCACCCGCTGGAGTGTGTCGCCCAGTGAGGTTTTGACTTCCCCTGATCTGGACGTGTCGGCTGGTCTGGGAGAGCTGGAGGACATCTCCCTAGACACACCCAAGAGAAAGGAGGTCACCTCGCAAGACGACCCCAGCGGGAGCAACCTCTTCACAGGGAAAATCAAGGGGCTCAGGAATCTCTCCAGAAAATGTCTGAAAGATCTCACTCCCTCCGAGTCCAAGGTAAATCATGACTGTGGACTCTGCTAAGCAATTCAATGCACGGACCATTGCTCTGTTCTCCGAAATGTCATATTTTTTTGCCTCCTCTCCTACATGAACTCAGATGGCCAGTGTTACATGTTATTTACTGGTGTTGCTTCCATTGGATATATCTATGTCAATTTTGTTTTTTCCTTAGGCGATACTCAAGGACACATCCCAGTCAGAAAACCGTGTCTCCTCACCTACACCTTCAGCCTGTGGTCTGAAGAGGAAAGACCGGACACCACAGGAGGGGTCGAAGGCCATCTACCTGAAGGCTTTGACCGCTGCTATCAGGGGAAGAGGAGAGAAGCAATACCCGGCCAAAGCGACCGCCGAGATAAGCCCTTCTTTCGCCAAGAAGTCATCCACAAAAAAGAACCAGTCTTTGGACACAGCCAACGACGACATGCCCAGTTTGGAACCAGATGACTGCATGGCTCTTGACTTAGACTGCTGCTCAGCCCAGTCAGAGAACGAGTCAGAGGACATGGCTCCCCTCGAGGGCGGAGACTACTATTTCCGCCCAATGGTGTTTGAGGAAACAGGGACACAGGATGAGAACATGGGTCTCAAAAAAGACACAAGGGTGAGTCACAGGAAAAAAGGTTCCAAAGGTTGGTTAGCAGGAATTTACATGTTTAGTATGGATAATTGGTTGGGGGGGTGAAGATGAATATTTTGTTCCGGAACCTATATTATTATTCAATAGAGATATCTCCCTATTCTCTCCTTTTCCATCTCAGAGTGTGGTTCTGAAAAGGGATGACTCCCCTGATTGGTCAGATGTTGAGTTCCCTGTGGTGGTGGAGACCTTCTCCCAGGAGGAGTCTCCATCGCATTCCAATGCCAAGGTGGAGCCCAAGAGAGAGGTCAGCAGCAGTGACTCCTCCTTACCTGCTCTGGACTACATTCCTAACTCTCTACTTTACTTCACGAAGCCTCAAACATACCACCCAGACACCTGGAAACTCAACTTTCCTGCTGTGAATGCTCAGAGTGGTAGCATTACAGCGCCCACTCTCTTCTCCCCCTCTACAAACAGACTGAATGATGTTGTTCAGCCACCCAGTGAGAGCCCAGCACAGCCCTTCCCTCAGTCATGGAGGACGGTGTTCATTTCCTCCAAGCAAATCCCCCCAGAGAAGCCGAACAGTGCACAGCCACCTCCCCCCGGGACACCCAGGACTGGCATGGGAGGCATCGGTGCCCCGCACTCCCCCAGCAGTGTCTCCTCCTCCCCAGACCCCTTTGCTCTGTGGGTGCCTGCTATTCGCTCCAGCAACACTTCGCCTGCTACACACAAAATCCACCACCTGTTCTCCAGCCCCTACTGCCCCTGTGAACAGACCTTCCGAAGGTACTCTGACGGAGGCCCCTCCTTTCCCTCTTCCTCCCCCTCCAGGTGCTATGACAACAGCACCACCACCAGGAGAATGTCAGTGGGGGTAGAGCCTATCTGGGCATGCGACCCCTCCCAGCGGAGGGCGAGCCAACATGGCTTCGTGGACACCCACTGCCACCTGGACATGCTGTGGGGCAAGCTGGGCTTCCGGGGCACCTTTGCCCGCTTCCGCAGCCTGCACAAGAGCAGCTTCCCGACGGATTTTCACGGCTGCATCGCCGACTTCTGCAACCCTCGGATCATGGTGCGGGAAGCGCTGTGGGAGGGCCTGCTGGCGGAGGAGCTGGTCTGGGGGGCGTTCGGGTGCCACCCCCACTTCGCCAAGGAGTACTCTGAGGCCCACGAGCATAGTATTCTAATGGCCATGCGACACCCTAAAGCTATAGCCTTTGGCGAGATCGGCCTGGACTACTCCCACAAGAACTCCACCAACACATGCAGGCAGAAAGAGGTATGGTCAGAGCTTCATTTTCTCCCTCTCATTCAACTGACCCATTTGAAGTAGTTAATAAGCTGCTGCTTGGTTGAGGTAGTGATGTTGTGTTTGGCGCCCCCTGTAGGTGTTTGAACGTCAGCTGAAACTGGCTGTGGCTATGAACAAGCCTCTGGTGATCCACTGCAGGGACGCAGACGATGACCTGCTGCTCATCATGAAGAAGTGTGTGCCCCAGGACTACAAAATCCACAGGTCAGTGTCTGCATGTGTGTGATACTGTTCATGGGGGAATTCCACAGTAACAGAATTACAATTTGACTGTTTTTTTTTTCTCACTTTTAAATGTGTGCCGAACAAAAACCATTGATTTCAAAGTTTAACAATCCATACAACTCTGTAGATGGGTTAGCATCAGGAAAACGATGCGCATGCTTCAGTGGGGCAGAAGCCTGTGTAGTGATTCTGGATGGCCAGATGGCTATCAACAATGACAAGAAGCTGCCATGTAGGTTTCTTGTTCTTGATGCCATGTCTTGTTTTGACTGATGTCACGTCCATGCCAATATGGCAAAACAATTTGCTAGCTAGATGAGCAACAACTAGCAATGTATTTGAGAAGTGCTCATTCCGCAAATGTATGTTTTCAATAAACACTGGAGACTATCTATAGTTGACATGTTGTCAACAGTCTTAAGCCAACCTCGTCTGTTTTGCCCCACGTCGGTTTTGTTGCTAAACAACCAACCCGTCTATACACAAGGACTACTTTGAACAACTTCCACAGAAACATTTACAAAAACTAATTTAGTGGAAGAACTGTGCAGATGATAACTTTGCTAACAGAATTATGGTAAAATCTCCTTTAGTGTTTTATGCGACCACCTTTTCCAAAAACGTAAATATCTGCTTTGTGTTTTAACTACAGTAAGTGAAGTGGATTTACATCATAGGTCCCTGATCTGTACTACACAGAAATGCATATGAATTTCATTCTCCATGTTTCACAAGTTTGGATATTGCAGCACAGTAGAGTAAGAGTGCAGTACGGTAGAGTGGATTACAGTATAATTTAGTACATTACAATATACTGTACTCTACTTTTCTTTACTGTATTGTACTAATGTATTGGATTGTACTCTACTGTGCTCTCACTGTACTATGCTGTCCAAACTTGTGAAACATATCTATGATAGGTTCAGATTTGGTCCGGTCCATCTGTGGACGTTAACATTAACGTCAGAGTGGACTGACCAAATTTCAACTACTTTTCAATGTCAATGGTCGACCGGTGTCGGTCAGTGCTCAGTGGGTGAGGATGCTGGTAACAATAAATGGAGAAAGAGGAGGCTCATGGGTAGGTGTTGGTAAGAACTGGGGGAGTAACATTCACTGGAGAGGGAGTGGTTGTCGAGACAGACGGTTTTAACACCTGGTTTAACACGAAGCAGCCACAAACCAAACAGTTATGAGCTGAACATAACAGTATGCCAGTGGAAGGGAAAACAGTAGCAGGTGACACAACTTGTGGTTTGTGGCTGCTATGATTTCCCATTGTAGCCAATTCAGTTTCTGTAATTCCATTACTGTTTTGGTAATTCTGTTACTAATTTTGTAACAGAATGACGAGTTTTAATCACGTAATAATTTATAAGAGAACTTGATATCAGTAAAATCACTAACTAATTGGTAGGTCTACCATTACTTGTTATAAGTCTGTGAACTTTCATTATCTTCCCTCATGAGGGAGAGAAATAAGAACATATCTTAAAGGGATTCTCCAGTACTTTTGTATTATTTTTAGCCAGTAGTTCTGAAAGTAGCACCCACGAGCCAAAAGTGGTCCCTGAAAAAAGTCATATGTGCACCGTGTCATTGCTCTCGTTCTCGATCTACTGTGTGTGATTCTTGCTAGCTGTCACTCAAATGGCGAGGGGCTGAATCTCATTGGCTGGTCCACATGGGGGGGAAATGTAGGGGAAGTGGTGCAACACAGCTTCCAGAAAACAGTCGCTTTCAAACTAAGGATTTCGTGGCTAATTGAGGTAAATCAGTAATTCTGCTCATAGATTATGCATGTATGAACTACACATTGTGGCATCCAGCCTAAAGCAGGAGGTAAAAAAAAATATACTTACTAGTCGCCAAAGTACTGGAGCATGTCTTAAAACATTTGTTTTTGGTAACAGAATTACAAGGCACAAGGCAATGTTTCTTAAACTTAGACTTACATTTGCCTTTCTTTTCCACAGACACTGTTTCACCAACAGTTACCCGGTGATCGAGCCCTTCCTGAAGGAGTTTCCCAACCTGTGTGTGGGCTTCACAGCTCTCATCACCTACCCCAGGGCATACGAGGCCCGTGACGCGATCCGCAAGATCCCCCTCGACCGCATCCTCCTGGAGACAGACGCACCCTATTTCCTGCCCCGACAGGTACACACAAACACCACACGACAACACACATTTGGGAGGTTCGACGGGCACCGATTCACAAGCTAGGCGTATAGAGGTGAAAGTTTAAGGCTGACAGTACATGTATGTAAATCGTTTCTGTTCTCTGTGTACCGGTAGGTTAGTAAAGATGTCTGTAGGTTTGCCCACCCAGGCATGGGTATTCACACCCTGCGTGAGATCAGCCTTCTGAAGGGAGAAAGCATCACCACGGTGCTCACCACGATCCGACGCAACACCACCCAGCTCTACGGCATCTGACCACCACGACGACAGGGAAGGTCACCACGGAGGCCATGACTACCACCCTTACAGGCATGGAAAAAACAAGGTGTAGCTGTCGTAGTGACCTGACACACACTCGGTCTCCTCAAACATAGGCAGCCTCATGGAGGAGAGAATTGTGTTATCGACGGTTCACATTAAATAGTAATCGTAAATCAATATATAGAATAAATCAACTATGTTTTCCAAACTGGTTTTGTTTGCAGCCTGTGGCATTTAACGTCTGAAAATATATTTTTGGTAGTTAACGCATTGCAGAAAAATGTATATAAGAGAAAAAAGGATGTAGTTGTCGAGCTTTGTTTTAGCTGGCCCCAAGCCCTTGCATATTTTTAGGAGTTAAGTCTGAAACAGAGGCTAGCAGGCTTTAGGAGCATGAAATGCTCAGTTTGAGCTTCACTCTGTTTTAAAAGATCCCAATGGTTCCAGCAACTATGATCTCACCCTGAACATAAGGCTCCATATGCGTTGACTGGAATCCAAATCTGTATTTTATTTTTACATATCTTTTTTATTAGATTTGATGGAAGCTTTAATTCGTTTAATTTTGGTGTTTGTAATCATTTAACTCTACCTTTTTGTTCTGCATTTCTTTTCCTCCTGTCTGCATGTGTTGTTTTGCTGACTTGTGAAATGGTTTGGTTTTGATTTAGCCGATGTAGAAGCCTTCCTTCCCTTCCTGGTTCCTTCCTCACTATCAAAGGCTGTTATGTACTCAATTAAAAGCTTATTTTTACTTTCTCATGGTTTTCTGTGAATTGATACATGAGCACATTGGTCCTTTGAATACAGCTCTTTCTCTCCAGCGCCCCTCATTAAATTCCTCTCCTGTCAAGAACATGGAGTCTGCTGCATTAGGCCAATTTACTCTCAACAGGTAAATACCTCTGAGGGTGCTGGTGTACTCAGTGGTTGGTAATGGTAGAACAAGCCTGTTATGTGCAAAGGCATTTTTTTTTTTAAAGGTTAATACTTTACTCTTGAACTTATACCTTAGTTCCACGGGTGTCACTTCAGTCAGTGTTTATGTGTATTTTGATGGGAAGGAATTGTGTATGCTTCAAGTCTGATACACTATAAGGAAAGATGTTAAGCATGTAAATGGGTTGCAGGGGTTTGTATAGACTAGAGAGAAACTGAGTAGAATGTCCGTATAGGGCCTTGTCTTATACAGATTTCTGTAGTGTTTTGTATGGGGGGGGGGAGAGAACCAGGCTGAACTTCTCTGGCGTTAGGGAGAAATAAGGTTGATTTTATTTCCAGATTTAATTGAGACATGAAGTGGCTGAGTGGCTTGTCCATTAGCAACTTCCTGTGAGCAGTCAGAGATGGGTTAAGAAAGAGAGTTTAGCTTCAGCACTTCCATTTGAGAATGATTGACAGGAGCACCCAGTGACACATCCAGAGAGACACTACCATCACACCAGATCAAGGTGGAAAAGCGGCTAGGACAATGGGTTCAATGTGTGAATGGTACCTCTACTGAACCCAGAGAAACTCATGATTTTGAGTTATTCATAGACACGTCTCCCATGTAATTGTTTTGTGTTCTACTTGAGCCTGTTGTATATAGGTCCGGATATGCGAGTACACTCTTGTAGGAAGGGCAGCCTGGAGTTGCAGAGAGACGAGGCCTTCTAATACAACCTAATTAAACACGTGGCCCACAGTGCACTGCCAGAGGTGCCCTAGTTCCCCAGGTCTGAGTAGCAGCCGTTTCAGCTGACCTGAAACAGATATTAAACAAGATACTAAGAGAGGAGGGTTCTTTCCTTCAATGAATACATGATCATAATTTAGCATGTTTCACAGGGTTATGTCAAGCGTCCTATTCACTGCACTGTGACTAATCTGACCAGAACAAATGAGTTATACTTGCAGGAAACAGCTGAGGGGACTTATAAGAATAATTATTTCTGGCAGATTTAGTGAGCTCGATGGGCTGTTTCATATTCTCCTGACGCTCAAATTCAGATTTTTTTGCCATTATGAGCCGCGACCTAAGAAAGTCTGGTTACTAGAGAACTCTGAAGATTAAGATGAGAGATCTGTTCAAAGACCCAAAATGACCCAGGGAGTAATGAAGCAGTGTTATTTTATTCATCTTTTACAATTCAAACGATGTTCACACAGTTAATCAGGTATAAGACAAATCGGGAAAAGAAAGTTGGAGAACAGGAAATGGGAGGTTCTTTGTATTCCGTGTCTATGCCAAGTTGTGATCATTCTGAAACACAAAAACATGATTTTAAACAATGCTGCTCTGGAACATTTAACGCACTCTGCTGTCTGTCTGATGGTTTAGATTTGACAGAGGACTGTTCTTTGGCTCCAAATATGGTTCATTCCAAATATGTGCTAATGAGTTGTTGTTATAGCTACCATCATGAACAGACAGTGTATCTCTATCCAGTGGCAACCTGTCATTCAGGGCAGGTGGCTCTGAGCCCCACCTGGTTAGCAAAAAAATGAATATACACTACCGTTCAAGCAAATTCTTTGTCCATTAAAATAACATCAAATTTATCAGAAATACAGTGTAGACAGTTAATTTTGTAAATGACTTGTAGCTCGAAACAGAGGCCCATTATCAGCAACCATCACTCCTATGTTCCAATGGCATGTTGCATTAGCTAATCCAAGTTTATCATTTTAAAAGGCTAATTGATCATTAGAAAACCCTTTTGCAATTATGTTAGCACAGCTGAAAACTGTTCTGATTAAAGAAGCAATACAACTGGCCTTTAGACTAATTGAGTATCTGGAGCATCAGCATTTGTGGGTTCGGTTACAGGCTCAAAATGTCCAGAAACAAAGAGCTTTCTTCTGAAACTCGTCAGTCTATTATTTTTCTGAGAAATTAAGGCTATTCCATGTGAGAAATTTCCAAGAAACTGAAGATCTCGGTCAATGCTGTATACTACTCCCTTCACAGAACAGTGCAAACTGGCTTTAACCAGAATAGAAAGAAGAGTGGGAGGCCCCGGTGCACAACTGAGCAAGAGGACAAGTACATTATAGTGTCTAGTTTGAGAAACAGATGCCTCACATGTCCTCAACTGGCAGCTTCATTAAATAGTACCCGCAAAACACCAGTCTCAACGTCAACAGTGAAGAAGCAACTCCGGGATGCTGGCCTTCGAGGCAGAGATGCAAAGAAAAAGCCATATCTCAGACTGGCCAATAAAAATAAAATATTAAGATGGGCAAAAGAACACAGACACTGGACAATTGTTCTGAATTCTGTTGCTGTACATTTTAAAAGTACTGAACAGATAGTTATATTGACTACGTCTGTCTTAGCTCGCTCATTAATGTCTTACTCGAAATTACGCATTACCTCTTATCCGTTCCCTTGTATAATAGTATGTACATCTCAATTGTCAGTAGAAACCACATTTGTTTAAGCAAGTCAGCCATATCGCAGCTGTTTTTAAAAAATATGTAGCAAATGAGGCTGAATTAACTGTTTCGCTGACAGACAAGGCTCAGCTGATAACCAGGTGTAGCAGTGGTAAGGTGTTGGGACTGCTGTTGGGACTCTGCTGTTGGGACAGCTTTATGTAGGCACTAACAGTTTGTGGGCACCGTTTGTCACCGTTATAGTGCAATTAATATCTTGTTTAGTGTTGTGTAGTGGCTTTGCTGGTATGCATTAAATAAAAAGTTGAGTTTGCCCCACCAAGATTTACAGGCTAAAATCACCACTGTCTCTATCCAACTAGAGTAGTAGTGCTTTTTGTAAGTTCAAATGTCATCGCATGGCACCTGCAGTGGCAGTGTCTCCCAGGACATCCTGCAGGATCTTCTGCAGCACGGCACCATACTCCTGAAACTCCTCCTCACTCATGGTGATGCCCATCTCAAAAGGAGCCTTGATCTGAGAACAGGGAGAGCTGATCAGTATCCAAATTAAACCTAGCCCTTAACATCCCTTGGCATGTTATGTAGTTTTGAAAGCAATAGATAGGGATAAGCAATATGTTAATAAAGCCATTTTAGACCCTTTTTTTAATTTCACCTTTATTTAACCAGGTAGGCTAGTTGAGAACAAGTTCTCATTTACAACTGCGACCTGGCCAAGATAAAGCGAAGCAGTGCGACACGAACAACAACACAGAGTTACACATGGAATAAAGAAACGTACTGTCAATAACACAATTGAAAAAAAGAAAGTCTATATACAGTGTGTGCAAATGGCGTGAGGAGGTAAGGCAATAAATAGGCCATAGTAGCAAGTAATTACAATTCAGCAAATTAACACTGGAGTGATAGATGTGCAGATGATGATGTGCAAGTAGAAATACTGGTGTACAAAAGAGCAGAAAAGTAAATAAAAACAATATGGGGATGAGGTAGGTAGAATGGATGGGCTATTTACAGATGGGCTATGGACAGCTGCAGCGATCGGTTAGCTGCTCGGATAGCTGATGTTTAAAGTTAGTGAAGGAAATATAATTCTCCAGGTTCAGCAATTTTTGCAATTCGTTCCAGTCACTGGCAGCAGAGAACTGGAAGGAAAGGCAGCCAAGGGAGGTGTTGGCTTTGGGGATGACCAGTGAGATATACCTGCAGGAGCGCGTGCTACGGGTGGGTGTTGTTATCGTGACCAGTGAGCTGAGATAAGGCGGAGCTTTACCTAGCAAAGACTTATAGATTACCTATTTTTAAGAGGTAAATCCATGTGCATCAGCAACCTTCTTTGTGTCACTTACTGTATTGTGTTTGTCTTCCTGGTGAAGGGGACCCTCAAACAGCTCAGCAAAGCTTTCAATGTCTCGCCGACCAACTCGAGGGGGCTTCCCTTTACCCTGCAGGGCCAGGCCACGACAGTGAGTTACACACTACCTTATTCACACATTTACTATAACATTACTCACACACATTTTACACACAATTCATAAACCTTACTCACAAACACACACGTCTGCTACACCTTACCTGTCTTACCTGTGGTTTCTGGGAGGGGCTGAGGAAGCTGGACCCTCCACTGACTGACTTGGCCCACAGTGCCAGAGTACACAGCATCAGTATCATGAGACCTGTGTTTCTCTTCAGTAGCATGATGGATGGCTGTCTGAGCTTCGTGGAGAGAACTCACCAAATACAAAGTAACAACATTTTAAAGCACTGTATATTGTGATGCTTTTACCCAAAGCATTCCTATGGCACAATGTAAATTACATTTAGCTTGTGTTTAAATTAATCGAGATACCAAACCTAAATATAATCTCCCCTGACATCTTATTTATTGAAAATGAATTGCTATACTCACCAGATATACCTTTGACATTGATATGGTTGGACTATGGCCTCTTTTCACCTTATATACCTATTCTGATATTTACCTCTGAGACATTTGGAATCCAAACACATATTTGCTTCCATGTTTGCACATTAAAGCAAATACAGTCATGGTTGATGGAACTGGCAATAGATGGATTGTTCAAATGTTTGAATAGATAAAAGAACAAGAATAGCACAGTTGCAACCTGATAACAGAAATGTTCTTGCTGATTATCACCTTTAATCATACCATTATGATGACACCACACTGTCATGTGGGCTTTAGACCCTTTTAGAATGTGTACCCATACCTGAGCAACTGTTTGCTGGTCCATCAACAGAAACATTCTGCATTTCCTGAGTCTACAATAGACATATTCACTGTCCTATGTACTGAAATATGCCAAGAACACATTATCTCAACTTTCAGTTATTCCGTTCTTTGTCAGCTGTAATGGGCAGAATGTTGTGCATCATTATAAGCATCGAAATGGTATATTTATGGTTATAAGATATATATATATTTTATTTTTAACTCTGCATTGTTGGAAAAGAACCAGTAAGTAAGCATTTCACTGTTAGTCTACGCCTGTTGTTTACAAAGCATGTGACAAATAACATTTGATTTGATACCTGAGACATAGTAAAAGAACAATCTCTGTCTATACTTGCAGTCTGATATACATATACATATATTACATAACTGCATGTTCAAGAGCCTAAATCCATTATAACCAGAAACGAATTATGCCAACATTGAAAGCATCAATATATTTTTTAAAGAATGCCAGTTGCTTACTCCACACCGCTAGGTGGCAGTCCTGAATCTACTTAGCTAGTTACCCCTAAATTATCACGTGACCCAAACAACACGGCTGCTTCGGAAGTTGTAGATTGGTTACCTTTCGCTAGCTAGCTGACTTTGAGCTAATATATCGAAATCTAACAACCATGGATAAAAAGAAAAAGCAATATGCAGTGACTGCTTCATCGTTGACCTGTTTACAATAATTATTATTGTGACATTTTCTGTCAGCAGTGTGTAAACCAAAGCTAGCTGGTTAGATAACGCCGGTAACTTATCTAGCCAGCACGCTAACACATAGCAAGCTAGGATACTGTAGTATACTCTTTTCTCAGCAGCTGGTTGATCTCAAAGCTGAACTCTACAGGAAACAAGAGCAATTCAAACATGAAAAATGCCAAGATGCTGGGACTAGTGCCAAATCCCCCAAAAGCAAGGTATGTATTGAACTTTGTACAGTACAGAGACACGTAATCAACCTACTTCGCCTCCATAACGTTCATTGGGTTATTGTCACTGTGTAGAAACGTAATGTATGGATCAAACAGAATGAGGGTGTTTCAGCTCAGGAACAGAAAGATGTGGAACAGGTGGCAGAGGAAGAGAACAACCTTGACAAAGCAAAGGGAGTACAAAGTGATGTACTTCACACCGACAACATATTTTATACACCATCACTGCCTTCTATTAGAGCTCATTGCTGTTTGCCATGTCTCTCTTTGTCCACAGCTGCAAGCTAGAAGAGAAAGCTAAACTGTATGTGCAGATGACCAAAGGACACTTTCCTGGTATAGTTTTGTAATTTGTTACACTGGTCAATTAATGCTGTCATATTCTGTATGTAAGTTTGCCATGTGAAGGCCCTGCATAGGCCATTTGTATTTCTCGCATTGGAATTACAGTCCTCTTTTCCATTGTGTCAGGTGAGGAGACAGAGGGATTTTTCCTGGTGGATTTGACCCAGAATCATGCCCAATGAGAGAGCGAGAGAGCTCCTCCCCCAACCCACCCAAGGAGTGGTAATGTCTGCACAGCACATGAAGCCCCAAACTACTGTATCTCTCATCTATAGCAGAGGCAGAGTATTGGACTGTAGATGTCATTGAGTGGTCGAGGGTTAGAAATTGAAGAAGCTGTTGTCTGATTCCTCCTTAGGGTGGACGATCTTGGAGATGCATGAAGAAAGACCTACCAGGGTTCAAGAAATTGGACCAAGACTTTCAGGGAAAAGGGTATATTTTACTCTGATCAAACATGGAAGTGAATGTAAGTTTGTTCATAGAAGAAGATGTTAGTGACAATACTGTTCTGAGCTTCTTTTTTTAATGTTTGTACTCAGACTTGACCCGGCTGAGAAGGACCGACTGTCAGAGGACATGCATAGAGAGCTGCAGAGGCAAGCCTGGGAGAGGGAGGAGGCCATGAACAGGCCTGTGGGACGAATCCACAACGAGGACATCAGGGAGCAAGGTTGGCATGGCACTGGTTTCATAAATACAGTAATCAAACTGTATTTACTGTACTTTTTGAACCAAACCCTGAGAGGTGTGTTCTCTGTAGATTGACTTGTCTCTTCTCTGATCTCTCGCCTCTTCCTCCATCTCTCACACTGCTACTTTTCCTCCCTGTTCTCTCTCTGTCTGTCCATGTCAGAGGCCCGTGAGCTGGGTGTGGGCTACTTTGCATTTTCTCAGGACCAGGAGCAGCGCAGGAAACAGAGACTCTGGACATGCTCAGATACCAGGTGAGTTACTCTCAGCCTCCGCAACCCCTGAGATTAGGATCTTCTTATATTACTTATCAGTTAATTTAAATGACCGAGTTTGAAGCAGATTGTCAATATTTATTCCATTTTTTATTTAGATGAGTTATCTCTCTCCTTTTCTCTCCCTCTCTTTCTCTCAGATGACAGACCAGCGCAGTAAGAGGGAGCAGTTGAAGGAGAAGAGGAAGGCTCTGCTGAATGCTCAGTTGGCCAAGGTGAGGCAAAGGAAGATGAAGACTAAGCTGGACGGAACACAGGGCGACCAGGGAGCTGGACACAACCAAGGTTAGAGGAACCTCCCACAATAATACAGCACTGGGGACAATGATACCTG
Source organism: Salmo salar (assembly GCF_965601325.2). Lineage (NCBI taxonomy): Eukaryota > Metazoa > Chordata > Actinopteri > Salmoniformes > Salmonidae > Salmo > Salmo salar. Next base: position 68,295,812 of record NC_138302.1, on the reverse strand, counting down.
ATCACGCTAGATTGTATGGCTATGACTGTATACTGCTCTATGTATATACTTTGGACTGTAGTGAATGCTGTTGTAAGTGTTGTCTCTTATATTGCTTCCTTCAGAAGAGGCCCCTGCAGTGAAGGAGTTGGAGGTAGAAATCCAAGAGAGGAGAGACACCAAGTCAGGAGTACCCCACGTCTGAGAGTGGGACAGGGGCAAAGGTAAACACTACTCCTTGTTTCTGGCTGACACGATTGGCATGGATATTTTTTAGAATGAATGGTGATCACTGATGACTCACTGCCACCACACTGGCATAACATGTATAACAGGGCAAAGTAAAGCAGGAAAGATCCAGGTTTAACCAAGGACCGCTCGCTGTAATCAAAGCCTGTCAGATCATCTCTGGTAATTTCCTCCAGTGAGACACTAAAGAGTGTTATGCTGCCTGGAGGGTTAGATCATTAACTAACTGTCTTCTCTTTTTTCAATATGACAACACTCCTTTCCTAGTGGACTAGTTTGGCGAGTGGACGAGTCGGCGGCAGGATGATAGGGAGTCAGAGTTCACTCCTCCCTCTGTGTACTTCAGCGACGATAAGAGACAGGGCTACGGGAAATGGGCCAAACGGGAGCAGGACAAACCCAAAATGGCCTTCAAGTGGTCAGAGGGGCAGCGTGGAGGGCATATGGAGCCACCCCAGGCCAAGCCCAAAAGTAGTTATTTACCCCAGCCCCAGTCAAGTACCCCGGTACCCTCTCAACCCACACTATCCCCTGGTCAGCCCCAAAATGCACCTCCAGCCCCTCAGTGCCCCCCTCAACCCCCACCTCAGTACCCTCCCAACAGCCCCAACCCCAATACACACCACCCCCACAACACACCCTCAGTTTGCTTCCCCATTTCAGTCCCAATTTGCACCTCCACCCTTTCACCTTCAGTATCTTTCTCCACCTCAACTTCAGTATGCAGCCCCACCTTACTGCCCATCTCAGTACCCCCCCCCCTCCCCCCACACAGCCCCAAACTCAGCCCCAGTGCCCCCCTCAGCCCCAGCTCCCTTCCCAGAGCCTGGATGACATGCTGTCCTTCAACAAGAACTCTGCTAGATACTCACAGTCCGGCCTCGCATAGGTGACACACACACCTGTATTAAACTAACCCAAACACACAAACAACGTCGATGTGTGTTAGACTATAGTGACGTTACCATGATCTTTAAACCCCACAGAGGGCACCAAAGAGAAGGACCCATTTTCGTAATCTGATCTTGGATTTAGACTGGTGATCTTGTTCATGTGTGGTGATTGTGTGTTTTGAGTGACAGGACAATACCGAGGATCAGCCACGATGTAATAGGTCTTTTCTGGGTAAGTACAGGCATTGAGACGTCTCTGGAAGCTTGTCATTATATTCAAACATATGCAATTACCTGTTATCATTTAAATGGATCTATGGAATATATATTCAGGGTTGGACATAGCTTTAAGTGAGGAAGGTTTGACTGACATGCTCTAGGTGGCGCTGTGCCCCTTTACCATTGTTTTATGAGCCACCAGACTCCGTGTAGGTGTTTTCAGAATGTGTAATGTTGAATGTTTTAAACATTTTTCAATCCAACGGAGTACTCACTGGCCTGGCATGAACTCCTCTGGTCCATTTCATGCACTTGATAAGGAGGCAGGTATGTTTGTCCCATCAGGAAGACAGGTCAGGGAAATGACACTGACGTGGAAAATGTTTAGCTTCTTCAAACAGTGAATGAAAGGGAACTTTAATATTTCTGATCATTAGATTGTATTAAATAGTTATTTATGCCATGTGAGTTTATTATTTATATATATACATATACACACACACACACACACAGATAATCACAATCATATAAACTTTACCAACAAGGCTCTGTAAGCAAGCCAATGTTTAAATTTTGTACCACTTATTCCATGTTTAACCCGTTTTGAATGCACCTCTGAAGTACTGTAGATCAGGTAAAATCACCACTGTTTTTCCTTTTGCAAATGACTTTTTTTCCCCTCCAACTTTTCATATTTTTATATATCTTACCACTAAAAGGCAGTGTAATATGTGCTTACTGCTTACACGTAATTCCTTTAATTTCACTATGCCAATATGAATTATGAGGACAATTATTTTAATACCCTAAAAATATATTTTACATTTCAATCATTAATTTAATTAAATGTTATCGATGCAAATGGTTCCCTATAATTTCAGTATTCATTAAAATAAGCATATTGCAGTAGCAGGTAGGCCACTGATGACATCATCAAGTAACAGGATTTCAATGATGGGTGCTTTCGTAAATTCCCTCTGCCTGTGTACTCTGATTTCAGAGCACTCTCGTCTGAGTGTGCCAGAGCGTGGACTTAACTGATGAATTGACGAACGCTCAACACCCGTTGAATATGGCCGGTGTCAGTAAACGTCAACAAAAAAGTGTAATTAAATTGTTGCCAGCAGCACAGGTACAGTCACAACGCTCTGGATAACAGCCTAAACAGCTCTGCTAGGGCGAGTAAAATGGTCAGAGTGATGTGTTCTGTAAATTGTGTCTGGAAGTAGCTAGCAAGCTAGCCAACGTTAGCCAGTTAGCTTGGGTGCTTGACCGCCGTTGTGAGGTCAGAACGCTCGGATCAACCCTACTCGGCCAGCCCAGTGTGCGTTCTGAACGCACCCAAAGTGAAGCGGTACAACGGCACAGTGCGCGTTCTGGCACTCCAGAGTGAATTTAAGAACGCACCCAACATCACAAAAGTTGTCTCAAATATGATTAGTAAAGTACAGATACCCCAAAACACTACTTAAGTAGTACTTTAAACTATTTTTTACTTAAATACTTTACACCACTGCAAATAAATGGCCTTTGTCTTAATATTGTGCTGTGTTGTTTCAACAAACGAGGGAGCAACATGGCGCCAAGACCAAGAAAGGGGGTGAAAAAAGACCATGCAGGAGGTAGAGAGAAGTTTGTTGGAAGGCCCAAGGAGGAGCATGCCCAAGAAGACCAAGAGAGAGTTTAGTTTATTAGCATCCCCATAAGCTTCTGCACTTTTTTAAAACCTTTTATTTAACTAGGCAAGTCAGTTAAGAACAAATTCTTATTTTCAATGACAGCCTAGGAACAGTGTCATTCTGCCCTTGTTCAAGGGCAGAATGACAGATTTTTACCTTGTCAGCTTGGGGATTCAATCTTGCAACCTTTTGGTTACTAGTCCAACGCTCTAACCACTAGACTACCTGCCGCCCCACATGCAGCAGCTACTCTTCCAGAGGGTCCACATAAAACATACATAACACACATAAGATATGACATTAAATTCAAAGTAAAAGTTGTACTATTTACACACTTCATATTCTTATATACAGTACAGTTAAATGAGATTTAGAAAGAGGAGAGGCGCTTTGATACAATTGGTTGTTTTTAACTGTGTTTTTAAAGCTAAACTTGCTTTAAAAAACATTAACCTCTGGTGGCAGAGCATTCCATGATGACATGGCTCTATAACTGAGTGACGCATTAAATCTGTTTTTGGTTTGGGTACAGTGAAGAAACCCATTGTGGCGTGTCTGGTTGGGTATATATGTCTGAAGTGTATGCAAATCTACTGAACAAAAATATAAACAACAATTTCAACGTTTCTCCCCACAAAAGGGCTTTATTACAGACAAAATACTCCTCAGCATCCCCCCCTCCCCCGATGATCTGGCAGATGAAGAAGCTGTCTGTTGAGGTCCTAGGTTGGCGTGGTTACACGTGGTCTGCGGTTGTGAGACTGGTTGGACGTACTAACAAATTCTCTAAAACGACAGAGGCAGCTTATGGTAGAGAAATTAACATAACATTTTCTGGAAACAGTTCTGGTGGACATTCCTGCAGTCAGCGTGCCAATTGCACACTCCCTCAACTTTAGACATCTGTGGCATTGTTTGCGTGACAAAGCAACACATTTTAGAGTGGCCGTTTATTGTCCCCCAGCACAAGGTGCACCTGTGTAATGATCATGCTCTTTAATCAGCTTCTTGATATGCCACACCTGTCAGGTGGATGGATTATCTTGACAAAGAATAAAATGCTCACTAACATGGATGTAAACAAATTTGTGAGAAATAAGCCTTTTGTGTGTATGGAGCATTTCTGTAATCTTATTTCCAGCACATGTTGCATTTGTATTTTTGTTCTATATATATATATATATATATCAATCAATCAAAATGTCTTACCTGCATGTGACTCTGTAGGAGGATTTGGAAAAAGTCACGTTTTGGTGCTTCGGAAAAAGACATGTCCTCTTTAAAACTGCTTTAGGACTGTTCGAAATTTACTGGGGTTGGAGTGCTTGTCCAAAATAGTGAATTTTATGTTCAACATTTTGCAGGTTTTTCTATATAATGTCTTCCATATAGCCACATTTCCTCATCTGCTTGCATGCACCTCCCCTATAAAGATGTTTTGGTACCTCCCTTATGCACTACTCTTTACCAGTCAATTATCTATCCTGTCCTCTATCCATAGTGACAATAGTGGTAGGTGGATCGTTTCTCCAGATCTGCAGGATGCAAACTAGCATCAAAATGTTGAAAATCTAATTTCCTCCTAGCTGATCATTGCCTTTAGCCGGCTCTGATTGTAGTGTAATCAAATCAAACTTTATTTGTCACATGCACCGAATACAACAAGTGTGGACCTTACTGTGAAATGCTTACTACAAGCCCTTAACCAAAAATAACAATGATAATAAAAAGTAACACAATAACATAACAATAACGAGGCTATATACAGGGGGTACCGGTGCCGAGTCAGTGAGCGGGGGTACAGGTTAGTGGAGGTAATTTGTACATGAGGCAGGCAGGGAGAGTGAGCTTGACCGTAGGGGTCAGCAAACCCTCAACCTACTGGCCCGTTAGCCCTGCATGGCATTGACTATGCCACAAAACTATGCTGAAGCGGTGAAGTCAATATCCACATATATAAACACAGGGTTCTTACAGTTGTTATTTATGGTAGTACATTTTTGTTGAGGCTGGTGTTTATATAATTTTACAGTACAAGGAGGGTTTTTAACGTTGGAGAGAGGGATACATTTATTTTATGACACCTCGACTTGGACCAGCACCACTGGTACATAGATGTCTGTTGCTAGGCCTGTTAGGCCTCTCTGTTAGGCCTCACCTGTTAGGCCTCTCTGAAATGTTGTTTTCTCTTTAATGTCTACTTATGGGCAGACAGCCCAGAGGTTCGAAGACCTGCAGCATTCCTGTGGATATACTTTTTGGTTTGAAGCATTACCACCATTCATGACACCAGCTATTCTGTTGTTGTTATACAGTATTATACATTTTCTGTTTTGTCTGAGATTTTATGTTTGTCTTTCTGATGTTCATGGCTGCTACTTTCAAAGATTGACCTGATGCCACAGACCAGCCATCAATGGATGGTCCCTCGGAGAATATCATGAAACGTGGTTTTTATGTTGAATCATAACCGCCCATTAATAAATCATGACTCACCGTTTAACGTGTTCTAGAACTATTTTGATTGTTACCAACATGTTCCTGTTGAAGAGCCATGTAGAGGGTTAGATCATTGAGGTTTCTGCATTATATCAACCCAGAGCATATCGGATTGCTTTTCTCCACCATATCTCCCGATTCCTGTCGCAAGCTCTAAACCTTTACTCTGGATCATCGCAGTTAGCTAGCTGCTATCCGAGTGGCTACTCCTGGCTAACGTCTCTGTCCCGAAGCAAGCACCAGTTAGCCTGGAGCTAGCCTCGAGCTAGGCCCATTCTCCCGGCTAGCCGAAGAGATCTATCAAGCAATTCCTGGGCTTCAATTGCCTCTTTTTCCAGTTGGCCTGGACCCTTTTCTGTCGACACGGAACCCCGCCAATCTATCACGACTGGTCTACCGACGTAACCGTCCGAGGGGGTTTCTGTCCCGAAGCAAGCACCAGTTAGCCTGGAGTTAGCCTCGAACTAGGCCCATCTTCCAGCTAGCTGAAGAAATCCATCAGATAATCGCTGGGCTTCAATACCTATTTGCCAATTGGCCTGAACCCTTTGCTGCCGAAACGGGGCCCCGTTAGGACATCTACTTTGTGCATGACACAAGTAATTTTTACAACAGTTGTTTACAGACAGATTATTTCACTTATAATTCACTTCATCACAATTCCAGTGGGTCAGAAGTTTACATACACTAAATTGACTGTGCCTTTGAACAGCTTAGAAAATTCAAGAAAATGATGTCATGGCTTTAGAACCTTCTGATAGGCTAATTGACATCATTTGAGTCAATTGGAGGTGTACCTGTGGATGTATTTCAAGGCATACTTTCAAACTCAGTGCCTCTTTGCTTGACATCATGGGAAAATCAAAAGAAATCAGCCAAGACCTCAGAGAATAAAATTGTAGACCTCCACAAGTCTGGTTCATACTTGGGAGCAATTTCCAAACGCCTGAGGTTACCACATTCATCTGTACAAACAATAGTATGCAAGAATAAACACCATGGGACCACGCAGCCGTCATACCGCTCAGGAAGGCGACGCGTTCTCTCTCCTAGAGATGAACGTACTTTGGTGCGAAAAGTGCAAAATAATCCCAGAACAACAGCAAAGGACCTTGTAAAGATGCTGGAGGAAACAGGTATAAAAGTATCTATATCCACAGTAAAACAAGTCCTATATTGACATAACCTGAAAGGCCACTCAGCAAGGAAGAAGCCACTGCTCCAAAACCGCCATAAAAAAACCAGACTACAGTTTGCAACTGCACATGGGGACAAAGATTGTACTTTTTGGAGAAATGTTCTCTGGTCTGATGAAACAAAAACAGAAATGTTTGGCCATAATGACCATCGTTATGTTTGGAGGAAAAAGGGGGAGGCTTGCAAGCTGAAGAACACCATCCCAACCATGAAGCAGGGTGGTGGCAGCATCATGTTGTGGGGGTACTTTGCTGCAGGAGGGACTGCTGCACATCACAAAATAGATGGCATCATGAAGCAACATCTCAAGACATCAGTCAGGAAGTAAAGCTTGGTCGCAAATGGGTCTTCCAAATGGACAATGACCCCAAGCATACTTCCAATGTTGTGGCAAAATGGCTTAAGGACAACAAAGTCAAGGTATTGGAGTGGCCGTCACAAAACCCTGACCTCAATCCTATCGAAAATGTATGGGCAGAACTGAAAAAGCATGTGCAAGCAAGGAGGCCTACAAACCTGACTCAGTTACACCAGCTCTGTCAGTAGGAATGGCCCAAAATTCACCCAACTTATTGTGGGAAGCTTGTGGAAGGCAACCCGAAACATTTCACACAAGTTATGCAATTTAAAGGCAATGCTACCAAATACTAATTGAGTGTATGTAAATTTCTGACCAACTGGGAATGTGATGAAAGAAATAAAAGCTGAAATAAATCATTCTCTCTGCTCTTATTCTGACATTTCACATTCTTAAAATAAATTGGTGATCCTAACTGCCCTTAGACAATTTTTACTAGGATTAAATGTCAGGAATTGTGAAAAACTGAGTTTAAATGTATTTGGCTAATGTAAACTTCCGACTTCAACTGTATATCACTCCAGTATTAATGCTAAGTTGTAGTTATTTTCGCCTCTTTGGGCTATTTATTGCCTACCTCCCTACTCTTCTACATTTGCACACACTGTACATAGATCTTTCTATTTGTATTTTATTTTGTGTTATTGACTGTACGTTTGTTTATGTGTAACTCTGTCTTGTTGTTTTTGTCGCACTACTATGCTTTATCTTGTCGCAGTTGTAAATGAGAACTTGTTCTCAACTGGCCTACCTGGTTAAATACAGTGAGGGAAAAAAGTATTTGATCCCCTGCTGATTTTGTTCGTTTGCCCACTGACAAAGAAATGATCAGTCTATAATTTTAATGGTAGGTTTAAAAAAAATCCAGAAAAACACAGGTGCGGGCAGCGATTGGTTGAAGAGCATGCATTTAGTTTTACTTGCATTTAAGTGCAGTTGGAGGCAACGGAAGGAGAGTTGTATGGCATTGAAGCTCGTCTGGAGGTTAGTTAACACAGTGTCCAAAGAAGGGCCGAAGTATACAGAATGGCTAAATGAGAATGGTCTCATTTAACATGAGATCCGCTCTAAGCTTTACAGGAATGTGGCTCTGAGTGCCTTCGGAAAATATTCAGACCCTTGACTTTTCCACATTTTGTTACGTTACAGCCTTATTCAAAAATGGATGAAATAAATAAAAATCCTCAGCAAACTACATACAATACACGGTAATGACAAAGCGAAAAAAGTGAAATAAATGTAGAAAATGATTAATTTACATGACACTTCAACAGTCTGTGGCATTCTTGTTAGTTCCCATTAACATTACATGGGGAATGTGTGAATGCTCTGTAACTGAATATTTTTCCATCTATCTTTCTGTCTGGTTAGGAGGATCAGTGTCTATTATAGCTTCCTGGAGCCTGGGGGTAAGACCATGGTACTCCAGACTGGCACCAGGCCACAGGCTCTGAAGACAGTGAAGCTCAAAAGCTTCCTGTGTGATATTAAATGCCTAGGGCACATGGTGAGAGTGAAACCATAGATCTTCATCATGGAGTGGGACTGTTGTGGATTGGGGGGGTTATACAGAACCTGACACCATTTGGCATTAGCCTCATTCTACATTTCCTGCTACTAGAATCTTCTAAGAACTAGTTTGTCTTTCAGGTCTGTATCTTTATGGAGGTCACAACTGGATGTATGCTACGCTACACCTCTGCAGATGGACTCGGCCACGAGCCTGGGAGACACAAGGCCATCCTACTGGTCATCATCAGTGTTGCCATTTTCTGTGGCTTATGGGGATTTGAGGACTTCGGATGATAGGCCTACGTGATTTCAGTTCCTCATCAATCCACGGAGAGTTAACCATTTTTAGAGTCATTTTATTAATGGGTGCATGCTTATAAGTAATGGGAATAAGCAATTTCATAAATGTGTCAAGTGCAGCGTCTGGTTGCTCCTCATTAAACACTACAGCAAATATTCTTTACATCGTCAACATAGGAATCACAAAAAAACGTATTGTATGACCTTTTATACACTACAGTTGTGGCCAAAAGTTTTGAGAATGACACACATTAATTTTCACAAAGTTTGCTGCTTCAGTGATATTTTTGTCAGATGTTACTATGGAATACTGAAGTATAATTACAAGCATTTCGTAAGTGTCAAAGGCTTTTATTGACAATTACATGAAGTTGATGCAAAGAGTCAATATTTGCAGTGTTGACCCTTCTTTTTCAAGACCTCTGCAATCCGCCCTGGCATGCTCTCAATTAACTTCTGGGCCACATCCTGACTGATGGCAGCCCATTCTTAGATAATCAATGCTTGAAGTTTGTCAGAATTTGTGGGGTTTTGTTTGTCCACCCGCCTCTTGAGGATTGACCACAAGTTCTCAATGGGATTAAGGTCTGGGGAGTTTCCTGGCCATGCACCCAAAATATCGATGTTTTGTTCCCCGAGCCACTTAGTTATCACTTTTGCCTTATGGCAAGGTGCTCCATCATGCTGGAAAAGGCATTGTCACCAAACTGTTCCTGGATGGTTGGGAGAAGTTGCTCTCGGAGGATGTGTTTGTGCCATTCTTTATTCATGGCTGTGTTCTTAGGCATAATTGTGAGTGAGCCTTCTCCCTTGGCTGAGAAGCAACACGACACATGAATGGTCTCAGGATACGTTACTGTTGGCATGACACAGGACTGATGGTAGCGCTCATCTTGTCTTCTCCGGACAAGCTTTTTTCCTGATGCCCCAAACAATCGGAAAGGGGATTCATCAGAGAAAATGACTTTACCCCAGTCCTCAGCAGTCCAATCCCTGTACCTTTTGCAGAATATCAGTCTGTCCCTGATGTTTTTCCTGGAGAGAAGTGGCTTCTTTGCTGCCCTTCTTGACACCAGGCCATCCTCCAAAAGTCTTCGCCTCACTGTGCATGCAGATGCACTCATACCTGCCTGCTGCCATTCCTGAGCAAGCTCTGTACTGGTGGTGCCCCGATCCCGCAGCTGAATCAACTTTAGGAGACGGTCCTGGCGCTTGCTGGACTTTCTTGGGCGCCCTGAAGCCTTCTTCACAACAATTGAACCGCTCTCCTTGAAGTTCTTGATGAGCCGATAAATGGTTGATTTAGGTGCAATCTTACTGGCAGCAATATCCTTGCCTGTGAAGCCCTTTTTGTGCAAAGCAATGATGACGGCACGTGTTTCCTTGCAGTTAACCATTATTGACAGAGGAAGAACAATGATTCCAAGCACCACCCTCCTTTTGAAGCTTCCAGTCTGTTATTCGAACTCAATCAGCATGACAGAGTGATATCCAGCCTTGTCCTCGTCAACACTCACACCTGTGTTAACGAGAGAATCACTGACATGATGTCAGTGTAACAGTGTAGGTTCCGTCCCTCTCTTCGCCCCAACCCAGGCTCGAACCAGGGACCCTTGCACACATCAACAACTGACACCCCACGAAGCATCGTTACCCATCGCGCCACAAAAGCCGCGGCCCTTGCAACGCAAGGGGAAACCCTACTTCAAGTCTCAGAGCGAGTGATGTCACCGACTGAAACGCTATTAGCGCGCACCACCACTAACTAACTAGCCATTTCACATCGGTTACATCAGCTGGTCCTTTTCAGTTAATTTGCATGGCAAAGAGGGACTTTACAATTAATTACAATTCATCTGATCACTCTTCATAACATTCTGGAGTATATGCAAATTGCCATCAAACAAACTGAGGCAGCAGACTGTGAAAATTAATATTTGTGTCATTCTCAACTTTTGGCCACAACTGTATATTAGGCCCAGCCTTTGGAATTGAGATTTTCCTAGATATGGCTACTGTTACAGACCTATATATATCCTACCCTGCCTTTCTAAGGTCTTCAGAAGCCAAGTTAACAAACAGATCACTGACCATCAGAGCAGCTCACAGATCATTGCACCTGTACATAGCCATCTGTATATTGCCCATCCAACTACCTCATCCACATATTGTTATTTAATTTTTTTGCTCCTTTACACCCCAGTATCTCTACTTGCACATTCATCTTCTGCACATCTATCACTCCAGTGTTTAATTGCTAAATTGTAATTACTTCGCCACTACAGCCTATTTATTGCCTTACCTCCCTAATTTTACCTAATTTGCACACACTGTATATCGATATTTTCTATTGTGTTATTGACAGTACGTTTCTTTATTCCATGTGTAACTCTGTGTTGTTGTTCGTGTCGCACTGCTTTGCTTTATCTTGGCCAGGTCGCAGTTGTAAATGAGAACTTGTTCTCAACTGGCCTACCTGGTTAAATAATGACAAGTCGAGGATCGGTAGGATGGTCAGTTTTACTAGGGTATGTTTGGCAGCATGAGTGAAGGATGCTTTGTTGCGAAATAGGAAGCCGATTCTAGATTTAATTTTGGATTGGAGATGCTCTCTGGAAGGAGAGTTTACAGTCTAACCAGACACCTAGGTATTTGTAGTTGTCCACATATTCTAAGTCAGAACCGTCCAGAGTAGTGACGCTGGACGGGCGGGCAGGTGCGGGCAGCGATCGGTTGAAGAGCATGCATTTAGTTTTACTTGTATTTAAGAGCAGTTGGAGGCCACGGAAGGAGAGTTGTATGGCATTGAAGCTCGTCTGGAGGTTAGTTAACACAGTGTCCAAAGAAGGGCCAGAAGTATACAGAATGGTTAAATGAGAATGGTCTCATTTAACATGAGATCCGCTCTAAGCTTTACAGGAATGTGGCTCTGAGTGCCTTCGGAAAATATTCAGACCCTTGACTTTTCCACATTTTTTACGTTACAGCCTTATTCTAAAATGGATTAAATAAATAAAAATCCTCAGCAAACTACACACAATACCCCGTATCGACAAAGCGAAAACAGAATATTCAGACCTTTTGCTAGGAGACTCGAAATTGAGCTCAGGTGCATCCTGTTTCCATTGATTATCCTTGAGATGTTTCTACAACTTGATTGGAGTCCACCTGTGGTAAATTCAATTGATTGGACATCATTAGGGCTCCTGAGTGGCGCAGCGGTCTAAGGCACTGCATCTCAGTGCTAGAGGCGTCACTACAGACCCTGGTTCGATCCTGGGCTGTATCACAACCGGCCGTGATTGGGAGTCCCGTAGGGCGGCGCACAATTGGCCCAGCGTTGTCTGGGATAGGTTTTGGCCGGGGTAGGCCATCATTGTAAATAACAATTTGTTTTTAACTGACTTGCCTAGTTCAATTAAGGTTAAAAAAAAAGTGCCTAGTTAAATCAAGGTTTTTAACAACACCCGTGCCAATACATCCTCCAGACATCAGCTTTTCTGGCATTATGACTTAATTATGTTTGTGACAGAGTTCTCAGGACCTGTTCAGGCGGGTGAAATACGACATAGACACCACTTCTTGACCTGGTCCAGAGGCACGGCGTGGGACCGGGAACACTTCTGGTATACGACAGGGGTGGGGGCACAAGGAGGAACAGGGGGTTTGGAAGGAGTTGATGATGGTTGGGACAGTGTATGACATCACTGTCCTACTGATGGCTAGGGTGCTATAGTTGTCTCTTAACAATTTTGACATTCTCTCCTTGTGTCCTGTCCTGCATGATCACTGACCTGGCAACACTTGAAAGGTGGAGGCAATATGGTGAAAACCTATCCAGTTCTCTCATGAAGGAAAGGAGACAAAGAAAATGAGTCTGTGTTATAGTATTGAGACACATTCTGTGTGTGTTTTGTGTATCGCCTGTATGGGGCTTTTCCTGGTTTGGTTGAGGGCCGACTCCCATGTGACCTTGAACGTGTGTTTTCCCACTTCTTTTTCCATTTGCCTCTGGTGAGACCGGCCCAACAGACTGGGAAACACTCACTTAGACAGTGACAGCTCTGTCACCATCTCTCTCTGTGTGTGTGTGTGTGTGTGTGTGTGTGTGTGTGTGTGTGTTTGCAATGTTTGTTACTGTTTGTGTGTGTGCAGCAAACAACACTTGCACTTGACACCCCCCCCCCCCTTCTTGCTCTGACTTTGTTGATAACTACTTTATTGAGGAAAAGTGTACTTACTATGCCTGTGATATGTGGTTGTCCCACCTAACTATCTTAAGATTAATGAACTAACTGTAAGTCTGCTAAATGGCTCAAATTTCAAATGTAAATGTGTTTGTGTGTGTGTGCGTGTGGGACTGTGACTGTCTGTCTGTGTGTGTGTGTGTGTGTGTGGGACTGTGACTGTCTGTGTGTGTGGGACTGTGACTGTCTGTGTGGGACTGTGTGTGTGTGTGTGTGTGTGTGTGTGTGTGTGTGTGTGTGTGTGTGTGTGTGTGTGTGTGTGTGTGTGTGTGTGTGTGTGTGCGTGCGTGTGGGACTGTGTGTGTGTGTGTGTGTGTGTGTGTGTGTCGGTGTGTGGGTGGGACTGTGTGTGTTTGTCTGCACTCCCATTTATGAAGATGGGTTTATGGGTTGCTGCCTGGGCACATTTCAGAAAGAGCAGAGGGAGGGGGGGATGCAGTGACAGGACCCCACAGAATGATGCAGGGAAATTTAATATGCACATTCATGAAAATATGATGCAGTGCAGGGCAGAACGCACACAACAATAAAGAAAAGGCCACTTAATGAAGGTTATGACTGAATAATTCAACCTAATAAGAGCAGAGAGTGACACACACAATGACCACACTGGGCTCAGATGAAAAACAACAAGCCATATGGCTTTTTTTTGTTGATACGTAAATAAGGTGTGTTTCTGTGTTATTGTGCAGATAGATAAAGACACAGTGAAATTATTTTCTCTGTACTATTATGTACTAGATTGACCACGCAATAAGACTCAGTATTTTGCCTTAAAGTTGTAGGCTATAACCAAAACCATATTAAAATGTTTAATTTTCCTCTATTTTTATTTCTCTTTACCAACCTTACACGCTTTACTGTCTTCTCTCCCTATGTGTGCAACGGGTCATGTGTTCACAGATGTACGCAGCGGGAAAGTAGATTTTCGGAGACAGTGCCCACATGAAAAAAATACAATAGTATTCTGTTTTTGCAGACTTTACCGTGGTATACTGTAGGATTTACAGTTAACTATAGTAAATACTATAGTAAATTAAAACTGTAGTATATACTATAGTAATTGATGTAGTGCTTTTACAGACTGTAGTATACTGTAGTATTTACTATAGTGTTTTGTTTTATTATGTTTGACAAATACTAAAAGAGTACATTTTCTATAACCTGTAGGTAGGTCGATAGGTAGGACAGCTAGTTCAGCACTTCAGCTCTTTTCTATAATCTGTATGGAACACAATATGGTCTATTCCTGGCATGTAGGTTTCTCACTTACGGGTGGCACAGATTGGGATATGGGGAGGGGAATGGGAAGGGTATCAGCAAATTAAATATTGTAGTATTTAATATAGTTAAAAAAGTGTAGTGTTTTTGCGTACTGTAGTGTTTTTGCGGACATTACTGTAGTATTTACTGCAATCTTTTTTGTGGGTATGATACTGTAGTATTTACTCTAGTATTCTACAGTATATTACAACATTATATAGTATGTACTACACATGATAGAGGGATGCTACAGTGTGTACTATAGTATTCTACAGTATAATAGAGAATTCTATAGTTAGTACTGTAGTATTCTATAGTAATGTGGGTGCTCTGATTGGCTACGGCTTCAGGAAGACCAACATCCTGAAGGAGATTGCCAAAACCCAGAGTGACCATGCCAAGGACAACTTCCTGCCCCACAACTAAAAACTGGGGTGTCTGGCATAGAACCACATAGGACCCCATCACCTTGCTCACTGACTGGTCAAACAGCCAAGGGCTGTCCCAGATTCTGCATGTGGGTTCACATGACACATTATTCCAATTTTTTGGCTCAGTCAGTGTGATCATTTAACATGTTTTGTGATAAAATCAATACATTCCCATAGGCCAATGGACACGTGTTAACACAATAGCACAGTCCAGCTCTTAAAGCAAAGGCATTAACAGGAGAGTGAAGGATTGTGTGTATTGGCAACAGAAAGAGTGTGTATGTGTTTGAGTGTGGATGTATCAGTGTGCTTGTTTGAGTGTTTATAGGGATTGGGCTGTTTCAGATCAATGCTGTGATGGATTAAATGGAAAACAGTACGCGAGAGCCTCCACTTGGCCTGTAAAGCCAGCAGGCCTGTGACCAATGACTTCAAGTGGACTGTAGCGTTAGTTTGTCACTGAGCTCTGCTTGAGCGATGCAGGTGCTGGGAAGCGTCCTGCTCAGAATCAGCCAGCAGGACACAGTAAAGTGGATCGACCCGATCCTCCTGCTTCGACTACAAGGAAAAATATTCCCTGATCTGCTGTAAAGAAACACACACACACACACACACACACACACACACACACACACCACACACACACACACACACACACACACACACACACACACACACACACACACACCACACACACACACACACACACCCCTTGTTTGTTTTACTATCCTTGTGGAGACCAAACAATTGAGTCCGATTCCAAATCCTATTTTCCCTAACCCTAAACTTAACCCGAAACCCTAACCCTAACCCCTAAGCCTAAAATAGCCTTTTTCTTTGTGGGGACCGGTGAAATGTCCACACTTGTCAGAATTTTCCTTGTTTTATTATCCAAGAATAGTAAAACCAAACACACACACACACAAAGGGCACAGTGGTGTTGGTTTGCGCTTCTTTATTGAAGACACTCGTCGCAGTTGGTCTGTTTTAACGTCTGTCCCATCCGGACCACAACAGGAGCTAATGGGGCCTTTATGAGTGGGGGATATATGGAGATGGGATGGGGGGCAGCCAGTATCTGACACATCTACCCTGGTAATCCCCCTGTCTTATGTCCTCTAGCATTGAGCAGGGACCACAATCAATGGCCTCTTTATTGCGGTGCAGGGAAGATGGGGGCAGAAGGAATATGTTTCCAGTATGGCTGCCCCTCGTGAATGCCATTTCACAGACATGAGACGCAATAAAACTAGCAATATGAAAGTACATGGAGCCAAAATGGCTGAGGTGGTAGTCGTAATAAATGCTGTGAAAGCCAAAATGGCTGATCATGACATGTTGTGTCTCCAAAGCTCTTAAGAAAGGGGGAAGAGCCCAAACTACAGGTCATCTATAACGTGCATATAAAACATTAAATAGACACTAAAATTATACATGATGTCACCATTGCATACATCTGCCTACTCTTGTTATTGAAATAATGCCCTCGACGGTCCCCCCGACGCTCCCCTCATATTGTGGCACATCTCAGGTACTATCACTACAGAATCATAAGAACATTTGGCAGGTAATGTCATAACACTACACAAGGTTGTATTCACTGAAGTGTCAAAGCACCCAGATAAGACCAGAGGGATCCTGATGGACCCAGCGACCACTGGAGGTAGAGAGAGATAGAGGGATGACTTCTACTGCAATGCAGGTTCTATGAAAGAGCCTGGAGACATGTCTGATGGATTATGTCAGCATTGATCCACCTGACTTAAGCGTTTCCTCGTTTTGCCCTTGGTTTTTCCAACACTATTTACAACCAGGGTTAGCATTGATAAGGCGAGTGGAGCAGGGGCACTCTGGGTTAGTGGTGGTGTGTGTCTTCAGTGTGACCTTGTGTCTAGCTCATCATAGGTCAGTAGAGTCACACCGTAGGCCACGTTATCACAACAGGGATCACTTCTTTGATAGACTTAATGGATGTCCAGGATGGAATTCCCACATGCCAATGCAGGTTGATGTTGCAATGTTTTGATAGAGGGGCATGGGTGTGTCAAAGGGCATGGGTCATAAAGGGAGACCCCTGTGTCTAACCAATTTTAGGTTTCTAGGGATGGAATGGGATCCTGTCAAAGTCTCAGAGACATAACACTGGACATGGTGTCAGTGAGATTTGCCATTATATTTGCATGCCTTTGAAAGTTGGCTGGTTAGTTTGTGTTTTAATTCATCTCAATTATCTACTCCTGTATAGTAACTCTTCAGTCATTATCTCCATGCCAGAAACAGTGGTTACCTCTAGTTGAATCGTCTATGGGAACTGTAAGCTAAATGCTACAACAGCTTTGGAGCTAACCTAGCTCCCTGTCTCATATAGGCCTATCTCATGAGGAGGGTGACCCAGAAACACTTGGAGGAGAGACGTCCAGGCAGAAATGAAAGGGAGGGCTCAATTAGTGTGACCTGGAAAAACCTGTCCCAAACCGAGTGTGATGGAGGACATTTGTCAACATCCTATGTTCCATAGGAGCCAAGAGCTTAAGTCAAGTAAGTCATGAGGTGGACGGGCATGGTTTCCTTTTGCAATGCCAACATCCATACATCTGGTTGGGGTCACACCCATTTGACATCTACCGTATCTTAGAGAAGACTATAGGGCAAAGGGGAGGATTTCAGTGTTATCATCTAGTGCCACGTATTCAGATAAACCGAAGGGTATCCTTGCTGACATTGGACATGCCCCACATCATCAGATGATAAGCAGGTGGACAATGGGGACTGATATCTCACTGAGAAAAGGAAAGATAAAGAAAGGGAGAAAGAGACGGTGAATGCAAATCGATGCAGGGTATAAATCAGACCTTTTCAGGGAATGCCCCATGGGAACAGTCAGTCAGGCAGGAGGGCAGTAAGTCGACATAGCACAAAAATGTATGCACTCACTACTGTATGTCGTTCTGGATAAGAGCATCCCCTAAATGACAAAAATGTAAATGTAAGCATGTACACATGCATTCACATACCCTGCCAATCACACACATCCATTCATCACACTCTTACATAAACAGTCATAAAACGCAAACACGCGTCCAGCGGCAATCAGCCTTGGACAGAGGAGAAGAATAAAAAAGTATTTATCACTACAGATAAGAGTTGCTTTACTAAAGTAGTTTAAGTGTTGTCACAAAAGTTTCTGCAAACGTTCATTCCAGTCATGTCCCACTAAACACAAACTGGTTGAATCAATGTTGTTTCAACGTAATTTGTCAATGTATTGTGACGTGGAATCTACGTGGAAAATACATTGCATTTCAAAAAAGTAATTAACTGTTGTTTTGAGGGTGAAATTTCAAGCACAGGATTATGTCGTCATGGTAACCACATTTCAATATAGACAAACATTGTTTTTACCTTTAAAACAACGTCAGCTCTTCAATATTATATTCACTATCAGACAAAAATCTATAGGTTGGGCAGCACCTCCTACTGGAAAATTAATCTATCTACACCTGTTGTATTCGGTGCATGTGAGAAATAAAATTTGATTTGATTTGATGGCATTTAGGCCTATATAGCATTTGCAAGTCATCAACAGCTATTGTTTCAATTCAACCCAGAATTCAACGAAAAATAGACAATACAATAGGCCTAGGGTTTCAAGCACTAGTTGATTTCAAATGTAATTATATTTAGTGATAGACTAAGTCAGTGGCACAGATGGAACTATGCAAGCAGAAGATACATCTCCTTGACATGTTGATATTTGGTTTTATAAAATATATATATATATATATATTTTCAGCAAGCCATGACACCCACCATCTCAGATTGTTTGGACATC
Source organism: Salmo salar (assembly GCF_965601325.2). Taxonomy (NCBI): domain Eukaryota; kingdom Metazoa; phylum Chordata; class Actinopteri; order Salmoniformes; family Salmonidae; genus Salmo; species Salmo salar. The sequence continues at coordinate 68,277,154 of NC_138302.1, read as the reverse complement.
GCTTTTTTGTAGTTAGAAATGACTAAGATTTGCATTCCTGAAACATTATTTTGTTCACATTTTATTTGTTCTCGGAGAAATTAAGCAAATTGAGCAAATTGGCCATATTACTTTAAATAATGCAAGTGACTTCAATGAGTGATTTCTTTAAACAGGGGAAAAAACATCACCAGATTCATAGGGAATACATTACATAGTATGGAGAAGATGCAATACTCCAAGTCACAGCTTCATGCTACTTGTCAAACATAGAGAACTAATACTGTATACTGGTTGTTAGGGTTTGATTGGCATGGGCTGTGGGGGTCCGTGGTTGGCTTTTGACAATTATTTTTACTCATTGGTAGTCAAAGAAGTTTGGTCCAAATTGGATGTTGGGTACTTTATTTATTGAATATTATCTGAATTCTATAAATTCAAATGGCCAATTTGGGTGCAATTAATTAGCTTAATTTCCAATTATATATGAAATGATATATCAACAAAATAACGTTTCAGGAATGCTAATCGTATCTGTTACTAATCACAAAAAACTATGAAGAACGATCTGAGATGGTGGGTGTCGAAAACCACTTTCTTGTGCTTTTTGAGGTGGAACGACTCAGAAGATAAACATATACATTTCTTCTTATGTAATCATATAAAACGTGCATGTCCAAGATAGCATGCATAGGTCGTCGCAGGTCTGTGGAGATTTTCACAATTTATGTAATAACCTGCGAAGAATCTCGAATGGCATTGATCACTAGCACCATGTAATCTAAACTGCAATCCAGGTCATTTGGTTCTGCTATTAGATGAAGCACAGTGATAAAACAATCTGTTGTATAAATAAACAAAATATCTGACATTGTATTCTCATTTGAACTTTGCTGTGGTTTTAAATATTTTCAAAGCCCAGTGATAGACATTTGGGTGACAACTAAACCAAAAATCAGACATTGTTTTTCCATTGGAATATGGTTGTGCTTTTAGATGGTTGAAAGCATAATGATAACACATTGGAAATTCAACTCACTTTTGGCTGTGTGTGTGAATATAGGCTGAAATATCATTGATCAACGTCTCAACCAAATATTACCCAATTATCAACGTTGAAATGGCATGGTGTGCCCACTACATACTGCAGGTCCTCTAATTACTGGTTCAGCAGGCGGTCCAGACCTTAAGGATCTGTCCCTCCATCACCACACAGAGAGTCATAATAAGTTAGAAAGAGCAACACAGGCTAATTCTCCCACAACCGCTGTGACTCTCCAGCCAGTATGGAGGCTCACCGTAAAAAGACTCTCCTGCTGTGTTGGTGTAAAGCCAACTAGCTCCCACAGTCTGACATCAGAATTAGACGTTCATCCATGTTTCTCAAATGTCAAATTTCAAAGTGCTTAAGGTTAAGTTTAGGCATTAACTCCACACTTTTTAAGGTTACTGTTAAGTTCAGGCATTAACTCCAAACTTTTTAAGGTTACTGTTAAGTTTAGCCATTAACTCCGAAATCTTTAGGTTAGGTATTAACTCCAAATGGTTAAGGTAAACCTTTCAAAAACAACTTTCTATTGCTGGATTTGAACATGCAACCTTTGGCACCAGAGGCAGATGGATTCAGAGATGCAACCTTTGGCACCAGTGGCAGATGGATTCAGAGATGCAGCCTTTGGCACCAGAGGCAGATGCTTTCGCCCATCCGCCATCCCGTCCACAACACCCTAGCAAAATTGAAACCTAGCTGAACGTAACATCACTCACTGTTGCCCCTAGTGGACAGTTTCATCTACCGACGTCCTCAGACATGAATGGACGTTGAATAATGACTTGTACCACGGGTGACCTGGCTGTGTAAAGCAGCCTAAAATCAGCATATGTAATGCAGGCTGGCACCACTAGGGCTGATGGCAGATCTGCAGCGGGGTCTCCCCAGTACATCCCAGTAGCAGATGGATCAGAGCGAGACAGAGAGCAAAGGGAAAAGAGGCCCTGTGGATAATGTGATGAATCCATTTGGCTATGATGCAACTCACAGTGTGAGGCTGCTGGATTCATGTAGTAAATAATGCCTTCACAGTTTGATAAACATTTCCTAGTGTTTTATTTCTCCTCACTGGTTCTGTTGTTCGCTCTGTGGGGTGAGGAGGAGCAGGATTCCCCAACCAAGGCACTAGCCTAAGATCTTCAGTTCCTATACTGTGGCTTTGTAAGGAAAAGTGAGTCATTTAGCCCTTTTAAACCTTTGTTGCCTACAAATGAGATCCTGCACTCGTGAATGATATGGTAAGGACGATTCCAAGAATAAAAACTGGTTTCAATTGATCCCCTACGTACATGGAAATCAATCCAAAAGAGAGCAGTTAAGGTGTTTAAACTGAGATTAAACAAATTGCAGAAAGAGCGTTTGTATACTTCTGTGTTCAGCTGAAATGGGAACTCGACAGGCCGTTTCTCTTCCAGGTGCTGTATCTGTCGTCCTTCGCGGCCTGTTCCTCACGCTGGCAGATAAAGAGATTAGCAGAGTGCTGAGCGCTGTGGGCACAGCACGCACGCTCGTAATGGACTCGTAAATTCTGCTGACGTAAAAGAAAAAAGGCAAAGAGAAAGAGAGGAGGAGGGGTTGAGGGAAGAAGAAGAAAACCGTCAGTGCGCTCTCTCTCTCTCTGCCAGCTGGTGTTTCTGGAGAGGCTAAGACCTTGGTTCTATCTTCCTTTAATTAGCTCATGATGTGTCCAAACACAGAGGCCAAGACAAGGAGACATGAGCTGTGTTGAGATGACACGAGGGATTTGATGTTGCAGCAATGTTAAAGTGTGATTAAAAAAAGTTATAGTATACTGTTTTGGGCTCTCTGATGCCTTAGAATGTTTTTGGCACCCTGAACAGCAACATTGCTAGGCTACTCTGGAGGGTCTATTATCCTTTTCACACTATAGCGCCGACCCAAACCAAACTGTGCTGGCTTGGATATTTTCTTTCTAAAGAATTGTCTTTTTGGGCACAGTTCCAGCAGATACGGTGGATGCGTAACCAGGCCAGCTTGGTTTGGCTCAGCTCAGTACTGTGAAAAGCCCTTAAGACGAATAGTGATAGATGAATGTTCAATTGCACCAATGACATGACTCAAATGACTGTGAGTTTGTGTTTAATGTAGGTTTAGTGCTACAAGTAAAAGCAGAGTTTAGTCTAATGGTGACATACACTGAGTACTCTTTATGACAGACTGACCAGGTGAATCCAGGTGAAGCTATGATCCCTTATTGATGTCACTTGTTAAATCCACTTCAATCAGTGTAGATGAAGACAGGTTAAATAAAGATTTTTAAGCAACTCAATATTTGGAAGGTGCTCCTAATGTTTGGTATACTCAATGTAGATGCCAGACAGTGGCACTCTCTCATGTTGCTCCCTCTCAGGCAGATGGATGGGAGCCCAGATATCGATCTGCTCTTTATTCCCAGCCTGCATGGCTTTATTAAGGCATTCCAACACGGTTTTCCCAGGGAGAATCCCAAATGAGGTGCAGATGAGGAGGATCCGTGACTAACACCTCATGGCAGTGATAATGTGGCTCCTACAGGCCCAAAACCAATATTGATTGTGAAGTCTGAAAGCAGTTTTATTGTGGTTTGCATCTCAATGTGTCTTTCAGGGGGAGATTAATGGTGCCTCTATGAAACTAACAACCAAATATAATGATAATGAACAGCTGCACCAACACCGACTAGGACTCCCTGCTGCTCTTCTCTCTCTATCTCCCTTTCATTGTCAAAACAACCTGAATGTCACTGACAGAACCAACCGAAAACAGTTTAAACATTCGATGCCAGGAAGTTTAAATGGAAATAGTATTTTCCTTATACTGGGTTGGGTGCCATTCATGGTGAAGTAAAGTCGATAACTAATGAGTAAATGGTTGGAAAACATCAGATAATCTGCCAATGTACTGAGTTCTCCTCCGCTTGGCACAGAGGGCATCTCTGATTCAATTAACCCAGGAAGTACACTAGCTGACCCATACCACAACTGATCTCAATTTCTCTAGGCTTACCAACGTAGCCCACTGTCATGGCATTCTACGACTCTGGCGAGCATGGCAACGGGGTTATCTCCTCCAGTGATAAAGCCAGTGAGGGAAGCCTATGAATGCATTTAAAAGTCAGTTTGATTATCTTGTCTCTGTGGTCTCTATGGGAAAACAGTAGGTCTATAGGCTACCGGTGGAACTAACCCCATGGTGTCCTCCGTTGGAGATAAAGAATTTGTAGAACTCACTCCATGAATATGCCAGGATTAATCCCACCTGTCCACTGCTTTTGGCCGCTCTGCTGTACTTAAAGGCTGGGCTCTATAGTCCTTATGGAGCAGCAGGGATTTTGATTATCGTCTGGATTGGACATCCATTACTTCAGCGTGATAACTGTCTGGTGCACTTCTCCGCCTCTCTGCATCCCAAACACACACGCACACACACTCAGATACACTTGCACATGTAACTGATGTGAAATGGCTAGTTAGTTAGCGGGGGTGCGCGCTAATAGCGTTTCAATCGGTGACGTCACTCGCTCTGAGACCTGAAGTGGTTGTTCCCCTTGCGTTGCAAGGGCCGCGGCTTTTGTGGTGCGATGGGTAACGATGCTTCGTGGGTGTCAGTTGTTAATGTGTGCAAGGGTCCCTGGTTCGAGCCCAGGTTGGGGCGAAGAGAGGGACGGAACCTACACTGTTACACACGTACGCGCACATACACATATGATGAAAGGTTAGCTCGGGTTAATCCACTGCATTTTTATTGGCCACTGCTCACAACAACATGCTCAAGTCAGAGGCCATATTGTGTAAATGAAGAGTTGTCACTTAAATCAATTGTGATGAATTAGTTAAAAGTGATGTCCCTTGTGAAGATCATACTCAAGGCCAGGTTATGACCCTAGTCACAAGATCCAAGGCCTCGTGTTCTAAAGCAGAACCTTTACCATAGTCTCACCTGCAAATTTAATTAGTATTTTAACCATGGATAATTGTTGTGTGTTGAGAGTTGATGGTGCCGGTGAAGGCTCATCACTCAGCCAAGCACCACAGGCCCAGTACAACACTTATGAGAGGACAGGCCCAGTACAACACTTATGAGAGGACAGGCCCAGTACAACACTTATGAGAGGACAGGCCCAGTACAACACTTATGAGAGGACAGGCCCAGTACACCACTTATGAGAGGACAGGCCCAGTACAACACTTATGAGAGGACAGGCCCAGTACAACACTTATGAGAGGACAGGCCCAGTACAACACTTATGAGAGGACAGGTCCAGTACAACACTTATGAGAGGACAGGCCCAGTACAACACTTATGAGAGGACAGGCCCAGTACAACACTTATGAGAGGACAGGTCCAGTACAACACTTATGAGAGGACAGGCCCAGTACAACACTTATGAGAGGACAGGCCCAGTACAACACTTATGAGAGGACAGGTCCAGTACAACACTTATGAGAGGACAGGCCCAGTACAACACTTATGAGAGGACAGGCCCAGTACAACACTTATGAGAGGACAGGCCCAGTACAACACTTATGAGAGGACAGGCCCAGTACAACACTTATGAGAGGACAGGTCCAGTACCGAAACCATTCCAAGGACAAGCAGCTACAACCGTAACTATGGTCTGTGATCTTTCTCTGCCCCCCCCCCCCCCCCCCCCCCCTCCACACACACACACACACCACACACACACACACAAATACAGTTTGACCTTTCTTAGTCCATTGTTTATTGTTCAGGCACACCATGCTGTTTTGTGGTTGCTATTTTAGTACTTTACTTTTCCTGATGCTATTTTGTTTGCCTTCCATAATTTAGTGCAGGAATGTTTTAAATCAGCTTTAAAAATAACATTCATTTGCAATTCGAAGAATGCGCCTGACAGACATATGTGTATGTTTTCACCATAACCGTCATTTATGAGGGTAAGCAATGTTAATAGGTCAGGAAATTGTCTCTGTAAGGTTTCTTGTTTAATTAACAAAGCCCCTTCAAATCAAGTGTCATTCTTATCTGTGACATAGATTATTTCATCCTGATACCTTTTTCCCATGTGTCAGGGGGTCCGCTGTAATTCAATAAGGTTATATTTATCAAAAACTATTCTGAGGCAGCTGTTTTTCTCACCAGTAGCCTAATCAGAACATTTTTTGAAAAACATATTTGCTGAAAAATCCAGAGAGAAAGAGAGGAAAGAGAGCAAGGGAATGTCCCATGGTCATTGTACGAAGGTCAGGAAGGTATTACAGAAGTACAAAAACAACAACCCAGCTGTGTTTTCTTCCTTAGTTAGCCGTGATGTGATGTGAAATTATATTTAGCCCACCATGACACAACTAGAAGTTCAGTCAGCACCCCTTTACTCTCCCCACAGCTGACAGGACAGACATCTATGCTACCATTACTATTCCCACTGTAAACCTGACAGGACAGACATCCATGCTACCATTTCTATTCCCACTGTAAAGCTGACAGGACAGACATCCATGCTACCATTTCTATTCCCACTGTAAAGCTGACAGGACAGACATCCATGCTACCATTTCTATTCCCACTGTAAACCTGACAGGACAGACATCCATGCTACCATTTCTATTCCCACTGTAAACCTGACAGGACAGACATCCATGCTACCATTGCTATTCCCACTGTAAACATGACAGGATAGACATCGATACTACACTCAGCATAGCTGTGCCAGCCAAGAGCACAGTTCAAGTAGAACAAACATGTTTTCATTCAGTTTGTGTGGGTGTCTGTATTTATGTGCGAGCATGAGTGTTTGCTTACATTGTTACATAAATATTTTCAGTCATTTTCAATACTGCGAAAGTGTGACTGTGTTTTATGTTTAGCGTGGCCCGGTGGGAAAATATTTGAATAGACTCCCAGGCTCACACAATAGTTATGATGACAGATAAAAGCGTATTTACAGGAACACTCTTCAACCCCTTGACACACTTTTGTCCCCACCTGCAAAACAGTTACTGTTGAATCACGGCTGGTGTAATCCACATCAACTACTTGTCAGAGCGGTTTTAACAGAAGTAGTTTGTTGTTAGCACTGTAAATGACTACTTGTTATTATCTTTCTTTTATAACCAGCACTTCTTTGTGACACTTGAAATATTTAGAAATGTAACTGTTATATCATAGACTGAGGGACCCAATACATTACTGCTCTGGCCATAACTATCACATGTACAAAAGCTATTGGTTCAGATGAAAAGAAAAAGGAAGAGATAAAGAAAATATGTTTACAAGTTTGGAATCCATACCCTCTCTCAATCCTTGCCCAATTTGTCTGATAGATGTGAAAACAGTCACGGGAAAGAGTCAATCAAGAGGGAGTTCTTTTTTAAAGACACATTGTTATTGTTTTCTCTCAGAGCAGGAGAAAGAAGAGGTACGCACCCTCTCCCTCTTCCCCCGATATGGCCTGATGCAGACAGGAGACAGATAGCCAATGGAGTGTAGTGCTGAGGGAGACACACACACACACAGTGGAGGGATTCCCCCACTTTATCATATATGTTAGCTCTGGAATGCTTCAGCATCAGACCATTGTGCATAGTATGATTAAGCTAAGCCAGAACACCGAGCATGGTGCTCATGTGCCTCTTCGATGCATGGCCTGAAATCCAGCTGAGTGAACGAGTGATTTCGCTGGCTCTTGGTTGGACTGTGCTCTCATTGTTTTTCAGTGGCTCTAAATAACAGCTGTTCCTACAAGATGGTGATTATTGTAAAATCCTCCCACGTGATTGTTCTATAAGGCTGGTTCACTGTAAGTCTTTCCTGCTCTTAAAGAGAACAACTCAAAACCATCAATGTAACATTAAAATCCCCTGGTAACATATTGTGCACAAATAAATGCCATTTGGTGGGGTCAGTAGGTCCCTTCCATTACTACCAGGAGAACAAGGCTTTGTAATAAAGGGCAGTTTTATTGATGGGGTTCATGAGCTGTCCTCCCCTCTATCTCTTCTCCCCCCCTCTCTCTATCTGTCTCTCTCTCACACCCTCTTTTCCTTACTTTCTGAATCTAAATGCTGATTTGCAGGTGTACCTAATCACTGTATGTGGTGTAGCAGCCAGATTGAATAGGTCTGTCCATTAATCACTCTGCTCCTCCCACCTCAACAACCTGCTCTGTAACAGCACAGCTGGCTGCACACAGCACACCCCCAACAACCTGCTCTGTACCAGCACAGCTGGCTGCACACAGCACACCCCCAACAACCTGCTCTGTACCAGCACAGCTGGCTGCACACAGCACACCCCCAACAACCTGCTCTGTAACAGCACAGCTGGCTGCACACAGCACACCCCCAACAACCTGCTCTGTACCAGCACAGCTGGCTGCACACAGCACACCCCCAACAACCTGCTCTGTACCAGCACAGCTGGCTGCACACAGCACACCCCCAACAACCTGCTCTGTAACAGCACAGCTGGTTGCACACAGCACACCCCCAACAACCTGCTCTGTACCAGCACAGCTGGCTGCACACAGCACACCCCCAACAACCTGCTCTGTAACAGCACAGCTGGCTGCACACAGCACACCATCAACAACCTGCTCTGTACCAGCACAGCTGGCTGCACACAGCACACCCCCAACAACCTGCTCTGTACCAGCACAGCTGGCTGCACACAGCACACCCCCAACAACCTGCTCTGTACCAGCACAGCTGGTTGCACACAGCACACCCCCAAAAACCTGCTCTGTACCAGCACAACTGGCTGCACACAGCACACCCCCAACAACCTGCTCTGTACCAGCACAGCTGGCTGCACACAGCACACCCCCAACAACCTGCTCTGTACCAGCACAGCTGGCTGCACACAGCACACCCCCAACAACCTGCTCTGTACCAGCACAGCTGGCTGCACACAGCACACCCCCAACAACCTGCTCTGTACCAGCACAGCTGGCTGCACACAGCACACCCCCAACAACCTGCTCTGTACCAGCACAGCTGGCTGCACACAGCACACCCCCAACAACCTGCTCTGTACCAGCACAGCTGGCTGCACACAGCACACCCCCAACAACCTGCTCTGTACCAGCACAGCTGGCTGCACACACAACACCCCCAACAACCTGCTCTGTACCAGCACAGCTGGCTGCACACAGCACACCCCCAACAACCTGCTCTGTACCAGCACAGCTGGCTGCACACAGTACACCCCCAACAACCTGCTCTGTACCAGCACAGCTGGCTGCACACAGCACACCCCCAACAACCTGCTCTGTACCAGCACAGCTGGCTGCACACAGCACACCCCCAACAACCTGCTCTGTACCAGCACAGCTGGCTGCACACAGCACACCCCCAACAACCTGCTCTGTACCAGCACAGCTGGCTGCACACAGCACACCCCCAACAACCTGCTCTGTACCAGCACAGCTGGCTGCACACACAACACCCCCAACAACCTGCTCTGTACCAGCACAGCTGGCTGCACACAGCACACCCCCAACAACCTGCTCTGTACCAGCACAGCTGGCTGCACACAGTACACCCCCAACAACCTGCTCTGTACCAGCAGAGGTGTTCCACAACACTGGCCTCAGACTAGTTTGTGGAGCTGGCATGTTGACCAGAACACTTCACATCCGTCCCTGTGAGAGGGTTGTGCTCCAGCCCTGAGATCAGCAGCATTGGACTTAGCAGCCTGTTATCCCTCTTTCAGATCCGTTTCCCTTCAGGAGGCGGGGATGGCTGTGTGTGTGTGTGTGTGTGTGTGTGTGTGTGTGTGTGTGTGTGTGTGTGTGTGTGTGTGTGTGTGTGTGTGTGTGTGTGTGTGTGTGTGTGTGTGTGTGTGTGTGTGTGTGTGTGTGTGTGTGTGTGTGTGGGGGGGGATGAGCCCAAAATTGTTTTCATGCTCCACATCTGCAGCCCCTTGTTTATCAGGAGATCCGTCATTATTCTCTCACGCCACAGAGCAGGGCTGCTCTCTGAGCCCACCTCCCTGCCTTTCATTGAGTCAATATAAAAACATACTTATTGGACCAACAAAAGGGGTCAAAGGTAACAACATTTAATGTTTTTAAATGAGCAGAACAATCTGTGCTGCTAGTAACACTATACTTAGCCTCGGTTGGGGGACTTTGAAAACAGAGGTGTCATGCCAAGATTCGCTTCATATTATGTGGACTGGTTGTCTGTGCATGCACGACACCACTGATTCAAAAGTACAAACAGGAGAATTCTGCAGATATACAGTTGTGGGGTTTTGGTCATTGGGCACTCAAGGATGTTTTAGTTCATGTGTTAGAGGATCAGTGTGGGTGACATATTTGGGCAGGTCTAACTTAGTGGAACCCAGCGGCGGTGCCTCCTCTAGTTTGAGCCTGGGAGCACTCGACTGGGCTTGATATCTTTTTTTCTTTACCAGTCAGGTCTAATGTATTTTTTTCTGCTGTGCCCTGATGTCTGTCTCGTCTTGTAATGCTTCCAGCAATGGGACTTATTTATGTATTTTGCATGTTGAATTATATCTGCAGAAATCCCCAGGCCGGCTGTGATGTGGACAGATTTTTTTTACCTTTCAGTGTTGTGTGTGTGAGAGAGAGAGGAAAGATGGTGCACCATGGCCCTTTCTCAGGCCAAGGCAGTTTATCCAATATCCAGCCATGTGCAATGTCACAGCAGGGGGGAATGGTTGTTGGGAACGCTGTAATCCTGGCATTTCCCTTTGGTGGCCCTGGGCAGAACCCAGCAATGCCTTCTGTGCAGGCGTAGCCTCTCTCTGAACCGCAAGTAACAGTGAGTAGAGACTGGGATTACCTCTGCAGCTGCACGTGTGTGTGTGTGTGTGTGTGTGTGTGTGTGTGTGTGTGTGTGTGTGTGTGTGTGTGTGTGTGTGTGTGTGTGTGTGTGTGTGTGTGTGTGTGCGCTCACGCGCTTGCAAGTCCATGTGTCACACTCTTTACCCCTGAGAGATACAGAGTGAGGTAAAGTCAGTTCAGTACACATGAATCAAAATAGCTGCAGTTAAAAGAGATGGTTTAATCATGATAATGCTGAATGTGGTTAATAGGTACTCTATATCAATTTGTACCACAATAGGAAAACACATTATTTCATTGTTGTAATGGAAAATACATTATTTTTGGTGTATCCTATCATCAGGTGACTACTTTAGGAGACAAAATATGTTACCTCATCATGTTTTTAAGTTTCAACTCTCCAATGGGTTAAAATGTGCCAGTTTTGTCCATCAGTTGCTAAGGAAGTGGAGCCTCGTTGTGCAGGAAACAGGGAGTGCAATTTCCTGTTATGCAGAAATGTTTTAAGGGACTTCTGTCCTCCAATCAGACTTCAGATGTATGGGCAGGAAATCATGTCCAAATAGCAGCAGTCTCTGGGATCCCACACATTCTGTTTTTAGCTGGATGTCTCTGAGCTGCCAGGATTCAAGAAATATTTTATAATTAGCTTACAGTCACACTAGTCTGGCTAACACATAACTCGAAGTCCTCCTGACTTCAGAGTCTGGAAAGAATATTTCTATGTTGTCTGCATGATGAGTCGATAATGAAGGGATGTGTCTTTTGATTGGTTCGGCTCTGTGTCTTTCTCACTCAATCACCCACATAGACAACCACACACCTCCAATACAACTGTTTCTTTTCAAAATCCAAATAATGTGAGGCCTTAACCCCCAAGGAAACAAAAAATCTTTGAGAGAACCAATCAAAGCTCAGCATATTCACACACGGACAATGTGGTGAAGAAGGCACGACAGCGACTATTCAACCTCAGGATGCGGAAGAAATTCAGCCTGTCACCGTCACCGAGGGCCCTCACAGTGTTCTACAGGAGCACCATCGAGAGCATACTGTCGGGCTGCATCACAACCGGGTACAGCAACTCCACTGTTGCAGACCGCAAGGCACTACAGAGGGTGGTACGCTCAGCCAAATGCACCATTGGATGCACACTGACTGCCCTCCAGGACAAATACAATACCAGGTGTTGCAGGAAGGCCAAGAAGGTCATCAGGGACCCCAGCCATCCAAGCCATGGCTTGTTTTCCTTGTTTCCAATAATCAGATGTGGGCAGTATAGGAGCATCATCACAACAAAAAAAACGTAAAACTGGCCAATAGATTATAGATTAGATTAGATTCTACTCCCAGACCATCAGGCTGCTGAATACACCACTAGTCAGCTACCTGCTGACTATCTCCCCAAGACTGGTGGAGAACTCTCAACAATAATTTTTATGATATCACATTGGTAATATCATAGCTAAGCAGGGCTTGGTTAAAACCCTGGATGGGAGACCAAAGTGGAGCTGCAGATAGATACATTCTCCAGTCAGAGGTGCTGCCCAACTTATTGTTTATTTTTCTGATTGTGGATATAATGTTGAAGATTTTATGTTGTTTTAAAGGTACAAATTCAACAATTTATACAAGGTTTGTCTATGTTAAAATGTGGTTACCATAATGAAATTTCACCCTCAAAACAACAGTTGCCATTAAAATCCAATGCATTTTCCACGTAGATTCCATGTTACGTTGACAAATACGTTGAAACAATGTTGATTCAACCAGTTTGTGACCAGTGGGTTCCTCAGGAAACGCCAGGGAACACCTCCTGCGCTCAGCTCCCAGCCTCCTGCATCTGTTCAGTCGCGACTCTCACCACATATACACGCGCCACCAGTCGAGGACCGCTACAGCTGGAAAGTAACTTGACACAATAAAAATGACATAAAACTGAGGTTATTGTTTTATCATTCTGGTCTTTGAATAGCTTTCCTTTCTGTTTCTACGTGTGGATACGTGTGGTCTGGAATATAGCCTACGGGATGCTGTTTCACACAAGGATTAATGAACGATAAATGGTTCGGGTGCTCGCGCGGATGGTTCCTGAAAATGGATACAGGTATGAGAGCACTTTGATTTGAACAAACGTAGCCTACTAATCAAATATCATAATAAAACGCTGCATTGTCTGAGTTGTTTTATCCCGACAAAAAAAGGGACTGTAAGAATGTGTTCTACCCATAACAAAACGGGAAAGGGACTCTGTGTGAAGGGAGGGGGGCAGACTTGTGCTGCCTACAATTTGTGGAAGTTGACAAAACCTGGGATCATAATGCCACAGACTGGGATAGCCTATAGGCGTGGTTGGCTAGCCAAATAGAGGACAAATTGTTGTTTAGATATAGAATTGGTAATGCAATTCCAATCTTATTATTTCAATCATTGAAATCCCAAGTGTGAAAAGAGTCACTAGGTCTTTAGTCTATATCTGAAACTGTGGACAACTACAGTGCAGTAGTTAGGCTTTCTATGGTGTAGTGTTAAGGGAAAGGACTGTTGGTGGTCTAAAAATATATCTAATATATAGGATAATCGAGTTATCTAATATCGAAACACATGAGTGATTATGAATTTATGGACACCAGATATTCTTTTGATAATGCGCATGATGGATTTTTGACAAGGTTGACAATGGCATTGTTCTGTTGTAATTATGGGGACATTATACAAGGAGTAAGCCTGTATGATGCTTGTCACATTGCTGCTTTGTTGAGAATCTGATTGGTTCTTCAAGGTACAGCCAGGGGTGCTGTTTTCCTCAGGTTATGTTGAGGAGATCATATCACAGGAGGCTGGTGGCACCTTAATTGGGGAGGACTGGCTCATGGTAATGGCTGAGGCGGAGTTGGTGGAATGGTTTCAAATATGCCATTCCATTTACTTCGTTCCAGCCATTATGAGCCGTCCTTACCTCAGCAGCCTCCACTGGATCATATAGCCAAAATGTAATGTCCTTATGTAATGTCCTTCTGTGTCCTGTTTGACCAATTATGTTATCATATGTTTTATTTTGTCTTTAGTTTTTTTGTCCCTTGAAACGCACAACCCCAAAGGAGCAAAAACAGTCTATGAGAGGGGCTTCTCTCCAGTGAATTGCAGAAAGTGACTTGGGGAAATCCTTTAGTGTTAACTTGTGTCCCTCTAAGCAAAGTGTCCATTGTCAATACGCTTCCCAGGTGCCCTAGTCCAGCGGATAGGGGAAATAATCATGCATTTTATGATAAAATTATCAAACTTGGTACACTAATTCTAGATACCTTAAAGGGACAATCTGCAGTTGAAATGATAACACAGGGTCCTCTCTGCCCCTGTTTCGATTAAAAGCTGAGGGATGGGGCTGGAGAAATGTAACCACTCTCAAATTCATAGACTGAGCTATGGATGAAAGGGCTGACCATCCATGAGATGAAAATGATAGTTTTAACTATGTTTGAGCCTATACAATGTTTGTTTACATTTATTTTGTTTACAAACATTGGAGTAAAACAAGAGTATATTTTGGGTTCTGATGGGGTACGACTGTTGAACTTAGCTCATGAGGCATTTATTCATTCATTTAGAAAACCAAAAATGGATGTAGCAACTGCAGATTGCCCCTTTAAGTAAGGAACATTTTAATGATTGGAAGCAGTCTGGGAAGCAAAATTTACATTTGTAGGATAGCCGGAGGCAAAGTAATTAATATTCATAAGTTACGTTGGGTGATTGGTTGAGACAGTAAGAACCGAACGACTTGAGAAACCTACCTTCAGCTTAATTACTTGGGAAATAAATGAAAGCCTCACCAATCTATTTAAGTTTCACTGTTCGATCATTCATAAGACGAGTCCACTAATCCTTATTTTTACATTTACACAAACTGTCTGTTGCTTGATGTTATCCCAAATGTATCAAAGAATAGGAAATCCACGATTAATTGGAGAGTAATGGCTATTGCCTGGCCAGTGAGCTAGCTAGCTACATTTAAGTAATTTAGGTACCCTAAATGTGGTGGTCAGTGGATAAACTAACTATGACTTGAACATATTTGTCTGAAAACAAACTAGCCAATTATTGTTTCCCATGGTGTTATCATGTGTAACCAGTTTACTATTGTAGCCCGTGTGCCCATGAGCTCCCAAGTCTAGCTAGCGTTGTCATTTGGTGTCCACGATAAGCTAACTGTTAGCTAGCTAGTTGGCTACTGCACGGCCAGTGTGAGCCAGCACGTTAGCTAGCTAGCTACATTTCAGTCGGTAGCTATCCTTCTAAATGCAGTGGTCACTGGATAAACTAGCTATGAGTTGAATATACACTGCTCAAAAAAATAAAGGGAACACTTAAACAACACAATGTAACTCCAAGTCAATCACACTTCTGTGAAATCAAACTGTCCACTTAGGAAGCAACACTGATTGACAATAAATTTCACATGCTGTTGTGCAAATGGAATAGACAACAGGTGGAAATTATAGGCAATTAGCAAGACACCCCCAATAAAGGAGTGGTTCTGCAGGTGGGGACCACAGACCACTTCTCAGTTCCTATGCTTACTGGCTGATGTTTTGGTCACTTTTGAATGCTGGCGGTGCTTTCACTCTAGTGGTAGCATGAGACGGAGTCTACAACCCACACAAGTGGCTCAGGTAGTGCAGCTCATCCAGGATGGCACATCAATGCGAGCTGTGGCAAGAAGGTTTGCTGTGTCTGTCAGCGTAGTGTCCAGAGCATTGAGGCGCTACCAGGAGACAGGCCAGTACATCAGGAGACGTGGAGGAGGCCGTAGGAGGGCAACAACCCAGCAGCAGGACCGCTACCTCCGTCTTTGTGCAAGGAGGAGCAGGAGAAACACTGCCAGAGCCCTGCAAAATGACCTCCAGCAGGCCACAAATGTGCATGTGTCTGCTCAAACGGTCAGAAACAGACTCCATGAGGGTGGTATGAGGGCCCGACGTCCACAGGTGGGGGTTGTGCTTACAGCCCAACACCGTGCAGGACGTTTGGCATTTGCCAGAGAACACCAAGATTGGCAAATTCGCCACTGGCGCCCTGTGCTCTTCACAGATGAAAGCAGGTTCACACTGAGCACATGTGACAGACGTGACAGAGCCCGGAGACGCCGTGGAGAACGTTCTGCTGCCTTCAACATCCTCCAGCATGACCGGTTTGGCGGTGGGTCAGTCATGGTGTGGGGTGGCATTTCTTTGGGGGGCCGCACAGCCCTCCATGTGCTCGCCAGAGGTAGCCTGACTGCCATTAGGTACCGAGATGAGATCCTCAGACCCCTTGTGAGACCATATGCTGGTGCGGTTGGCCCTGGGTTCCTCCTAATGCAAGACAATGCTAGACCTCATGTGGCTGGAGTGTTTCAGCAGTTCCTGCAAGAGGAAGGCATTGATGCTATGGACCGCCCGTTCCCCAGACCTGAATCCAATCGAGCACATCTGGGACATCATGTCTCACTCCATCCACCAACGCCACGTTGCACCACAGACTGTCCAGGAGTTGGCGGATGCTTTAGTCCAGGTCTGGGAGGAGATCCCTCAGGAGACCATCCGCCACCTCATCAGGAGCATGCCCAGGCATTGTAGGGAGGTCATACAGGCACGTGGAGGCCACACACACTACTGAGCCTCATTTTGACTTGTTTTAAGGACATTACATCAAAGTTGGATCAGCCTGTAGTGTGGTTTTCCATTTTAATTTTGAGTGTGACTCCAAATCCAGACCTCCATGGGCTGATAAATTGGATTTCCATTGATTATTTTTGTGTGATTTTGTTGTCAGCACATTCAACTATGTAAAAAAAAAGTATTTAATACATTTATTTATTTCATTCAGATCTAGGATGTGTTGTTTAAGTGTTCCCTTTATTTTTTTGAGCAGTATATTTGTCTGAAAACAAACTAGTAGCCAGTTATTGTTGCCCATGGTGGAATCACATCTGCAGCTGGCTCCTGAAGCCTATGATGTGTCCATGAGCGACGGCTTTGTCTAAAAGGGATACAGCTTTTTTCAAAATTGACTTTTCGTAGCAGGTTTAGGAGAATTAAGATAGTAGGATAATTAGGTTAGAAAAAAGGTTAGGGTTAGCAAAAAAGCAACAACTTTTTACGTCAATTTGACAAAAGCTGCATCCCATCTAGACATGACCATGAGTTCCCAAGTCTAGACGCAGTCTAGCTAAGGTTATCATAAGAAAACGGCTGAGGTAACTCAAACCCTGTAGCTAGCTAGCAAGCCCTCCTTTGCGACAATCTTATTGGCATGCGGGAATATTAGATATGTATTTTCATTTTAAGATAACTGTCCTTAAAGTTGTTGGTTACTACTGGTTTTAGATTCGAGGTGAGATAAATTGTCTGCGATGTCTTTTGTGTTTTGGTAAGGGCTCGGAGTGTTGTCACACATCCAAGAAGGCGCAGACAATCACCTGGCAGATAATGACTTTGCCTCTGGCTATCCTACAAAAGTAGATTTGCATCTGGGAAGCCAGTGGGGGGTGGTTAAGATTTTTGTTTTGTCGAACAAGCTCTATTTTGGTGGTCTCTGGTACATTCTAATGCTAGATTGTATTGTCAACCAGTAACTATCAGGAAATTTACATTTACATTTACATTTTAGTCATTTAGCAGACGCTCTTATCCAGAGCGACTTACAGTAGTGATTGCATACACTGATCACATGTTTTCACACTTTTACAACTAACACTTTTACAGTGTTAGTTTCATCAGCTGTTGTACAATTAAGCAATAAGGCCAGAGGAGGTGTGGTATTTGGCCAATATACCATGGCTAAAGGCTGTTCTTACGCGCAACGCGGAGTACCTGGATATAGCCCTTAGCCGTGGTATAATGGCCATATACCACCAACCCCTGAGGTGCCTTATTGCTTTTATAAATGGTCCTGCAACAGTCTTCTCCTGGATATTCAGTGGTCTTCACCCTGGCTTGTCCTTTGTTGGAGCCATCTTGGTTTTTGGTTAAGAGAAAAAAGTCCTTTAACCTCTACTCAGTGCCCTCTACTGGCCATCCCACCACTGCCGCCATATGAAGGGGATGAACAAGGAGGCAACGAAAGACAACTGTGTAGGAGTGAAAATATGAAGGATTTTATTTTACCAAACTTTAAGTTGTTTACAAAGTAAGAGAAATCAAAACCATAGTGCATAAAAAGAGTACTCTAAGGTCTGTAAAATATAAACGTAAAACTGTTCTAACACCTCAAACATAGCTAAATGTATAACTGCGGTCTACATTGCAGAAAAGGCGCAACTCTCAGGGTTAACTGAAGCCATAAGGTTAGCACATAGAATATAAAGTGAATGGCCAGTTCCACATTTCTCAGGCCGGTAGGCTACAAAGACACACGTAAATGATTAAGCCTCTACGCCTTACATTTTTAGCATTAACATGATTTTAAGCATTAACATGATTAGTTGTAAATACAGTATATCAATTTTAAATAGAAAATTCTAGCATATTTTAACCTGGGGAAATCCGTTTTCTCTATGCTGGATGCAGGTGGTATCTCCGACACACCCTTCCATGTCAGGATAATAGAATGTGCCAATTAGCAGCACACCCTCTAACAAGCACACCTGGCCACCAAGCTGTAGACAAGGCACCAGAAAAGAGCTGAAATGGTAAAAAATGTAAAACAGATTATTAATAAAGTTGCAAATATAAATCTATGAGCATGCACTCAACTTAGAATTAATATATGCAAACAGTAAATAAACAATGCAACAATTCAATAAAGGTGTGTCTTTGATATTTGAAATTAAAAACATTATTTTATTTGACACTAAATATTTGGTGCAAAGGATAGGGATATTTAGTTCCGCGGCTACATGCAGCCAACAGTTTCCATGTGTTTGATGCCATTCCATTTGCTCCGTTCCAGACATTTTTATGAGCCATCCTCCCCTCAGCAGCCTTCTGTGCCAATGCAGATTTAACCTCACTAGGGGGTGTGGGACGCTAGTGTCCCACATGGCCAACATCCAGTGAAATTGCAGAGTGCCAAATTCAAAAACAGAAATACTCATTATAAAAATTAATGAAACATACAAGTGTTATACATGGGTTTAAAGATAAACTTCTTCTTAATCCAACCACGGTGTCAGATTTCAAAAAGGCTTTACGGCGAAAGCATACCATGCGATTATCTGAGAACAGCGCCCAGCAGACAAATCATTACAAACAGTAACAAGCCAAGTAGAGGAGTTACACAAGTCAGAAATAGTGATAAAATGAATCACTTACCTTTGATGATCTTCATATGTTTGCACTCACAAGACTCCCATTTACTCAATAAATATTCATTTTGTTCGATAAAGTCCATGTTTATATCCAAAAACCTCTGTTTTGTTAGCGCGTTTTGTTCAATAATCCACTGTCTCAAACAACATCCGGTGAAATTTCAGAGCGTGAAACTCAACAAAACAGAAATTCTCATAATAAACATACATAAAAGATACAAATGTTATACGCCAGCTTAAAGATAAACTTCTTGTTAATCCAACCGCTGTGTCAGATTTCAAAAAGGCTTTACGGCGAAAGCAAACCATGCGATTATCTGAGAACAGGGCCCAGCAGACAAATCATTACAAACAGTTAGCAGCCAAGAAGAGGAGTAACAAAAGTCAAAAATAGCAATAAAATGTATCACTTACCTTTGATGATCTTCATATGGTTGCACTCCGAAGACTCCATGTTACACAATAAATGTTAGTTTTGTTCGATAATGTCCCTCTTTATGCCCAAAAACCTCAATTTTGTTGGTGCATTTTGTGCAGCAATCCATTGGAACAAAGCGCGGTCACAACAGACAGACGAAAAATCCAAAAAGTACAATAAAAGTTCATAGAAACATGTCAAATGATGTTTAAAATCAATCCTCAGGTTGTTTTTGTCATAAATAATCAATAATATTTCAACCGGACAAAAGCTTCGTCAATAGAAAAGGAGAAACAAGATAGGCGTGCTCCCGATCGCACGCTGGACTCATGTCTGGAAATTTCCACTGTCCACTCATTGAAAGTGCTGTATCTCCCTCATTTTTCTGAGTAAAAGCCTGAAACAATGCCTAAAGACTGGCCACATGTAGAAGAAGCCATAGAGATTGGGAACTGGGTCCTAAGTCTTTGTATGGTGGATAGGCTTTCAATGGAAAAACAGCCTTTCAAAATAATAGTACTTCCGGATTGATTTTCCTCAGGTTTTCGCCTGCCATATCAGTTCTGTTATACTCACAGACATTATTTTAACAGTTTTGGAAATTATATGCATATCCTAGCTTCTGGGCCTGAGTAGCAGGCAGTTTACTTTGGACACGTTTTTCATCCAAAATTCCGAATGCTGCCCCCTACCCTAGTGAAGTTAACCTATTATACTCTAAAGGACCAATTTTCCAAAATGACTGCCAACCAGCTATATTGGTTCTAATTGGACAGGGTTCACATTGCCATATTGCCATAAATAACTGGTACATAAAGCCCAATGATATCTTAAAATGTTTTAAGTGATGAGGAGAAGACAATAAAATAACCCAACTATGGCATATATTGTATATCTGTCCTTAAACTTTATGCAAAAATGTGGTAGAAATGTGCTCTCAAATTACTGTTCTGTAATTTGAATTGGCCATAACTTCATTAGTAAATGGTATATTAAGCCTAATGACGGCTTAAAATGTTCCAGGTAGTGTGGAAAACACAATCAAATGGATCATGTATGTTTTTAACGTTTAAAAATGCTGTCCAAGTCACAGATTGTTGTTGATATTTTGATCCCTCCATTGAGAGGATAACATTTCAGGAAGTTTACATACACCTCAGCCAAATACATTTAAACTCAGTTTTTCACAATTCCTAACATTTAATCCTAGTAAAAATTCCCTGTCTTAGGTCAGTTAGGATCACCACTTTCTTTTAAGAATGTGAAATGTCAGAATAATAGTAGAGAGAATGATTTATTTCAGCTTTTATTTATTTCATCACATTCCCAGCGGGTCAGAAGTTTACATACACTCAATTAGTATTTGGTAGCATTGCCTTTCAATTGTTTAACTTGGGTCAAACATTTTGGTAGCCTTCCACAAGCTCCCCACAATAAGTTGGGTGAATTTTGGCCCATTCCTCCTGACAGAGCTGATGTAACTGAGTCAGGTTTGTAGGCCTCCTTGCTCGCACACACTTTTTCAGTTCTGCCCAAAAATCTTTTATGGAATGAGGTCAGGGTTTTGTGATGGCCACTCCAATACCTTGACTTTGTTAAGCTATTTTCCACAACTTTGGAAGTATGCTTGGGGTCATTGTCCATTTGGAATACCCGTTTGTGACCAAGCTTTAATTTCCTGACTGATGTCTTGAGGTGTTGCTTCAACATATCCACATAATTTTCCTGCCTCGTGATGCCATCTATTTTGTGAAGTCCACCAGTCCCTCCTGCAGCAAAGCACCCACACAACATGATGCTGCCACCCCCGTGCTTCACGGTTGGGATGGTGTTCTTTGGCTTGCAAGCCTCCCCCTTTTTCCTCCAAACATAACGACGGTCATTATGGCCAAACAGTTCTATTTTTGTTTCATCAGACCAGAAGACATTTCTCCAAAAAGTACGATCTTTGTCCCCATGTGCAGTTGCAAACTGTAGTCTGGCTTTTTATGGCGGTTTTGGAACAGTGGCTTCTTCCTTGCTGAGCGGCCTTTCAGGTTATGTCGATATAGGACTCGTTTTACTGTGGATATAGATACTTTTGTACCTGTTTCCTCCAGCATCTTCACAAGGTCCTTTGCTGTTGTTCTGGGATTGATTTGCACTTTTCGCACCAAAGTACGTTCATCTCTAGGAGACAGAACGCGTCTCCTTCCTGAGCGGTATGACGGCTGCGTGGTCCCATGGTGTTTATACTTGCGTACTATTGTTTGTACAGATGAACGAGGTACCTTAAGGCATTTGGAAATTGCTCCCAAGGATGAACCGGACTTGTGGAGGTCTATCATTTTCTTTCTGAGGTCTTGGCTGATTTCTTTTGATTTTCCCATGATGTCAAGCAAAGAGGCACTGAGTTTGAAGGTAGGCCTTGAAATACATCCACAGGTACACCTCCAATTGACTCAAATGATGTCAATTAGCCTATCAGAAGCTTTTAAAGCCATGAAATCATTTTCTGGAATTTTCCAAGCTGTTTAAAGGCACAGTCAACTTAGTACATGTACATTTCTGACCCACTGGAATTGTGATACAGTGAATTCTAAGTGAAATAATCTGTCTGTAAACAATTGTTGGAAAAATTACTTGTGTCATGCACAAAGTAGATGTCCTAACCGACTTCCAAAACTTTAGTTTGTTAACAAGAAATTTGTGGAGTGGTTGAAAAATGAGTTTTAATGTCTCCAACCTAAGTGTATATAAACTTCCGACTTCAACTGTATATAGCATTCTGTTGGTGGCAAGAATTTTATATAATAATTTAAATTGAAAAAGTCAAGTGTCGTTTTTTGTACCGGTTCAAAACCATGTGCCATGGTATTGATACATCAAAAATCTCCTCCCATTTACTTTGCAACCTGTATGGTGTAGCTGTCAACATTTTTGTTCTCAGATGAAACTGGTATATTTTTCTATTTATGCCGGTTCCTTTCAGCCAATTTGTATCTGTATTATATGGCAGGCAGACAAGTTCCTTACCCTCTCCCTTTTTCACTTGCCTTATCCATTTTTGTGGTATTGCTGCAATCAATTGGTTGTAAGTTTGGATTGAACAGATATTTCCATATATTTTCGATAACTGCATATGTGACATAACTATTCGTTATATCATGAATAAATATTATACAATTTTTAAACATTTTTCCATGAAGAATGTTTTTTTATTAATCAATATATTTGAGTTTAACCATAACACTTGTTTTTTGTGCTGACCGCTAACCTCATGATTTCCCCCTCTGTACGTTTTGAATAATCCGTTATCTCTTTTGGATATATCTAGTAGTAGCTCATGATGATGTCTTTTGTTTTGTTTTCAGATTTTAAGAAGCCTCCTCTTGCTCCTAAACCAAAACTTGTGAGTCACCTCACCTTCAAGCTGCCTTCCCCCCTCATGTCCCGGCCCTGCTCCTTAGCTAGGGGCCCCAAACCTCCCATCGCCCCCAAACCAACAGTACCACATGACCCTGAGGAGCGCGACTCCTCCCTGCTCTGCAACAATGCCCAGGAGGGGTACACCAACGGGGACCTAATTTCCTCAGACGAGGACCTGGACCAGGAGAACGAGCCAGAGGACTGTCTGAGTGGAGGGAAGGGGCTAGAGGAGGAGGAGCCAGTGGAACCTCAGTATGACTCATACTCTCTCAGTTCAGGGGCCAACGATCCTGAGAATGGTTATGAAGAGCAGAGGGAACAGGAGGAGGAGGAAGACTGGAGGTTAACTGACAGCATTCAAACAGAGGAGGTGGATTCTCTGGACACACTTGGGGTCAGTGATGCTGGATTCACAATTTACTCAGTGGACTCGGTGGAGATAATCGACACAGACATCGCTGATGAGATTGACGCAGAGGGCTGCTACGCGGGCGAGGCGCTGGCCGACACAGATGGTGTCTCTATCACCAGCATTGAGGAGGAGGAGGCAGCATGCTACCTCTGTGAAACTTGGCCTGGGAAAGAAAAGAAGGAGAATGAGGAGGAAGAGCACCAAATAGAGGAAGAAGAAGCAGAAGAAGAAGCAGCTGATACCACAGCAGATGCAGTAACAGAATCTCTCTCTGAGGAACCCATAGATCTCCTCGTCAAAGACAACATTGAGGAAGACCTTTTTACCCAAGAGCCTTCATCCTTCAAGGAGGAGGATGAGGGGGAAGTAGAGGAATCCTCATCTTACCCTGGTAGTCCTACCAATGTCCTACAGGAGGACTTAGGATATGATGTCATTGGTCCCTCAGAGGAGAGAGCAGAAAGGTATCAACCATATTCCATAATTGATGAAGAGCCCATGACTATTCAGTACAGTATGGAAGAGGGTGAGCGCCAACACAGCAAACATAAAGCGAAACAACTTTTCAACACAGAGGAGGAAGCAGTTGACCCTAGCCTCGAACCCTACTACATCTCAACTGAGGACATTGTGGATCCAGAGCAGAGCCCTGCAGAGGGCATAAGTGATGGATCAGCAGAGAGTGAGATCACACCGGAAGAATCTTCACTGGTCACAACAGAGACCACGGAGCCCAGTGAGTACGCAGCCATAGGTGATGATGACTCGCTGTGTGAGGACATGGGGCATATTGAGTGTGTCTCTTCTGAGGACTACGTCGAGATAGGAGATGACAATGATGACGATGATGACGACAGGGAGAACATGACAGGTTCATGTCAGAGAAGGATGCCTGTAGTCCAGAGGGTGGAGGCTTTCTTGAACCAGAGTAACAACCAGCCCCGCTTCAGGTTGGTGTCCATCTCAGTGCCAGGGGACACAGACACCTCCCAGGCCTCATCGTTCTCTGACAGCAAGCTACTCTCCCCAGATGACTCTGATGTGTTCAGGGATGAGGAGGACCTAGAGGGCCACATCATTCCCTACCTGGATGAGACCACCGACACAGAAGGTAACCTTAGTGATGAGCATGTCTACGAAGAGGCAGGCCTGGACTCAGAGGGGGAGAATTTCCTGCCTTTTGACAGAAAGTCCATTGTGACCAGGTCCCGGTCGTTGTCAGGGAAAGTGTCTGGTTACGTGCCTGATACGGTTCCTGAGGAGGCGGGCTCCGAGTTCCACCTTCAGAACTACTGCGAGGTGGAATTGGACCGGAGCGGACCCGCGCTGAGCAGCAGTCCCATGTTAAACTCAACCCGGGCCAAGAGCTCATCCAAACAACATCGCTTTCTCCTGTACCCCCGCTCCTTCTCCATGGAGGGACGGGACCTGCCCCTGTGTGTGTACAGGGAGGGCCAGGGTTCCCCGGGGGAGAGGAGGGAGGACAGCCTCTCCCTGCCCTGTGTCATGGGTTCTTCTGGAAGCTTCTCCCAGCAAAGTCCCCTGCCCTCCAGCGGCCTGTCCACCCCTACTTCGATGGTGGACATCCCTCCTCCCTTTGAGCTAGCATACATCACCAAGAAGCCCATCACCAAGAGCTCTCCATCCCTGTTCATCGAGGGGGACTCCCCAGACAGGCAGAAGAAGAAGAAGTCCTCCTTCAAGCGCTTCCTGATGCTGAAGTTCAGGAGGAAGACGGAGAGCAAGCTGCTGGTGGACGTCAATGTGTCCTCCTCCAGGTCCTCCCCTGAGTCCAGCCACCACGGCCCCGCCAGGGTCCTTGATTTAGACAGGCGCAGCACAGGCAGCTCCCCGCAACTCAAGTCCCGGATGGTCAGTAAGCCCCAGCGCTCTCCGGACTCCCCCTCCACCTTCCTGTTCTATAAGGATGGGAAGAGAAAAGGGGGTTCCGTGGCCTTCCTCAACCGCAGTGTGGCCCGGGTGGAGTCCTTTGAGGACCGCTCCCGCGCCCCCTACACCCCCCTCCCCCTGACCAAGCCCCGCTCCATCTCCTTTCCCAACACTGACATGTCAGACTACGAGAATATCCCTGCCCAGACCCTCAGCTCCGACTATGAGAACATCCAGATCCCTTCCCGGAGGCCTGTACGACCGGGGACCTTTGCAGAGTTCTTTGACCATACGAGTCGGGTGCTGTCCTCTGCCAATGACACTGATGGTTACGTGGATATGAGTAGCTTCCCTGGGTTTGAGAGAAAAGCTCAGTCACCTGAGCAAGAGCCTGAAAGGTATGGGTAAATTTGAGTTGAACTTAACTTTTACATCTGCCTTAGATCTCAAGGTGTATAGTTTGCACTGGTAACACACTTGTAACATTCATGTGTGTATGCGTGCGTGTACTTTTTTTAATATGTGGTGTGTTATGTGTGTACTGTATGAGAGTGAACCACTGAAGTAGATAGATGCTCCCGGTTGTGATATTAGTGATCCCTGCCACCTCTTATACAGAGCACTAGCCTTTTTGATTACTTTGTCCCCGTTGTGTGTGTTTACTACTCCCTAGGGATAAGGGATTTATAACTGTTTCTAAGGGAGGGTCCCTTACTGCCATGACAACACAGTGGTCAGTCACACACACACACACACACACACACACACACACACACACACACACACACACACACACACACACACACACACACACACACACACACACACACACTCAACACTATCCCTATAATCATCATTAAGCATTATAGTCATCATATAGCACATGACATAAAGGAGACCGTGGGGCCGCTGGACTGGTGGAGACTGCTTGGAAGTTGTACTTAGATGTTCAGTCACATACAGTATGAGTTAGTTCATCATTGAGGAATGCATATATCAATTAATTTTGGCAGATCATAGTTTTTCTGCTTTGGATGGCTACCTAAGGTATTATACAGACCTCCCCGGATGATTCATTTTCAGAACATTTTGGACTCTTCCTTCCAGTCAGCCAATCAGAAAGAAGATTGGGAGATGCAATCTCAGTGTTCCGTTAGCTCTATGATGTGTTTCCCTCAGCAATGCAGTATAGTAGCCATGTTTACTATTCTGGAGGTGTATGGGAGTTAAACACAAGGGTGTTTTGATACACAGGACTCTGGGAATCCTCTGAATTGGTGATGCTGTTGCATCACAAGCATCCAAAAGATGTTCAGTTCACATTAACTCAGGGGTGTCAAACATACGATCCAGTCCTCAAGGAGGTCCAATCCGGCCTGCAGGTGGTTTGAGTAAAAATCTCAATATACTTTAAAATGACTAAAACCAAATGGAAACTGTGTAGAAATGATAATGGACCTATATTCATACAGTTTCTTGACTGTGTCCAGCTCGCTAATAATTACCCAAATGAAAGCTAGACAGTCAGGGAGCATAGAAAATTCAAAAAATGACGGATAGAGGACTATTTTTGCAAATTTGTACGGCAAGGAAATATTTAAAAAATCAGTGCGGCCCTCTGGACCTCGTTGAAAACCGAATGCGGCCCCTAGTGCAAAATTTGTTTGACACCCCAGCATTAAGGTGACATATTGGTGCACTGCACATTTTAGATTACAATTTTAACACCCTCATTATTCAATTGAACACTTTCTTAGTGTGTATAATATGACCCACCAAAATAGTGTTAAACTAACACTTTTCAGTGTTGATAAACTAACACCCCAAGAGTGTTGAGTCCCTAACACCATGGGAGTTGCAAATTCCGACTTAAATTAACACTTTTTTAGAGCTGATGCTGTTCATAGTGTTAGGGAATTAACACCTGTGGTCTTACAGTAACTCGTTTTGGGGTGTTGTTTTAACACTGTAGGACAGGGATCATCAACTAGATTCAGCCACAGGCCGATTTTTTTCTTGAGTGGATGGTTGGGGGGCCGGACCTTAATGACAAATAATTTGTAGACTGCAAATTGACCACAAGAAGCCGAATATAATGTTTGACTAAAACATTTCAAACCTTGCTTACCTCGAGTCCCTTTATTATGCGTGGGAATACTTTGGAACAGATTTCTTATATTAAAATTACTTGGAGCTGATTTCCTGGTGTTTTTAAAGGTTTTTTTTAATGTCCTTTGGAAAGTATTCAGGCCCCTTGACTTTTCAACATTTTGTTACATTACAGCCTTATTCTAAAATGGATAAAGTTTTTTTTCCCTTTTTCCCTTTTTTTCCCTTCAGCAGTCTACACACAATTCCCCATAATAACAAAGCGAAAACAATAACTTTTTTATTTTGGCAAATATATTAAATATAAAAAACAGGAATACCTTATTTACATAAGTATTCAGACCCTTTGCTATGAGACTCAAAATTGAGCTCAGGTGCACCCTGTTTCCATTGATCATCATTGAGATGTTTCAACAACTTGATTGGAGTCCACCTGTGGTAAATTCAATTGATTGGACATGATTTGGAAAGGCACACACCTGTCTATATAAGGTCCCACAGTTGACAGGTCATGTCAGAGCAAAAACAAAGCCATGAGGTCGAAGGAATTGTCCGTAGAACTCAGAGACAGGATTATGTCGAGGCACAGATCTGTGGAAGGGCACCAAAACATTTCTGCAGCATTGAAGGTCCCCAACAACACAGTGGCCTCCATCATTCTTAAATGGAAGAAGTTTGGAACCACCAAGACTCTTCCTACAGCTGGTCGCCCAGCCAAACTGAGCAATCGGGGGAGAAGGACCTTGGTCAGAGAGGTGACCATGAACCTGATGGTCACTCTGACAGAGCTCCTCTGTGGAGATGGGAGAAACTTCCAGAAGGACAACCATCTCTGCAGCACTCCATGATAGACTGGCCAGACGGAAGCCACTCCTCAGTAAAAGGCACATGACAGCCAGCTTGGAGTTTGCCAAAAGGCACCTTAAGACTCTCAGACCATGAAAAACAATATTCTCTGGTCTGATGAAACCAAGATTGAACTCTTTGGACTGAATGCCAAGCATCACATCTGGAGGAACCCTGGCACAATCCCTACGGTGAAACATGGTGGTGGCAGCATCATGCTGTGGGGATGTTTTTCAGTGGCAGGGACTGGGAGACTAGTCAGGATCGAGGCAAAGAAGAACAGAGCAAAGTACAGAGTGATCCTTGATGAAAACCTGCTCCAGAGCGCTTAGGACCTCAGACCGGGATGAAGGTTCACCTTCTAACAAGAGAACGACCCTAAGCACACAGCCAAGACAATGCAGGAGTGGCTTTGGAGCAAGTCTCTGAATGTCCTTGAGTGGCCCAGCAAGAGCCCGGACTTGAACCCGATCGAACAGCTCTGGAGAAACCTGAAAATAGCTGTGCAGCAATGCTCCCCATCCAACCTGACAGAGCTTGAGAGGATCTGCAGAGAAGAATGGGAGAAACTCCCCAAATACGGGTGTGCCAAGCTTGTAGCGTCATACCCAAGAAGACTTGATGCTGTAATCGCTGCCAAATGTGCTTCAACAAAGTACTGAGTAAAGGGTGTGAATACGTAAATGTGTAAATTATGTAAATGTGATATTTCCATTTTTTATTGTAATACATTTCTATAAAATGTATAATTTATAAAATCCTGTTTTTGCTTTGTCATTATGGGGTATTGGGTGTAGATTGATGAACAATTTCATACATTTTAGAATAAGGCTCTAACGTAACAAAATGTGGAAAAAGTCAAGGGGTCTGAATACTTTCCGAAGTGTGTGTGTGTGTGTGTGTGTGTGTGTGTGTGTGTGTGTGTGTGTGTGTGTGTGTGTGTGTGTGTGTGTGTGTGTGTGTGTGTGTGTGTGTGTGTGTGTGTGGAAAGCATTATTTTCATATTTATTTCCAAGGGTGCCTTTTGAGTGAATTTTAGAAGTAACAGTACCACCCATGACTGTGTTTGCTAGTGACAGAGACATGATTGTTAAAATACTTTGACAGCCTTATTTTTACCTTAACACAGTGGTCTGAAACTCCTGGTTTGCAAGCCATATTATGAAGGCTTGCAAATTGTATCATTTCTATTGGAATCCAGCCAGTATTAGAATATCCAACAATTGAAACTTTTAACCTCTATGGGCTAGGTGGGACGCTTGCGTCCCACCTACTCAACAGCCAGTGTAATCCCGTGGCGCGATTTTCAAATTCCTCAAAAATGCAAAAACTTCAACTTTTCAAACATATGACTATTTTACACCATTTTAAAGACAAGACTCTCGTTAATCTAACCACACTGTCCGATTTCAAAAAGGCTTTACAACGAAAGCAAAACATTAGATTATGTCAGCAGAGTACCCAGCCAGAAATAATCAGACATTATGTTATACAATACATGCATGTTTTGTTCAATCAAGTTCATATTTATATAAAAACCAGCTTTTTACATTAGCATGTGACTAGCATGTGACTAGCATTCCCACCGAACACTGCCGGTGAATTTACTAAATTACTCACGATAAATGTTCACAAAAAGCATAAATTATTTTAAGAATTATAGATACAGAACTCCTCTATGCACTCGATATGTCCGATTTTAAAATAGCTTTTCGGTGATAGCACATTTTGCAATATTCTCAGTAGATAGCCCGGCATCACAGGGCTAGCTATTTAGACACCCAGCAAGTTTTTGCCCTGACCAAAGTCAGATTTACTATAAGAAAAATGTTATTACCTTTGCTGTCTTCGTCAGAATGCACTCCCAGGACTTCTACTTCAATAACAAATGTTGGTTTGGTTCAAAATAATCCATAGTTATATCCAAACAGCGGCGTTTTGTTCGTGCGTTCAAGACACTATCTGAAAGGGTAAATAAGGGTGACGAGCATGGCGCAATTCGTGACAAAAAATGTCTAAATATTCCATTACCGTACTTCGAAGCATGTCAACCGCTGTTTAAAATCAATTTTTATGCAATTTTTCTCATAAAAAAGCGATAATATTCCAACCGGGAATCTGCGTTTAGGTAAACAGACGAAAGAAAATAAAGCATGGGGTCGACTCGGGCACGCGCCTAAGCCCATAGTACTCTGATCGGCCACTTGCCAAAAGCGATAATGTGTTTCAGCCAGAGCCTGCCTCGATATCATTCAGCTTTTTCCCGGGCTCTGAGAGCCTATGGGAGCCGTAGGAAGTGTCACGTTATTGCAAAGATCCTCAGTCTTCAATAAAAAGAGCCAAGATGAAACACAACTTGTCAGACAGGCCACTTCCTGCATGGAATCTTCTCAGGTTTTGGCCTGCCATATGAGTTATGTTATACTCACAGACACCATTCAAACAGTTTTAGAAACTTTAGGGTGTTTTCTATCCAAAGCCAATAATTATATGCATATTCTAGTTACTGGGCAGGAGTAGTAACCAGATTAAATCGGGTACGTTTTTTATCCGGCCGTGTCAATACTGCCTCCTAGCCCTAACAGGTTAATCACTGCAGTTAGAATGACTGCCAAGGTAGGGAAGAATGATAAATGAGACTACTTAAACCGTCTAAACTGGTACAACCATCTCAATAACGGGAAAATGTTATTTATCTTTGTGTAGTATAAGATCAATTACGCAATTAACGTGCATGCAGAAACATAGATGTTAAAACAAGCTATTTCTAAAAAGCAACCTGCAACAAATCATGCTGGGAAATATGATACTATAGCCCCTCCCATGTCTTTTTCACTCTGAGAGGTAGCGGAAATGAACTCAACACAGTCGAGTAACACCTGGTTAACACTTCATTTATTCACCGCAGATGGCGTCAATTTCAATCCCACTGATGTTAACCCCACTAGAATCAACACTCAGATATAACACTCACAAGACTTGTTACCTCAACACAGAGATTATAATACCTACACATTTGTTGTGTGCTTTTAAGGAATTTCTAATGAAATTGTTTGCAAATAAAGGGTCAGAGATCCACTGCCTGTACCAAACACATAGGGTCTTACTGTTTTCTACTCTCACATTTGAATTGATATGGTTTTAGACTGCACATATTGACTGTCTTTACTTTCCATAGCAGGCTTTTGGCTATTAATCAGTTTGTCATGGTCAGGAGAATTACACTGTAAGTTGTAGCTGAAGGTTGGTGAGCAGTGGTCAGGGGATCTGCCTGTAGGTGTTGGCTAAAGACAATACAGACTCAAACTTGAATTGATGTTCGACAACTCGCGACGCATTTGGCAAGGACTACAGACTATCTGGACACCACCCTGGGTCTGGGCACCACCCTCTACAACTGGATCCCGGACTTCTTGACGGGCAGTCCACAGGCTGTGAAGATTGGCATCCACACCTCCTTCACACTGATTCTTAACACATGGGGCGTGACTTTGCATGACACCAACTCCGTCACCAACTTTGCTGACAACACCACTGTTGTAGGCCTGATAATCAACAACAATGAGTCAGCTTGTAGGGTGGAGGGAAGTTAACTGGCATTGTGGTGCCAGGACAACAACCTCTCCCTCAACGTCAGCAAAACTAAAGAGTTGATGGTTCATTTCAGAAAGCAGAGGAGGGAACATGCCCCAATCCACATCAACAGGACTGCAGTAGAGAGAGTGTAGCAGTTTTACGTTTCTCGGCATCCAGCCCTATCGTTTCGTTCTGAACAGAACCATCATTTTTTCCGTTGCATTCACTGTTCCAACCAGCAAAATAATGTTCTACACAGGTTCGAATTTTGGCAATTTTTGTGGGACTAGAAAAAAATGCCTGGAACGTGAAAGTACGTTATTAATCAGTTCCCATGCGTTAAAAAGAATTGTTCTGTTCCGAAACAGTATATAATATTTACATTTTCGGTTCGGGTTCTGTTCCTCAAATAATTTGTTATTTTATAGTTTTCTGTTCTGTTCCCCGAGGACTTGACATGGACCAACAACACCACTACTCTTGTCAAGAGGGTGCAACAGCATCTCTACTTCCTAAGGTGGCTGAATAATTATTCTCCAAATACTACTGCTGCACCATTGAGAGCGTCCTCCTGACCAGTTGCATCACGGCCTGGTACGGGAATTGCTCCGTCCACGACAGCAAGGGCCTCTAGCGGGTGGTGAAGACAGCCCAGTACATCACTGGACCGTGCTCTCACCCATCCAGGACATCTACTCCAAACGGTGCCTGAGGAAGTCCCGCAGCATCGTCAAGTACACCACACACCCCAGCCAAGAGCTGTTCACTCCCTTACCGTCGGGCAGATGATATCAGAGCATGAGGTCTGATACCAACAGGCTCAGAGACAGTTTCTATCTACAAACCATCGGACTGCTGAACACTTGAACTGGACTGACCACACATGTGCTCACTCACTCACTCACTCACTCACTCACTCACTCACTCACTCACTCACTCACTCACTCACTCACTCACTCACTCACTCACTCACTCACTCACTCACTCACTCACTCACTCACTCACTCACTCACTCACTCACTCACTCACTCACTCACTCACACACACACACACACACACACACACACACACACACATACACATTCATGCTACATACACATCACAACTGCTGCTACCAGAATCTTATTATGATTTCTAAATACTGCACAATTGAAACACTTGCCCCCCCAATTTCCCCTTCCCCAAAACATATATTATACGTATGCTAAAATGTTTATTATATTCTACTGAGCCGTTTACTGTATGTTCTTATTCTTATGTTTTCTTATTTCTTATTGTTGTTGAATTTATCGAGAAGGAACCAGCAAGTAAGCATTTCTTTGGACGGTGAATACCATGTGTATCCCGTACATACGACAAATAAAACTTGAACTTGAAACTTGAGGTTGGTCAACAGTGGTCAGGGGCTCTGCATGTAGGTGTTGGCTAGAGGTTGGTCAGCAGTGGTCAGGAGCCCTGCCCATAGGCTAGGTGTTGGCTACAGGAAGGCCTGGGTGTGGGGCCTGTGAGGTCATTGTCAGGTCATCCCTGGGGAGGAAGTGTCCTGCCTTTGAGCGTCCACTTCCCTGTTTACGGGAAATGCCGGAGAAGGGGTGGAGGACTTTAAAGGGCTTACAGTACATACAGGTCTTGACTTGTTTGTGGTGATGAATGCAGAAACAGTCAAGCATCGGGTTACACCTCTTGTGATAGCATTAGCAGCACAGCACTGAACATACTGAGGCACAATTATTTGTTACCCCGGTCTTCTTCACAGGTATCTTTACTAATTTCGCCACTAGAATAATTACTATCCGAGAAACCAAGTCCTTCAGAATATTTGAGGTCACTGACCAGTGGATACTCACCCTTCCACTATCAGCAGGACAAACAAATAATCTTCAAAGAGCCTGGGGAAGCGGGGAAGTATCATTTGTTATCCCCTTTTGTAATTTGCCATTGTAGATTTGTTCTTTGGCTGTAGTAAAGCATTATAGCACAGAGGCTGCAGAGACCGGATGCTATTGCCATGGTTAAGGGACAAAGTTGTAACATGCAGAGATTAAGATGCGTTTTTGGTTGGAAATTATTTGGAAGCTGAAACCTGGGAACTAACTCAATCGGTTCCTTTGTTCCGATTTAGTCGAGGACACTACTATTAACTGCATCCCATCCCATTGATGCTGGGCCATGGCCTGGGTATGGCTGTGTCGCTGGAGGCACTCTAGGTTTATTGGTGGTCTTTCCCCACACTAAAAAGACCTCTCACCTCTTCTCATAATTTCACGTTGTCGCTCTCCATATGTCTGATGTTCCTCCATATAACCTGCTATTATTACAGCAGTATTGAGGCATATAAAGTCAACTCAGTTGAGTGCTATTCTTCTGCATCATATATCTCACAGATAAAGGTTTATGGAGGGAGGAGAGTGGCACTGCTCTCACTAAGAGCCAAATTATGCAGAGAAAACGGAAATATTGATACAACTTTATAGACGTTGTATACACTGAGTGTACAAAACATTAGGAACACCTTCCTGATATTTAGTTGCACCCGCTTTGGCCCTCAGAACAGCCTCAATTCATCAATATATGGACGCTAAAAGGTGTCGAAAGCGTTCTACAGGGATGCTGGCCATGTTGACTCCAATGCTTCCCACATTTGTGTCACTTTGGCTAGATGTCCTTTGAACCCAGCAGCGTTATAGTTCTTGACACACTCAAACCGGTGTGCCTGTCACCTACTACCATACCCTGTTTCAAAGGCACTTGAATATTTTGTCTTGCCCATTCACCCTCTGAATGGCACACATACACAATCCATGTCTCAATTGTCTCAAGGCTTAAAAATCCTTGTTTAACCTGTCTGATCCCTTCATCTACACTGAAGTGGATTTAACAAGAAACATCAATAAGGGATCATAGCTTTCACCTGGATTCAGCTGGTCAGTCTATGTCATGGAAATAGCAGGGAGTCCTTATGTTTTGTACACTCAGTGTAAATGTACTGTAAATGCTGTATAAAGATAATACTTCATGTTGTGGTCTGTAGATAAAGACATTCATGATGGAAATGCCATACTGTACATTGGAATGGGCAGATAGAATCTTGAAAAATGTCTCGAACAATGTCATTGTTCTCTTCCTGAACAAATGGTTTTTAATTTGTTTCCCTGAGAGACTGAGTTGTATTAGCCATTCATCATGGCAGAAGGCCTGACACCGTGACCTATGAGAGATCACTCTGGGGTTGATTAATCCTCCTTTCCATTGATCAGACATGTTCCTCCTCATTTCCTATAAAGAAGCGTTACCAGCCCTCTCTGTGTTGGTTTGGAAATGGACCCTAGCTGAAGACAAGCTGTCTCACTCTGTCTCCCACCTTCATATTCATCTCAAGGATGGTTTTTATGTTTTGTTATTTTTTTTATCTTGCTAATGATCAGAGTTTGGGATTTTATGAATTTGTTCCACTGCCCATCAGATGAGTTACAGCTTCATAATGCCTCCCTGTAAATGTCCTTTGGTTTAGTAATATCTTTGATGGGTTTATTGTCTCTCCTCTCTCTCCTCTCCTTCCTTCCTTCACTGGCTCACCCTCATCATCTGCCAGATTTCAGAAAACTGCACTGACAAAACTGTCACGGTATGGTGTGTGTGTGTTTGTTAACATACATATGTTGATGTTTGAATGTGTATTTGTGGACATGTATGTGTGAACTACAGTAGGATCTTAATTTGAGCCAGATTGCTACAGCAGGAAAATAATCCTGCAGCAACAGGAAATGTGGATTATTATGTGTATTATAACTGATGATACATTTTTCGTAAGAGAAAATCAAGTCTGAATTTTGTAAGTGGAAATTACAAACTTCAGAAGCCTTTTTTAACCTCAAATACATTACATGTTTTACATTTCCTGCATAGCAGGAAAGTTCACCTGCAACAGGGTGATCAAATTAAGATCCTACATCTCTATACTGATGCTCTTATCTGGTCCTGTCCTCTCAGTGCCTATACAGAAGCCTACACCGTGTGCGCCATAGCTGTTGGTTCACCTGGCGGGTCAGGGGTTGAGGCGGGGGGCGGGACAGCGGAGGAGGAGGACCAAGAACAAACCTCTGAGGAGGAGGAGGGAGGAGCAGATAACACATATGACAGACGGGTAAGTTTTCAAAACCAAGATATTGTTATTGTATTATATTTGCTATTCCATAGATATTTGTTACTGATAATGTTGTTCTTTACAGACCGACGGTCGATCCAGAGCCTTCTACATTGCCAAAGAGCTGGTGGACACTGAGAGATTGTGAGTGACCTGAGTATCACATATAACACTACTTATCAGCATCATTGTAACTCTTTAACTCTATAACATTGTTGTGTACTTTTCACCTTGTTGTTTCACCTTAATACCCTGTAAATTAATGCATTTTTACATTCATCTGCACATGTAAACCTGACAGTGCCTCAATTCTTTCTCTGCAGACATGTGAAAGCCCTCAAGCTTCTCCAAGAGGTAGGTATCAAGAAGTCTCTGAACCAGACATGTATTTCTAGATGGATTGGATTTCCTCTCACCTACATGGAGCAAACTCTGCTCTAGGAAAGCTCTCTGTCATTGGGCGTTTAGTGCCCCTATGATACAGAAGATGGATCGGAGAGGCAGACAACAAGATTTATACAAATCCCCTCTGTTGCAATCCCAATGCTAGGCTATAAGCAAGGGGAAATAATGTCTAGATGCTTTTTACAGTGGAGATCAAGTTTATGAATTGCCTGGCTGGGCTGATGGGACAGTGGATGTGCAGTGATTTCTCAGATAGAACAGTAAACAGGCATTTCGCCATCATAGACATGGGTTGTTGTGTATAGATAACAGTTGGAAACTTGGCTTGGGAGAGAGGGAAGGAAGGATGTATCTATAATACAATGTAATTGTATTTATTTTTGTGCCTTGCAAACCTGCTGTAAAATGAATAAGAGTTCTGGACAAATTAGGAGAGGATGTCGAATCATTATTATTCCTTGTTTGCCATTATATCCAATGGTGGTTATTGGTGAGAGTGGAGATGGGCTCTATCCGAGGGCCAAGGTGGCTAGGAGGGCATCAGACACTTCCCTGAAGTATGTGTGGTGCCTTCACTCATCTCACTTTTGTCTCTCTGTGAACCACTTTCCCCACGTAGAGCCCCACCAACCACTATACTTTAGTTTAATTTTGAAGGTATTACAAACTGATGTTGTGACTTTACTTTCATTAATCTGATGACTTTTATTTATCGAATCAACTAACTATGTTTAATTGTTACCCGATTAAATTAATAATGTAACAATTAACTCATTAGGAATTTGGGGCACCATGAGAGCAGTTGTTAAAAGAGTTACCATCTCCCGAATTAAACTCTAAATGTCTTTACCTATCACATCCATAAAACAGTCAATGTATTAATGATAACCTCTTATCATATCGTCATTCTGAACAGTCATATCCTTCTTGGATCTGCAAAAACCCCAGGCTCACATATGATTCAATCCTACACAAATTGGTTTAATTATTTATTTTATAGCTAAATAAATAATAACACAGAATAAACATACACACTCAATACATGAGAAAAGGTCCCTAGTGGACTGACACAATATGGTAGCTTTTTACAAAACAACATGGAGAGGGAGAGAGAGAGAGAGAAAAAGAAAGCGAGACACATCGTTTATACATTTTAGAAACTATTCCCACAGTAATCATGTACTTTGCACAAGAACCGCCACCCCTTTAGAATTAGAAATCATGAATGTATTTACGCGTGTATGCCTTCGCTCGCCATTTATCACTGTCGGAACCAGCCCTCCTTAGCAAGGTTGTTGGCCTTTCAGCGCACGCTTGTATAGCTCTGATTGTCCGAATGTGGTCTCCCCTTTCCCGTCTTCTACTGTTGTTCACTCTGAAAGATGCTCCGTGGAAGATAGGGTAGCCAGCCGTGTCGACGGTTCCCATTGGTGATGAAAGTAGTAGGATGCGGGGATTTGAGAAGAGTAGTAGGATGGTCCCACTTAAATTTGCTTTTATAGATATTTGAGTTAGAACAGCTAGTCAGCCGTACCAGTGATTGTCTGGAAGGTGAGCTTCTCGCCTCTTCCGCGTGTTGATATTCAAGGTTCAAACCACTCTGGACGTGAGCTGCAGCTCTACACACGTCTCTGGTCTGGGAGGTGAGTTTATTTTCTTCATCTCGTGTTGAGGTTCAAAGTTCCAACCATTTCGAAAGTGTAACTACCACTTCACATTTTCTGGTCTGCTGTTAATTTCTCCACCAATCCTTTTATGCACTGGCCGAAGGGGATGGCTCCATCTGGCTGACACGCTCTCTGACCTCACTCGGGGTGTGGCTACTTACTATTCAAAGATTTTAGGAGACTAATTATCTTATGGTACCTAAAATCACATTCCTATCTTAACAAAAGTATTTCCATAATTCGTCATATTTCCTATACAACGTTAAGTATGGAGACTTCATCTATGTAGTGTATATACTTTTCCAGTTACAGTATTTCCTTTATAACCTTTTTAATAACATCACAAAATAATAACAATTTGACATTAGTTTTCTATAGACCATCTCTGACCATTCCCCACGTTCTGTTGTTAGAAATATTGTTTCGGTGGGGAAAAGTCTGTTAACAAAGCACATTCCTTGGTGGATTTTGGAGAGGGAGATCTCTCTGGATCTCCTCTCCTTTAATTTATGACAGGGTGTGAGCTGTCAAACTGGCCCAGTTCCCTCCTCCCCTCTTCTGTGGATGAGAGAAGGACTGGTTACTGTCATCCATTGCCAAGCTGATCTGACCCATTTGAATCCTCACAGGACAGTCATGACACTGAACACAGTGTTTAAGAAAAAATAATAACTCATGATCTACAGCAATCCTTTAAGTGGACCATAAAAAAATATGAAATGTTTAGGATGCTTAATAAGTGACAATAAACAACAAATATATAAAGATAACTTCATGGAATAATCTTCCCATAAATCTTACAGGTAGAATAAACCTCTTTGGAATGGTATGGTTCCCAAAGCTTTTATATTTATTTTCGGTAATACCAAAGCCAAAGAAGACATTCTTTAAAAACTATACTTGGCCATAACAGACGTTATATGGACAAATATAACTCATAGAATAAATAGGAAAGTTTTACATATCCCTAAATCTGAGGGTGGTTTAAAGCTTCCAGACTTGGAATTGTATCAACTCGCCACCCAATGCTTTTATTTGCAACATATTGTTAAATGCACTAAAGAGGAACAATGGGTGCATATTGAAGATGTGCATGCTCATCCCCAGAATCTTTTCACATGTCTGTTTTCAAAAGATGGAACTAAGAACATGAACAACTTCATAGGTAGCAATTTCCTGCTATTTCCTAAACTATTGGAACCGATACTTAAAAATAACTGATATTGGCACTAGATGGAGGGAGTGTTGGAAAATAACTAACGAAATTACAGTTCATGAAAATGTGTGCTTAATTCAGTATAAACTAATGTACAGAATGTATTATACAAAATAACAAAATTCACAAATTCTACAGCACAACAGCAGAGTCATGTCTTAAGTGTAAAACTAACAGTGACTCAATGATTTATGCCTTTTGGGAGTGCTATAAAGTCAAAAAGTTATGAGCGGAGGTAGAACGTTGGCTGTTTTACGATATAAATGTACTTTTAATCCATCTATCTGCATATTTTAAGACATGGCATATGAGGGTGGGGTGAGATACCCATTGGGTTGGACCATACTTTTCATGTCAATCATTTTGAAAAAATAATTGTTTTAAAACTGGAAATCAAATGACCCTCCATCATTAAGACAGTGGATAAATCAAATACATTATAGCTACATTTTGAAAAAAATGGGCTAGAGAGACAAACAAAATAGTCCAATTTGAAGCCATAAAATATTACAAGCACTGGAGATATTTAAAGAATGAGTAAGGAGAGAAAATGAACGCGTAGGTCTGAGCAAGTGTGGTGTTAATGTTTGTAGAAATCAATGTACATAAATGTTAAGTTGTCTACTGTCTTTGTCCATGTATAGATTTTGTAATTTTTTTTTGTATTGTAAGAAAAATGAAATAGTAAAAAAAAGAACACTGTTTTAACCAATCAGCATCCAGGATTAGACCCACCCGTTGTGATATGGTTGGTACAGTAATAGGTACACAAGCAAAAGCATGTTCAGATCTTGGTAGACATGTTTTTTGTCTGTGGTGAAGTCAAATTGTGTGAATCACTCAGACAAGATAGAATCATTGGGATGGCTTTGAATTATGTAATGGAGGGTTACCTACAGACTGGAGAACAGCACTGTCTGCATTAGCTGTGTGGAAGCGTTTTCAGCAGCAGAGAAGCCTATCCTATTTTGGGGGAGAGTAGGTGGTTCAATGCACATTTCAGAGAGAAGGCAAGGGATTTGGAATGCAACCCTTCTGTGGTCAAAGTTAATCTCGGTTCACTTCTCGCTGCATTACATCACAAGGCCTTGTCTGTCACCTCTTTCCTGAGAAACCAGGCTTGGATTGGTATGGCGCTTTAAAAAGTGGGTCAGCTCTTCCTTTGGGACTGATTCAACATTCCAACGTGGTTAATGGAATGACACAGCAATTTTACACTGTATTATTTCTAAATTAATGGTTGAGAACAATTGTTGTGATCAATGAGACGTAATTGTAAGATGTAATGAAAATTCCATCACAGAATGTGGTAATGTCCCTCTCC
Source organism: Salmo salar (assembly GCF_965601325.2). Classification (NCBI taxonomy): domain Eukaryota; kingdom Metazoa; phylum Chordata; class Actinopteri; order Salmoniformes; family Salmonidae; genus Salmo; species Salmo salar. Next base: position 68,236,626 of record NC_138302.1, on the reverse strand, counting down.
CAGTCATTGACAGGGTGCTGTACTATGCTGTACATAGGGAAGATAGGTAAACATACCGTAGAAATTCTACGTAGTTCTCATGGCATATGGAGATAATCTAATGTTCTGTGCTCTGTACATTATATGTTAACTGGCTACTTCATGCAGTCATTTACAGTCAGTCTAAAAATAGACATCATAACACAGACAGAATGCTCACTGAATTGGAAGTTATAATTTTAGTTATGTGAATGGAGGAGTCGTCCAGCCATAGGACTGGAAGCACTTTTCGAATTCATACGATGAGTGCATATCATGTACAGTTTATTAATAACACATATGACGAAATGATCTTTGTCTCTGTGTCAGGACTTCAGGGAGGCGGTGGGGGCTGCAGTAGGGGATGAGGGGGATCCTGTGCTGGAGGAGGAGAGGCTGAGAGAGATCCTCAATGAGCTGCCCGATGTTTACACTCTGCACCGCAGAATCCTCACCGAGTTAGAGAATCGCATCCGACAGTGGTGAGACATTGACTGCACACCATACACACAAATCAAATCAAATTGTATTGGTCACATACACGTGTTCAGCAGATGTTATTGCGGATGTAGCTAAACGCTTTTGCTTTTAGTGCCGACAGTGCAGCAATATCTAACAAGTAATATCTAACAATTTCGCAACAAATACCTAATACACACAAATCTAAGTAAAGTAATGGAATTAAGAGTACATAAATATTTGTCAGAGCGGCATAGACTAAGATACAGTAGATAGTATAGAATACAGTATATACATATGAGATGAGTAATGCAAGATATGTAAATATTATTAAAGTGACTAGTGTTATATTTATTAAAGTAGTATGCTGGCTACTTTAGTCCACCTCCACTACAGGAGCCTCAGCTGACATATACACAACTCAGGGGCTGACAAATCAAATGTTGTATGTCACATGCGTAAACTAACAGTGAAATGCTTACTTATGGGCCTTCGCAACAATGCAGAGACAAAAATATAGAAAAATATTAGCACAAGAAATAAATACACAGTAAGTAACGATAACTTGGCTAACGGGATACCAGTACAGAGTCGATTTGCGTGGGTACATGGTAATTGAGGTAGATATGTAAACTGTACATGTAGGTAGGGGTAAAGTGACTAGGCAACAGGATAGATAATAAACAGTAGCAGCAGCATATGTGATGAGTCAAAAGAGTTATGGCAAAGAGGGTCAATGCAGATAGTCCAGGTAGCTATTTGGTTAACAATTTATTAACAATTTAGTAATGTGTCTGCTGCATACTGAGCCCAGTGTCTAGTGTGCACTCCATCATTTCACTCCCGTTCTTTCTCTTCCTTCAGGGAGGAGAGCCAGAGGATTGCGGATGTCATCCTATCCAGGAAGTCAGAGTTTGTGGTCTTTACGACTTACATCGGTCACTACGACCGTAGCATGAGCCTGCTGGACGAAAGCTGCCGTACCTCGCCCACCTTCTCGGCAATCGTCCGCCAGTATGAGGTCAGATGTCAAAGTCAAGTCAGAACTGTTTATAGCAGATAGATTGGGTTGAATAAGATCATAGGTGACAAGAGTGCGTTTCTCCAAGTCTGGCTGTATGTACAGTGGGGTTTGAAATGATTGACACCCTTGATAAAGATGAGCAATAATTACTGTATAAAATAAATAATTGAAATTCAAGATCATAAGACCAAGACATGCTAACCTCTCAACATCACCAATAACAAGGAAGGGTAGCATGTTTTGACCCTCTAACTTTCTCACTCATCATTATTCACTATTCAACCAGGATTATCCATAATCATGGTAGCATCCACATTAATGTAGAAGTGTTTATAAACATATTATATTCTTATTTACAATAAAAGTGACTCCAAAATGACACAATACATTCATTTTTGAGAAAAAAGTATTACTTGTTAAACGAAATCTCTTTCTCTGAGCAATTGTATTAGTATAAAATAATAAGATACTAAGATAAAATAAGATACTCAACTAGTCTAAAGAAGGCCCGTTTTATTGCTTCTTTAATCAGGACAACAGTTTTCAGCTGTGCTAACATAATTGCAAAAGGGTTTTCTAACGATCAATTAGCCTTTTAAAATGATAAACTTGGATTAGCTAACACAACATGCCATTGGAACACAGGAGTGATGGTTGCTGATAATGGGCCTCTGTACGCCTATGTAGATATTCCATAAAAAAATCTGCTGTTTCCAGCAACAATAGTAATTTCCAACATTAACAATGTCTACGCTGTATTTCTGATAGATTTGCTGTTATTTTAATGGACAAAAAATGTGCTTTTCTTTCAAAAACAAGGACATTTCTAAGTGACCCCAAACTTTTGAACAGTAGTGTAGCTCAGTATTTGAATTATTTATTTTATACAGTCGTTATTGCTTTATCAAGGGTGTCAATCATTTTAGAACCAACTGTATATATGCAGGCCCTGAAGCTACTGTGAATTATTTGGTAGCCAGTGTTAGATGAGTGTGAGAATGTCATGCTACTGTATGCCACTTTAACCACATCCTGTTTCAGAGGACCGTAGGCCAAAATGTTGTCTCAACACTGGATAGAATATCATTATTACTTTTAATCAGGTGTATGTTGATTCAATTATGTAATTTCCTTCTATTATTCTATGCACCCATACCCATGGTACAGCCAGCTATAATGAAAAACAACCCAGTCTTAGACATAGCCTAGTGTTTACATAATTTACTTGTTTCAAAAGAGCACTCAATACAATAAAAGCCATATGTTTAGAGAAAGTTGATGACAGCCACATAACTTGGGTTAAAAAGGACACATATCATTAAGTAATCTACAAGTACAAAACTGAAGATAGATAAAAACATGGAATACAGTATTATAGAACACATATAAACATCACATTTAAGACACAGCTTTTTCCCCATAAATCTAAAGAAGCATAAAAAAACTGCTAAATATGCAAAATGTAGGCATATTTTAAAGCTATCCACATTTGTGTAAAAGAGTTCCTTCTTAAATTGTATCATAATGTTCTTATGGAGTGGATATATCATAATGAGTATGAAATGATATACTGGCACTTACAGTGCCTTCAGAAAGTATTCATACCCCTTGACTTATTCCATATTTTGTTGTGTGACAGCCTCTCACCTATCTACACATAATACCCCATAATGACAAAGTGAAAACATGTTTTTAGTAATTTTTGCAAATGTATTGAAAATTAAATACAGAAATATATCATTTACATACAGTGCCTTCAAACGGTATTCACACCCGTTGACACAATACCCCATAATGTCAAAGTGGAATTATGTTTTTAGAATTTTTTACATATTAATAAAAAATGAAAAGTGGAAATGTCAATAAGTGTCAATCCATGTTTACTCCTGAACTTATTTAGGCTTGCCATAACAAATAATTATTGACTCAAGACATTTCAGATTTTCGTTTTTTGATTAATTAGTAAAAAATTCCAAAAACATAATTCCACTTTGACATTATGGGGTTTTGTGTGTAGGCCAGTGACACAAAATCTAAATGTAATCCATTTAAATTCAGGCTATAACACAACAAAATGTGGAAAAAGGCATTGTACCTTCGGTTGTGGTTGGTGGTTGGAGTTTGGTGGCTGGGGTCCTTTTGGTAAAGTGGTTGTTGTTGGTTGTTGTTGGTTTTTTGGTTGTGGTTGGTGGTTGGAGTTTGGTGGCTGGGGTCCTTTTGGTAAAGTGGTTGTTGTTGGTTGTTGTTGGTTTTTTGGTTGTGGTTGGTGGTTGGAGTTTGGTGGCTGGGGTCCTTTTGGTAAAGTGGTTGTTGTTGGTTGTTGGTTTTTTGGTTGTGGTTGGTGGTTGGAGTTTGGTGGCTGGGGTCCTTTTGGTAAAGTGGTTGTTGTTGGTTGTTGGTTTTTTGGTTGTGGTTGGTGGTTGGAGTTTGGTGGCTGGGGTCCTTTTGGTAAAGTGGTTGTTGTTGGTTGTTGGTTTTTTGGTTGTGGTTGGTGGTTGGAGTTTGGTGGCTGGGGTCCTTTTGGTAAAGTGGTTGTTGTTGGTTGTTGGTTTTTTGGTTGTGGTTGGTGGTTGGAGTTTGGTGGCTGGGGTCCTTTTGGTAAAGTGGTTGTTGTTGGTTGTTGGTTTTTTGGTTGTGGTTGGTGGTTGGAGTTTGGTGGCTGGGGTCCTTTTGGTAAAGTGGTTGTTGTTGGTTGTTGTTGGTTTTTTGGTTGTGGTTGGTGGTTGGAGTTTGGTGGCTGGGGTCCTTTTGGTAAAGTGGTTGTTGTTGGTTGTTGTTGGTTTTTTGGTTGTGGTTGGTGGTTGTTTGGCGGTTGTTATTGGTATGGGTTGGTCAATTCCTGTGAGAAGAGATTATCGAGGATTTTACCCAGGGCAGAAACACTTATACAGAGGCACTGTTATAGTAAGTAGGTGTGCACTTTCTAGATGCAATATATTTGAATGCCATTCAAACATATACACTTTGTGATACGTGTTTATGAAGACACTGGTTGTTCTAACAGGCTACATACAATGCTACTGTCTGTATGTTTGTGTAAATGAATGTAATCTGCAGCAGTGTTTTGTAATCATAATGTCCTGACTTTCATGAGGAGTTTGTATAAAATGTATTCTCCTAAAGGAGATGACTACAATGGAATGTTGAAAAGATGGTAGATCAGAATCAAATGTCTTACCTTTAACAGTGAGGCTGATGTCTCTGTATTCTGTGTCACTGATTTGACACCTGTCCCAACCCTGATCCTCCTCAGTGAGGTGTAAGAGGAGGACAGAGAGGTTCTCAGGAGAGTTCTCAGTAAACAGCTTCACTCCGTCTCTGTAGAGAATACTCTGGGTTCACTTCTGAATTTAGTTCATGTGAGTCTGGGAGGTTTAGCATGGGGGTCAGTCCAGGAGCAGGCCAGGAGCACACTGGCCCGAGTAGGCATTGATCTCCTTCAGAGAATAGTAAGTGCCTGACAGAATACAGCCTATAGAGACACAGAGCACATAAACCTTAGATGTAGTTTTCTTACGAACATTCGGGATTCGTTTTGAATGTACAATATACACCATCATTTGTTTTATTCATAACAAATTTACGCTGACGATCAAACCTACATTTTAAGCTATTGCAATTAACCAGTTAACCATAGTTAACTAACAGTTCAACCGTTAGGTCATGTTGTTTCTGAAGTACTGACAAACAATGAGACAGATCTGAAAATGTGATTGTGGTGAATGTAAACACACTGTAGGACTCACCTTCTTGACCTGCAGTGATATGAAGGACTGAGCTGACATATAGATTCACATGTGACTGTCCACATCCAGGAGAGAAACACACTACTTATCCAGAGAGTTGAGACACTTGGGTTGTGCACTTCTCTGGGTACAAGCCCAGGGCTGTGGCGGTCAAGACATTTTGTCAGCCGGTGATTGTCAAGCAAATATCGAATCAAATCAAATAACTGTGTTTGTCACAGTAATGGACCGTTAATTAACATAAACACATTTTGCATTTCCTGGCTTCCACACATAGCCTACAAGCCACTGATGCAGACCTTTGGAACATCTACATTTTAAAAAGTCTAATAAATCCATGTAATATAGCGTACATCTTCACAATAAATCCATTAATTATTTTAGACAGCTCTAAAGAAGCATGATATGAAGAAAATGTAGTCTATTTCAAAAGAAAACTAGTGGGCTACACTAGTTCATTTAGCAGACAAGATTTGCTTTGAATTCCATGGCATTATTTGTATTTATTTTTTATAGTATGAAGAATACAATTGAACAAAGCTGAATAAAAGATCAATATTTTCTCCAAACGTTTTGAGGGAGTGTGCACATGCAGCTATTCTGTGTTGAGTGGTTAAGAAAGAAACAGGTACTCTCCTATATGCTTAATTTATAGTTATTAATGTAACTTTAGTTCTTCAACAAACATTGTGCTATATGTTTTGATGTTTAATACATTGTAAGGCTGCATGATGAGACTCTAATGATGATGTTTTTAAAGTTGAGGACAGCCAGTTTATGCCACAGGGAAGATGCCACCAGGTTGTTGATTATCAGCACCCTCCCTCTATATGACACTTGAGACAGGAGCCACCTCCACCTGGCCAGTCTTGACACCACTGCCTGTGACAGCCCCTCCCAGTTCTTCCTGACCCACCTTTCTGAGCCCAGGTACACCCCCAACACTTTAAGCCCTTCACAACCCCACTACAAACCCCCTGGAAGCAGAGGAGGGGCCCTATCCCCCCATGCCCCACATAACAGAGCTTTGCTCTTGCCCCATTTACCTTAGCTGACGAAGCTCCCTCGTACACCTTCAGACTAGTCTCTAGTGCCTGCATATCCTGACCATCCCTGACCATCATAGAAACATAATCTGCATATGCTGACACTGCTATGCCTCTCACCACACCCATGCCTGTCCAGCACACTCCCTGCAGTCTCCTGCGTAGCAGGCCCAAAAAAAGGCTGCTACGCTGCTAACTGCCCCGATAGAGGGCATCCTTGTCTAATTCCCCGTCTCACCCAGACTGGCCTACTGAGCCCCCCTCCCACCTTGACCATACATGACGCCCCAGCATACAACAGCTTCACACAGGTCAAAAAACTCTTCCCAAACCCAAACACAGACATCACATTAAACAGATACTCATGGTCCACTCTATCAAAAGCCTTCTCTTGATCTAAAGAGACCAGTCCAAAGTTCACATTAGAACCTCTCGACAAGTCCAACATGTCCCTGATTAAGAACAAGTTGTCTGTGATTGAGCGTCCCGGAACACAATATGTTTGAGTCCAGATGGGACTTCAGTCTGTTAGAGAGGACCTTGGCAAATATCTTGTAGTCCGCACAGAGTAATGCCACAGGCCTCCAGTTCTTAAGTTCACACAAGTCCCCTATTTTGGGCAGGAGAGTCAGAGCCGACTGACAGCAGCTCATCGGCAACTCTCCTACCCCTAAGCATTCACGCAACACACAAAAGAAGTCCTGTCCAATTATTCCCCAGAATTTTTTATAAAACTCCACTGGGAGTCCATCGACCCCCGGTACATGACCGGGGGAAATCTGGGTTAAGGCCTCTGCCAGTTCATGGGACAACAGAGGAATGTCCATTTCATCCCTCTGTGCCAGAGAGAGCTTAGGTCACCCGCCCATCAGACAGCCGTAGACAATGCCTACCCTTGGCTTCACCGCTCTGTCTTTCCAAACCAAAGAAGAAGGAGCTGGGAGCATCCATCTCCTTGAACATGGAGAACCCAGCTCTTACAAGTGCTCCATTTGCTTTAACCTGGAAAAAACTGCCCAGGTCCCTACGTAATTCAGCTAAATTAGCCTGGAGGCCTACATTGCCTTGCCCCACCATCTCTACCTCCATCTCACTTATACAACACTCTAGTTCCCCCAATACTCTCCTAGCCTCTGAGGATGAGAGAGCTGTATACTGTTGACAGAAAAGCCGAATTTGGACTTTCCCCACATCCCACCATTGACTCAAGAGACTCATACTCCTCTCTTCGCTGCCCCCACCTTTCCTTAAAGGTCTGGAAACCTGAGCAAAAAGTGGCATCTTGTAAGAGCTTTACATTAAACTTCCAATCGGATGCCTGCCGGGGCCCTGGCGAAATAGACAGTCGAGCCATGGTTATGTGGTGATCCGAAAACCCCACCGGGAGAATGGTAGCACCCAACAGCCTATTGCTCCGATTCCTGGACATGTAAAACCGATCAAGTCGGGCTGCACTCACCCTAGCCCCAAAAACCTTCACCCATGTATACTGTCTTGTGTTGGGATGTTTAGTTCTCCAAACATCCACTACGTCAAACTGATTAATGATGTCTTTAACACTCAAACTGACACTGAAGGAGGCTCTTCCCCATTTCTGTCTTTCGTAAAATCCATTGTATAGTTCCAGTCCCCGCTGACCACCAGCGTCTCCTCAGGTGCTAACTGTGAGAGTTCCTGTCTAAGACTCCCAAATAGAACCCCACTCTCTCTCCCTGTATTAGGCACATACACATTTATAAAGACAAAACCCATGTTGTTAATTTCTGCTTTTTCAACAAGCAGCCTACCCCTACACACCGCCTTCGAGGAGCACATTTTTACAGACAGACCCGGTACAAAAAGGACACTCAAATTTGTCCCATGGCTCAACACACTTGCCCCTTTCCACCAGAGCCCCCAATTGACTTAATTCAACACATCACGATGCGTCTCCTGCAGAAACAACACCTGTACTTTTTTTTGTTTTACATATTCACCCAACACACTCCTCTTCCCCGCATCTCTGGCGCCATTTATATTGAGCGAGCCTACCCGAAGAGTCTCCATAAGGAGTGGGAGAAAAGCCAGCAAAGAAAGCCCCAGTGCCAGAAATAAACTATACATCTAAAGAGTGTCTGAAGGTAGACCCTTACGCACTGTTGTGACCCACTTCCTCAACCTAAACCGTTTCCTGGGTGAGAGGACACCATGCCCCTCATTTTTCATAGCATGTTGTGCTGATCTTACAAACTTTCTCGGATCAGAAAAAAAAGCCTCAAGATTAACTTTTTTCCCCTTGGTCTCATTCAGGAACCTTGTCAGTTCCCTCAACGTGAACTTTGACCCTTCTGCTTGACTGGCTGTCAGCTCCGGACCCATCGAAGAGGAGTCTGAAAAAAAATAACTCCTCATCGTCCTCTTCCTCAGACTCACTTTCCTCCTCATTTCCATCTCCCATCCTGACCACCTGCCCTTCCTCTCTGGTCATTTGATCATCCGTAATAAACTGAGGCAAATTTGCAACTACCACCCTTGTCGAAGGGGTAGAAAGAGGTGAAATTGGCACCAACACACCCCTTACAAATATTTCACTAGCAATTAGCCTACCAACCAAATCTGCTCTTTTCATGAACACAACCACAGCTTTGTTCATTCTAGAAGCGGAATGTATAAAATCAGCTCCTACCTGTTCACCGACTGCAAGCAGAACCTCCTCCACTTTAACTCCATTCTCAGGAACCCACCTGAATCCATGCCGTATCGACAGCGTCTCCCCGGCGCTAGGCTGAGAAGCCATCGCGCACACCACACCTTTCAAACCTCAGGAAACTAACTCTGTCCTCTTCCACCCTAACTTTGAAAAAACCTGTGGATACCGCTAAAACAAATAATGCATTAGGCCTCCACCATAGAAAATAAAATTGAAAGAAAAGACCAAGGACAGAATCAAGAAAGATAGTTAGGACAGAGCCCTCCACACCAAACAACAAACTCCAAAACTCCCAGCATGCACTGAGAGAGAGAGAGAGAGAGAGAGAGAGAGAGAGAGAGAGAGAGAGAGAGAGAGAGAGAGAGAGAGAGAGAGAGAGAGAGAGAGAGAGAGAGAGAGAGAGAGAGAGAGAGAGAGAGAGAGATGATATGGTCTATGTTACTGTACAGTAGGCTATGACTGTGTGTGTGTTTGTCTTTGGTTACATTGCTGTTGTCTAGCTGCTGGTGAAGACGATGAGAAAAGCTAATTAGCAGATAGTCAGTCTTTACAACTCCCCTATCAAATCAACATATTGCTCTGCCAGGACTTTGGCATTGATTTGTGACCCATGCCGTATGTGTGGGGAAGTGTGATCGTGGATGTGTGTGTGTGTGTGTGTGTGTGTGTGTGTGTGTGTGTGTGTGGTGTGTGTGTGTGTGTGTGTGTGTGTGTGTGTGTGTGTGTGTGTGTGTGTGTACATGTGCGCTTGTGTGTGTGCACTTGCATGCATGTGCATATGTGTTTGTGTACATGCTTGTTTGTGTGTGTAAAAGTGCAAGTGTATAGGGACGTTTCTGGAGGGCACTGTAGGGACTGGACTATAAGTGCTGACCAGCATTATGTTGAGATATTGGCCCTGGCTCGTCACATAAGTGACTTGTAATTCTTCTGAAACTCTTAGAATTAGTGGTGACTTGAGGAAACCTGGAGATCCTCAAGGAACTATTGCTAGTAGCTTCAATGAAGGTATCAGAGGCGAATGAGTTCTTCAAGAGCCTATTCAAATCCCAAAGTTGGAATAGTTAACACTTTATTACTGTATGTACGCAGCAATGTTAATATTATATTAGAATGTTTAATATGCATAAATATTCAAGGAACGTTTTAATTTGCAGTGTACCAACTCAACATGATAAACAAGAATAATCAAAAATAACTCTGCCACACCTCCAATCTGATAGACTGACACCTCTACAATATATTATTAAAAGTCCTGAACAGTCATTCCGATTCCCATCTACAGCTGAAGTGGGAAGTTTACATACACTTAGGTTGGAGTCATTATAACTCGTGTTTTAACCACTCCACAAATTTCTTGTAAACAAACTATAGTTTTGGCAAGTCGGTGAGGACATCTACTTTGTGTATGACACAAGTCATTTTTCCAACAATTGTTTACAGACAGATTATTTCACTTAGAATTCACTGTATCACAATTCCAGTGGGTCAGAAGTTTACATACACTAAGTTGACTGTGCCTTTAAACAGCTTGGAAAATTCCAGAAAATTATGTCATGGCTTTACAAGCTTCTGATAGGCTAATTTACATCATTTGAGTTAATTGGAGGTGTACCTGTGGATGTATTTCAAGGCCTACCTTCAAACTCAGTGCCTCAAACTCTTGCTTGACATCATGGGAAAATCAAAAGAAATCAGCCAAGACCTCAGAAAAAAATTGTAGACCTCCACAAGTCTGGTTCAACCTTGGAGCAATTTCCAAATGCCTGAAGGTATGTTCATCTGTACAAGCAATAGTACGCAAGTATAAACACCATGGGACCACGCAGCCGTCATACCGCTCAGGAAGGAGACGCGTTCTGTCTCCTAGAGATGAACGTACTTTGGTGCGAAAAATGCAAAGCAATCCCAGAACAACAGCAAAGGAACTTTTGAAGATGCTGGAGGAAACAGGTACAAAAGTATCTATATCCACAGTAAAACAAATCCTATATCGACATAACCTTAAAGGCCACTCAGCAAGGAAGAAGCCACTGCTCCAATACCGCCATAAAAAAGCCAGACTATGGTTTACAACTGCACATGGGGACAAAGATCATACTTTTTGGAGAAATGTCCTCTGGTCTGATGAAACAAAAATAGAACTGTTTGGCCATAATGACCATCGTTATGTTTAGAGGTAAAAGGGGGAGGCTTGTAAGCCGAAGAACACCATCCTAACCATGAAGCACGGGGGTAGCAGCATCATGTTGTGGGGGTCCTTTGCTGCAGGAGGGACTGGTGCACTTCACAAAATAGATGGCATCATGAGGCAGGAAAATTAGCAAGGAGGCCTACAAACCATTCACTGGGAATGTGAAAAGCTGAAATAAATCACTCTCTCTACTGCTCTACTATTCTGACATTTCACATTCTTAAAATAAAATGGTCATCCTAACTGACCTACGACAGGGCATTTTTACTAGGATTAAAGGTCAGGAATTGTGAAAAACTGAGTTTAAATATATTTGGCTAAGGTGTATGTAAACTTCCGACTTCAACTGCAAATAGCCTTTTGACTGACTAAAATATCGCCCATTATGTTTTTGTGAAAAAGTACTTTTCTCTCATTGCTAAGTACCAGGAAGTTTGAAAAGACAGGCTTAGTGGGTGGGGGGCTTTTATTCATGAGCTCACCTAGACTCACAGCTCTTTGAAATGCCTATGTCAAGAAACTTGGATGCAGTGTTGCAGTAAAATAATTTCAAGCAAGTTTGGCAATACACAAAACAACTCAAACAACATTGAAATTGCATCAATTATGTATTTTATATATATATATCTCCTGTTTGGTATGTGTCTTCGGCTGTGGTTCACATCACTGACGGATGTGTTGACATGACAACTCCGTCAGAGTTTTGAATGACCCTCCTCCCCTTTTGTTCCATGCTGGCTGGAGATCTAGCTAGCCTGTAACTAGCTAACATTAAACACAGATGAAAGGGGAAACATATGCATCTTTGCCGTATATGAATAGGGTAAACGTTTAATTATATTTTCTGACACCCTACAGACAGTTTTTGGCACCAGTAGAGTAGCGTTCTAGCTATATAAGCCCCACCCCTCTGCAAACACGCCTTCTCTGATGTTGGTTACAAGGTGCTACTTATTTGAATTGGGTAAGAGAATATCATGTTACCATTGGTGTATTCACATTTTTGAGTTAGGATTACATCATCCTATCCCCTTAACAACCCCGCCTCCTGAATCAATGTGTTCATACTTTGGTCATCATACTTTGATCTGGTTTCATCCAAATATCATTACGTTTCATGATTTTGACTGTTCATGGCCTGTAAAAAGGTTCAACATTGAACTCCTCCCATCACAGGAAGGTTTGAACCTTTACACAGGGGTTTCTCGAGGATCCTTTTCAGAGGGGTTCTTCAAGGAACCTTTTTAAAATGGAAAGGTTCCACCGGTATGGCAACCCAAAAGGTTCTTCCAGGCACCATTACTTTTAAGAGTGTGGAGTGCAATTTACACAGCTCTGTTGTCAAAAACGTGATGAGAGACGGACCAAGGCACAGTGTGATTAGAGTTCCACATCTTTTAATAAATAGTGAAACTTCATCAAAACAATAACGTAACGTGAATGTAGTGGTGCTACCTGCACATACACAAAGCAATATTCGACAAAGCAGGTGGGAACAATGACACCTTAAGTATGATCCCCAGTTAGAGACAACGAACATCAGCTGCCTCTAATTGGGAACCATACCAAGAGCACCAACATTGAAATGAAAAGACTAGGACACCCCCTAGTCACACCCTGACCTACTACACCATAGAGAACCAAGAGCTCTCTATGGTCAGGGCGTGACATCTGTCCTCTTCCCACCCACTCATTTTCTCCCTTTCTTTTTATTTTCTCTGTCTGTCTACTCATCTGTTGGTGCAAAAGCTCATAATTTGGTCAACCTTTCTCTTACTGTAACAGTGAAGACTTTTTGGAAAGATATGGATATAGGAAATAGCTTTGTGTTATGTGTAGGCTATCAGTAACATGTCTGTCTGTTTTTCCCAGCAGCAGAGTCCGGCAGGAGACAATGTCTCTCTCAAACACCAGCTTCTGCAGGTCATCGTACGGGTGGCTCAATACTGCATGCTCCTCAACGGTAAGTGTGCGTGCACGTGTGAATCATTTTTGATTATATACAGTACCAGTCAAAAGTTTGGACACACCTACTCATTCCAGGGTTTTTCTTTATTTTTACTATTTTCTACATTGTAGAATAATAGTGAAGACATCCAAACTAAAATAACACATATTGAATTATGTAGTAACCAAAAAAGTGTTAAACAAATCAAAGTAAATGTTATAATTGAGATTAAATAAGCAAAGAGAAATGACAGTCCATCATTACTTTAAGACATGAAGGTCAGTCAATCTGGAAAATTTCAAGAACTTTTCAAGTTTCTTAAAGTGCATTCACAAAAACCATCAAACGCTATGATGAAACTGGCTCTCAGGAGGACCGCCACAGGAAAGGAAGACCCAGAGTTACCTCTGCTGCAGAGGATAAGGTCATTAGAGTTAACTGCACCTCAGATTGCAGCCCAAATAAATGCTTCACAGAGTTCAAGTAAGACACATCTCAACATCAACTGTTCAGAGGAGACTGCGTGAATCAGGCCTTCATGGTTTAATTGCTGCATAGAAACCACTACTAAAGGACACCAATAAGAAGAAGAGACTTGCTTGGGCCAAGAAACATGAGCAATGGACATTAGACTGGTGGAAATCTGTCCTTTGGTCTGATGAGTCCAAATTTGAGATTTTTGGTTCCAACCGCCGTATCTTTGTGAGACGCAGAGTAGGTTAACGGATGATCTCTGCATGTGTGTCTCCCACTGTGAAGCATGGAGGAGGAGGTGTGATGGTGTGGGGGTGCTTTGCTGGTGACACTGTCTGTGATTTATTTAGAATTCAAGGCACACTTAACCAGCATTGCACCACAGCATTCTGCAGCGATACGCCATTCCATCTGGTTTGAGCTTAGTGGAACAATCATTTGTTTTTCAACAGGACAATGACCCAAAACACACCTCCAGACTGTGTAAAGGCTATTTGACCAAGAAGGAGCGTGATGGAGTACTGCATCAGGTGACCAGGCCTCCATAATCACCCGACCTCAACCCAATTGAGATGGTTTGGGATGAGTTGGACCGCAGAGTGAAGAAAAAGCAGCCAACAAGTGCTCAGCATATGTGGAAACTCCTTCAAGATTGTTGGAAAAGCATTCCAGGTGAAGCTGGTTAAAAGAATACCAAGAGTGTGCAAAGCTGTCATCAAGGCAAAGGGTGGCTGCTTTGAAGAATCTCAAATATAAAATGTATTTTGATTTGTTTAACACTTTTTTGGTTACTACATGATTCCATATGTGTTATTTCATAGTTTTGATGTCTTCACTATTATTCTGCAATGTAGAAAATATTTAAAAAATAAGAAAACCCTTGAATGAGTAGGTGTGTCCAAACTTTTGACTGGTACTGTATATCAAAAACATTTATACATAAAAATGTTATATGGTGAAAATGATCTCATTCTGTCTCATCTTACTGTGGTTCAATCAATGGCCATGTATCTTTTCTCAATTGCTGCTGTTTGTTTTCCTCATCCTCCAGATTACCTGAACAACCTCTCCCCAGACTCTAAAGAATACGAAGATACACAAGGTACAGTGGAGCTCTGCTATAAGCACTAGCCATGGTATAGTTAAGCAATACGTCCCGAGAAGGTGTGGTATATGGCCAATATACCATGGCTAAGGGCTGTTCTTATGCATGACGCGACGCGACGCAACGCAGAGTACATGGATACAGCCCTTAGCTGTGGTATATTGGCCATAAACCACAAACCCTGAGGTGCCTTATTGCTATTATAAACTGGTTACAAAAGTAATTTGAGCAGTAAAAATACATGTTTTGTCATACCCGTGGTATACGGTCTGATATACCACGGCTGTCAGCCAATCACCATCCAGGGCTTGAACCACCCAGTTTATAATACCTCCTTAGTCTGTATTGCATTATTCACAAGAGGGCCATGTCGGCTCTGTTTGTATGTGTTTAGAAGGGATTTATTTGGGCTCGTTTGGCATTTTGAGTAACTCACAGGGGAGCCATTTTACCCTATGTTTTTCTTTGTGTGTGGGTAAGTCACTAGGGAGACATTTTGGCTGTCTTGTCTCTCTGTACTGTATGTGTAATTCACGAGTGGGTAGCTACTGTGCTATCTCTGGCCCCTCTGGTCTGTGTGTGTCTGTGCACAGCAAATTCTCCAGTGTTAAATCAGGTCCACACTTTTAAGTGTTAAATAACACTGTGCTTAGTGCTGATGGTGTTACACTTTATCAGTGTTAGGGAATTAAACCTTTCAGTGTTGTGCAATAACATCTCATATAGTATTTTTTATTATTACACCCCAAGGTCTATATTTCAGTGTTGGAATTAGGACAACACAATAATATTTAGTTTGCATTTATGATAGCATTTAGAAAGGCATCATCATTTACCTTTATCTTGGCCAGGTCGCAGTTGCAAATGAGAACTTGTTCTCAACTAGCCTACCTGGTTAAATAAAGGTGAAATAAACTTAGCAGCAAACATACTCATTCTTTAATTAACACAACCATAGACCAGATAAACTGCTACAACACTTCCACTCATGGGTGGCCAAAAATAACTAGTTGAAAGCCATGCCCCCAGTAAGCCACGCCTCCAATCTAATTGCCTTTTAGAGTGAATTGTAAAGTTACCAACCATGACTGTATTTGTTAGTGACAGAGACATGGTTGTTGAATTCATTACTTTTCAATTCTGTGGACTTTCCCAAATGTGTTACTACCGTAGGTTAATGTTATCAGTAAACTGTTTATAGAGTTTTATGTTCCTTGTTGTCCACATGACCAACAAATTATCATGGTCCAAACACACCAAGCCAGTTGTGAAGAGGGCACATCAACACCTTTTTCCCCTGAGGAGACTGAAAAGATTTGCCATGGGTCCCCAGATCCTCAAAAAGTTATACAGCTGCACTATCGAGATCATCCTGACCGGTTGTGTTACTGCCTGGTATGGCAACTGCTCAGCATCTGACGGGAAGGCGCTACACAGGGTAGTGCATATGGCCCAATACATCACTGGGGCCAAGCTTCCTGACATCCAGGACCTATATAAGTTGGTGTCAGAGGAAGGCCCAAAAAAGTGTCAAAGACTCCAGTCACCTAAGTCATAGACTGTTCTCTGCTACCGCACGGCAAGCAGTACTGGAGCGCCAAGTCTAGGACCAAAAGGCTCCTTAACAGCTTCTACCCCCAAGCCATAAGACTGCTGAATAACTAAACTAATCAAATGGCCACTTGGACTATTTACATTGAACCCCCCTCCTTTTGTTTTTACACTGCTGCTACTCGCTGTTTATTATCTATGCATAGTCACTTTACAAATTACCTCGATTAACCTGTAGCCGCGCACATTAACTCGGTACCGGTACCCCCTGTATATAGCCTCGTTATTGTTATGTACATTTCTTGTGTTACCTTGTGATTTTTATTTTTTACTATAGTTTATTTAGTAAATATTGTATTAACTCTACTGCTTGAACTGCATTGTTAAGAGCTCGTAAGTAAGCATTTCACGGTAAGGTCTACACCTGTTATATTCAGCGCATGTGGCAAATTACATTTGATTTGATTTGAAATTTGTTTATGACAATACAGATATGAGGTGTTTTGGTTGTTTTTTGGTGTTTTTTTCTTTTACTGGTATTTCCAGCGGTATCCACTTGATTTGCTGTAGCCAAAACATCCTAGGAAATGCTCTTTAATTGACTCAAACTGTCTCCAATCAGTCATTCAATTTCTGGTTGTACCTGAGTATTTGGTGGGGGTGTCACCTAAGCCAATGGAGGGGTAGCTCTACGGATCTTAATTGCACAAAGCCTATTATTTGGCAGGGAATGCTATTTGTAGATCAGTGATTCTACACCTCACTATTCTCAAGCTGATCCTCTCCAACAGACTCAATCTTTGATCATCGGCGGTTATAAAAATGTGGCAATTAGGACAGTTAAAGGGGAGAGACTATGAGAGAGTCTATGAATCCAACCAGAAAGTATAAAAAATTCGAAATCAGAATATCACTTGAAAAACAAGCGTGCCAATGCCCCGCTGGGAAGATCTTTGCAGATTAGAACAATATATTCTACAAAACCTGCAATTTAGCATTAGATCATAAACGGAAAGACAGGATAGGCAGCCATCTGAAATAATAGCAAATTACATTACGGTGTCTCAGAAGAAGGCTTCTACCAAGACAATTTAGATTTCCTAACGAATACGTTATGAAAAATATTTCACAATAATACACACAAATCTAAAGTAAAGGAATGGAATTAAAAATGTATAAATATTTGGATGAGCAATGTCAGAGAGGCATAGACTAAGATACAGTAGAATGGAAAAGAATACAGTATATACATATGAGATGAGTAATGAAAAATATGTAAACATTATTAAAGTGACAAGTCTTCCATTTTTAAAGTGGCCAGTGATTCGAAGTCAATGTATATAGGGCAGCAGCCTCTAATGTGCTAGTGATGGCTATTTAACAGTCTGATGGCCTTGAGATAGCTGTTGCGACTTCTTCACCACACTGTCTGTGTGGGTGAACCATTTCAGTGTGTCAGTGATGTGTACGCCGAGGAACTTGAAGCTTTCCACCTTCTCCGCTGCGGTCCCATCGATGTGGATAGGGGGGTGCTCCCCCTGCCATTTCCTGAAGTCCACGATAAGCTCCTTTGTTTTGTTGACGTTGGGTGAGAGGTTATTTTCCTGGCCCTCACCTCCCCCTGTAGGCTGTCTCGTCATTGTTGTTAATGAGGCCTACTACTGTTGTATGGTCTGCAAACTTGATGATTGAGTTGAAGGCGTGTGTGGCCATGCAGTCATGGGTGAACATGGAGTACAGGAGGGGGCTGTTCTGTTAACAATTCTGTTAAGACCACAGTATTTGGAGAGAAATGCTTCTCCACCTTCACAAAGCATGTGTAAAAGCACAGGTACTCGCATAGGCGAAATTGCCACAGAGGATATATTCAGAACAGGTCGATTCATCCCCCTCAATAATTTCTTAAAAAATATAGTCCCCCCCAGATAGCATATGAACACATCATAAGCAATGGCAAAATGTGTAGAAATGAGCTTTAACGGTCGACATTGGGCACGAAAAACTGTCCAACTTATCCGCTTTCTCAATTTTCAAAAGAAATGGGGTGTGCCTTTGGTGGTTCATCGATGTGTCTTTCTGGTCATGCACGCCACAACCAACGTAGCTAGTTTGTTAACTGAACTAGCCACTTGTAGCTAGCCAGTAACTCCTCCAGTATGTGTTGACGTCATTTCACATGATTTGTTTTTGGACGGAAACTGTAGAGATTGGTAAGAAATGGTACTTCTGTAGTCAAATATCTTATTCATAATTTTTTTTTAAACATTAAATGACCTGGTATGATGGTGCATTGATCAGTTATATAGTTGAAAGTTATTTTTGCATTTTTGGCCAAAGTTTATCTTTAAAGTATGTGTCCAGTGCCTCCCGAGTGGCGCAGGGGTCTAAGGCACTGCATCACTAGAGGCGTCACTAGACAACCGGGTTTGATCCCTGGCTCTGCCGCTGCTGTCCGCAACCAGGAGATCCATGAGGCGGCGCACAATTGGCCCAGCATCGTCCGGGTTAGGGGAGGGTTTGGTCGGCCGAGATGTCCTTGTCCCATCGTGCTCTAGCAACTCCTGTGGCGGGCCGGACGCATGCAAGCTGACATGGTCGCCAGTTGTACGGTGTTTTGGCCAAGACATTGGTGCGGCCGGCTTCCAGGTTAAGCGAGCAGGGTGTCAAGAAGCAGTGCGGCTTGGCAGGGTCGTGTTTCGGAGGACACATGGCTCTCAACCTTCGCCTCTCCCGAGTCCATACGGGAGTTGCAGCAATGGGACAAGACTGTAACTACCAATTGGATATCATGAAAAAGGGGTAAAAAAAATATTTAAAATGTATTAAGTGTCCAGTGTTTCCGGATTTCTATTAAATATGACCGATAATTAATTACAATATGAGTGAAATAGTTTTCCTTAATTATGTTAAAAAGCAGCTTTTCTGTGTTGGAATGGTGTGGGCGTACCCCAACATCAGAATGGTGTGGGCATATACCGGTCATAAAAAATATTAATGCGAGTAGAACACTGATTGGCCAGCTCATCCTCCTCAGGAGGATGACATCATCCTCTATGAGGAAATATCAAGCATTTTTTAAATGGTCTGTTTGAGATACAAGTTTGAGGTGATTTAAAAAAAAAAAAAATCTCCAATTTATGCTTTGGCCACAAATACCAGTATTGGATGAGTCAACAACATTATTTGGATGAGTTAACAGAATATGACATTTTAAAAGTGAGATTTTCACTGGACAGTTACTTTAAAACAAAATGTTCTTTCAGCCTCATGGAAAAATGTGTAGAGTAACAGGAAATTAGCTTTGAAACTGCAAAATGTTCTCTCATCCTCATGGCAAAATATGAAGAATAGTATGACATGAATTGCACATTCTTCTCTCTGCCCCATGGCAAAATGTATAGAATTGCAGAAAATAAATTCTGACTAATTTTTTTAATATAGGAAATGTTGTGAAATCAAGGAAGTTAGCTGTTCCCCCCTCTCCCCCAAAATATATTTTCCCTAATAATAATAATACAAAATATTATTTTTCAAAATACTCATCCATATACCCCTGAAAACACCCCTCATCCCCCCAAATATCTACATCACAATTTCCCCCTTGATGTACTGACACTGTTGAATAGTACACTGCCTGCAAATACACTGTATCAGCCAGCTCTCCTACAGAATATGGTCTTGTGTGTCAGTGGATTCTTCCGTTATTATGGAGATTCTTTCAGGGGTTTTTACCAGACTGCACCTCTGTTCTATAGGCTACATTTGTGTTAATGAATGAGTGCATTTTGTCAACGTTTTCGAAAGGGATGTTGACGCTTGCAAAATAAATGTACGTTTTTATGTATTTCTATAGCGAATGAAAATGGCTACTTTGTTCTGAAATAGGCTACATTTTCTTAGATAAAAGGGTGGACATGTACACGTCATGAAAGATGAGAATGGTCTCTGTCCCTCTGGTTCTCTGTACGTTTTGATTTTTGTTTTAACACCCCTCTACTTCTCTGTTTTCACTGTCTCCTCTCTCTCAGCCGCACTGGTGATAGTATCAGACGTTGCGGATCAAGCCAATGACAGTTTGAAACATGGGGTGAGTTTCAAGTGCGAAGACAAGTGTTTGTGACAGTTCCTCCAACATGGTGTGTGTACAGTATGTGTGCATGAGTGCTTGTGTACATTCCTGCCTGTCTGTCTGTCTATCTGCCTATTTGCCTGCCTGTCTGCCTGTGTGTGTGTTACCGTGTGCAGTCAGTGTTGTGGGATGCACAACGTTTTATCTTTTAGTTATTGTTATTGTTTAACATGGAATGTTGGCATAATCTCTCATACAAGCTCTCTCTCCCTTCCTCCCCCCCCCCTCTCCCTCTCTCTCAGGAGAACCTGCTGCGTCTGGTCAACATAGAGTACAGTGTTCGAGGCCAGAGGGATCTGCTCCAGCCTGGCAGGGTGAGCTCCGTCCTGCCTGATAACACCATTGTTTCTACCCAGGGCTCCGGGCACCCTCCACCTCTCCATCCCACCCGTGTCGCCCTTTATATAATCAGTCAGCTGGGAATCCCCTGGCCCTCTCTTTGTGTCTAGGTGGGGTGGAGTAGAGCAGGCACACACTCTTAAAGGACTCTTTAAAAGCCCTCTCTCCAACTTTCTTGATTCAATGTTAAAACTGCCGAATACTTCCCATACATGGAACACTGACTGCCCCCAATTGCTATTTAATCTACTTTGTCTAACTAGGGTTATAAAATTCTCCAAAAATAAATAAATAAATGTTGAATAAATTCCCTGGTTTTCCAGAAATCCTGGTTGGAGGATTCCGGATTTCCTGCTTATTTTCTATGAATTCCGGGATTCCTTCGACCAGGAATTTTGCAACCCTATGTCTGACCGTGTGTGTGTGTGTGTGTGTGTGTGTGTGTGTGTGTGTGTGTGTGTGTGTGTGTGTGTGTGTGTGTGTGTGTGTGTGTGTGTGTGTGTGTGTGGTGTGTGTGTTCTCAGGTGTTTGTGAAGGAGGGCACTCTGATGAAGGTCAGCAGGAAGTTCAGACAGCCACGCCACCTGTTTCTGGTAAATGTCACTTCCTGTTTGGTGGGAGGGTAGGACACTCACCAGCACAAACCTATAGATATACAACTGACAGAACAAGAAATGGGGTTTTTACGCTAAAAATACCATTGTTTAACAGAATTTTCAATCACAATATGCTCTAATTTTAACATGGTCACTGCACTTGTCATTATGACTACACAACAATGCACCATCTTCTGCCATGTAAATGTGAAAAGGAGAAGCAGCAGTTCTGTTCTGTTTGCGCTATATCTATGGCCTGGTCCTCCCAGACCCTGCTATTGAGAGAGCAGTTTCCTGGCAGGATGTTTCTGAATGGGCGCTTCCTGAGCTGCTCTTTACTGACGGGACAGGGAACCTCAGGAACACTCCTCATACACCCACATACACACTAGACCAGATACTCATTCTTTTGAACAATGCTGATTCAGCCATACACACTAAACCTGGTCGTTTTTCTGTTCAACACTGCTGATACAGCCACACACACTAGACCTGGAGAAAACTCTATTTAAACCTCTTTATGTTAGTTCGTCCAGTCATAACTGTCTTTAAGAAATAGAGCGAGATAGAAATGTGTAATACTTAGTATGTAGATCAGTAGATGTTCACATGGATGTCCTGCTATTGTTTTACCACACCGTGTTAATCAGAAATTGTATCATTACTCATTACCGTCCCCACCTAGATACTGTCATCTTTCTAAAAAAGAACATCCGCGTCCTAAGCAACCCTACATCTCCACTCATGATATGGTAGTATGGGTCACCTATCTGGGGTAGGAGGGGAGGAGGAGGAGGAGGAGGATAGGGAGGGTGTAATTTATAAAGACATAACTCTAAGTAGAGTAACGACTTCAGACAGGCCATTCTTTAGCAGCCTGGCAGCGCTAGCCCCCTCTGTAACCATGCCAACAGAACACTCTGACTGTGCCATCTCAAAGTGAGAGAGAGGCATGTGAGCAGAAGAGAAAGAGCATAAACAAGGAATGGTTTACTATGACACATAATTACAGAATAAAAGGGGATTTCGATCTTATTTCAAATGTCCAGCCCTCTCAGTGGCGGTAAACAAAGATGCAGAGAAGAGTTACAGAGTTAAAGGGGCAATCTGCTGTTGCTACATCCATTTTGGACATATAAATTAATGTTATATACATACTGATTCTTGAAGAATATATCACTTATATATAAATGCCTCATGAGCTTAGTTCAACTGTCAACTCCTCCAGAACACCAAATATACGCTTGTTTTACTCCAATGTTTGTAAACAAATGAAATGTAAACAAACACTATATCCTCAAAACATTTTGATCTCATGGATGGTCAGTCCTTGCATCCATAGTTCTGTCTATGAATTTGAGAGTAGGTACATTTCCCCAGGCCGATTGACTTTTACCAACAGAGACGTGGGGTTGGCTTTGTTATTGTTTAAACTGCGGATTCTAGCTTTAAAGAAAGACAAATATAACCTGAAAATGTAAAGCTAATCCCAAATTATGCCTATCCTCGAATGACCAATGACCTTTATTTACATCTACTTATACCCCAGTATTAGTCAACTTTTATGTTTTATAAGTCACTGTTGTCAAACTAGAGGGATTAGTATTAAGATGATTTACTCAATCATATTTGGAAATATTATCCAACAGGATAAAACTTAATTTCAAATCTTATTGGAAAAGCTGTAGGAACTGCTTGTGGGAAATCCCTTTAACATGTAAGAATAAAACACTGAAGCTATAAACTGTCAATCCCCTCATGATGACACACACAGCTATAATCATCCATTTAGTGTTTTTCTACAACATAGTACTCTCGCTTTGTCAAAGAAGTGGAGTTATGGTGTGCTCAGGGTCCTAGTGAAGTGATGAGTAGGGCACATGTCATGCGATCAGAAAAACGTACAGTTATGAATATAACTACAGTTCTCTGTAGGAGGGAACGAGGTATAACATACTATGGGGAGTCAACTGCCAATCATATTCACCTGAAGTGTCCAGGTTGGTGCCATAGGCTTAGACACTGTTCTGAGCTGACTCACGCCTTTCAGGAACCGCACCGAACAGAGGATGACACCTTGGGGTAGAGCCTCAATTCATCGGGACATGGACTCTACAAGGTGTTAAAGCATTCCACAGGGATGCTGGTCCATGTTGACTCCAATGCTTCACACAGTTGTGTCAAGTTGGCTGGATGTCCTTTGGGTGGAGGACCATTCTTGATACACACAGGAAACTGCTGGGTGTGAAAAACCCAGCAGTGTTGCAGTTCTTGACACAAACTGGTGCAACTGGAATTTACTACCATACCCCATTCAGAGGCACTTACATTTCTGGTCTTGCCCATTCACCCTCTGGATGTCACACATACACAATTCATGTCTCAATTTCCTCAAGGCTTGAAAATACTTATTTAACCTATCTCCTCCCCTTCATCTACATTGATTGAAGTGGATTTAACAAGTGACATCAATAAGGGATCATAGCTTTCACCTGGATTCACCTTGTCAGTCTATATTATGGAAAGAGAAGGTGTTCTTATGTTTTGTATAGCCTCTTGTAGAGGGTGCACGTGACGACTGTATAGTTGTATTCACGTTTGAGGGTAAACCCCTAGCCGTCAAATTCAACCTTCAGGGGCCAAACCCACAGATCCCATATCTGCGTTCGTGGGTGCCAAACTTTCCTGTGAGCCTGGGACAATAGATCCCGATGACACGGAACCCTCCATGGGTTCCCGCCCAACAGACGTATGATCTCTAGGAACCAGGGTTGTCTGGGCCAACGGGGTGCCACCAGAATCAACAACAGACCATCCTAACGGACCCTCTCCACGGTGGCCTGAATCAGGACCACTGGAGGAAACACATAGAGCAGGGTCCCAGGCCACTGATAAGGGTTCGAGGCGACCAAAGCATTCGTTCCTAACGGAGTGCCAAGATCCCTCATTGAGAAGAACAGACAACAATGCGCATTTTCTCGTGACGCGTAAAGATCTGCGTCGGCCCTGCCGAACTGGCCCCATATCTGGGCAACCACCCAGGGGTGCAGTCTCCACTCCGTAGAGATAGGACCCCCCTGGAAAGTAGAACCGCTCCCACATTGAGAAATCTGGAAAGATACTTGCCCTGCCCGAGAGGAAATGCGCGCTGCTCCATACGAGCCGATAATGGGCCAGGTTTAGGAAAGAGAGAGACCACGTCCCCACCTGCCTGTTGATGTACGCCACCCATGTCCTGTTGCCGGACCTTACCAACACATGCTGGCCCTCCAACATTGGACGGACACGCCTCAGCGCTAGCAAACCAGTCAGTAGCTTTAGGTAACTGATATGCAGTGCCCTTTGTGCTATTGACCAAATCCCTTTTCCCGAGTAAACCACACATAGTGCTCCACACCACAGTAAGGATGCGTCTGTCGTGATCACCCTTTGGGACGCTATCCCGCCTATAAGATCTCCCTGCAACAGCAGTCGATGGTCCGTCCAAGGAGTCAATGCCCTTAGGCACGAGGAGGATACCTTGAGCAACCAATGGCAGTGGCGAGATGCATCCATATGTGTAGCAATCACCCAGAGCTGAAACAGACGCATCAACAGAAGTCCAAGAGGCACCACAGCTATCATAGGGGCCATCAGACCCAATAAACACAGCCACAAGCGAACCGTGGCAGACGGAGCCGGATGCATGATTCAGAACCGAGTCCACAACAAGACCCAGAAACGGAATGCACTGAGCGGAGTCAAACTCATTTTCTTTTGGCTCACTATGAACCCCAGAATATGAGAAACCAGCGTGGCAGTGTGGAGCTCCACCTGTTCCCTCGACTCCACTACGACCAGCCAATCATCCAGAAAGGTCAATACTCTGATCACCTGGCACTGCATCGGTGCCAAAGTCGCCTCCACCACCATTTTTTATTTTATTTTTTATTTCACCTTTATTTAACCAGGTAGGCAAGTTGAGAAAAAAGTTCTCATTTACAATTGCGACCTGGCAAAGATAAAGCAAAGCAGTTCGACAACATACAAAAACACAGAGTTACACATGGAGTAAAACAACATACAATCAATGATGCAGTAGAAAAAAATAAGACTATATACAATGTGAGCAAATGATGTGAGATAAGGGAGGTAAAGGCAAAAAAGGCCATGGTGGCAAAGTAAATAAAGTATAGCAAGTAAAACACTGGAATGGTAGATTTGTAGTTTGAAGAAAGTTCAAAGTTAAAATATAAATAATATGGTGCAAAGGAGCAAAATAAATTAAATAAATAAATACAGTAGGGGAAGTGGTAGTTGTTTGGGCTAAATTATAGATGGGCTATGTACAGGTGCAGTAATCTGTGAGCTGCTCTGACAGCTGGTGCTTAAAGCTAGGCGAGGGAGATAAGTGTTTCCAGTTTCAGAGATTTTTGTAGTTCGTTCCAGTCATTGGCAGCAGAGAACTGGAAGGAGAGACGACCAAAGGAGGAGTTGGCTTTAGGGGTGACCAGAGAGATATACCTGCTGGAGCGCATGCTACAGGTGGGTGCTGCTATGGTGACCAGTGAGCGGAGATAAGGGGGGACTTTACCTAGCAGGGTCTTGTAGATGACCTGGAGCCAATGTGTTTGGCGACGATTATGAAGCGAAGGCCAGCCAACGAGAGCGTACAGGTCGCAGTGGTGGGTAGTATATGGGGCTTTGGTGACAAAACGGATGGCACTGTGATAGACTGCATCCAGCTTGTTGAGTAGGGTATTGGAGGCTATTTTGTAAATGACATCGCCGAAGTCGAGGATTGGTAGGATGGTCAGTTTTGCGAGGGTATGTTTGGCAGCATGAGTGAAGGATGCTTTGTTGCGAAATAGGAAGCCAATTCTAGATTTAACTTTGGATTGGAGATGATTGATGTGAGTCTGGAAGGAGAGTTTACAGTCTAACCAGACACCTAGGTATTTGTAGTTGTCCACAAATTTTAAGTTAGAACCGTCCAGAGAAGTGATGCTGGACAGGCGGGCAGGTGCAGGCAGCAATCAGTTGAAGAGCATGCATTTAGTTTTACTTGTGTTTAGGAGCAGTTGGAGACCACGGAAGGAGAGTTGAATGGCATTGAAGCTCGTCTGGAGGGTTGATAACACAGTGTCCAAAGAAGGGCCAGAAGTATACAGAATGGTGTCGTCTGCGTAGAGGTGGATCAGAGATTCACCAGAAGCAAGAGCGACATCATTGATGTATACAGAGAAAAGAGTTGGCCCAAGAATTGAACCCTGTGGTACCCCCATAGAGACCATACAAAAGGTGCGGGGCAATAGGGAAAGCCTGAAAAGCAGGACCAGAAACACATAGGCCACACCCTCGAAAGGAAACCTCCGAAACGTTCTGTCGGGAGGATGTATAGCCACATGACAATACACATCCTTCAGATCTATGGACGTCAACCAATCACTGGGATGCTCCGACTGCAATAGCTGGTGAAGTGTGAACATTTTGAACATGCAAACTTTGAGGTGCTTGTTTAAAACAAAAACAAAACAATGTGCTTTCATGGTACCGCCATTCTGATACCCAACCCACACCAGGTTTGGGGACTTCCGCAACCAGTAACTTTTCCCGAAACCCGGGACAGACGCAGCACAAAATCAACCATTGCATAGATTTTCTTGAGAAACAATGGAACCGGCTTCGCCACCTCCACAGTCCTATTCAGCTGCAGCAGCAAATCGATATGATACATCTGCATCATTGTGACCACATTCAACGACCACACCCTCAGCCTGGTACACTTGTCCAGCTGATCGGCCGGCACACCATGCTAGGATTGGCCCCCTTGTTAGCCTCTGGAGCTAAGCAACTCGCCAGCTTTCCATCCATCGGTGGTGTGCAAACAAGCCCCGTCTCCTTCATACCTTCTACATTCATGAACTTGTCATAACCTGGTAGCACCAGCCTGGCTGAATGAGGGGAATCCCGGGTTACCTTTAGCTCAGTGAAATCTTTAAACAGGGGTATGCAACGCTTCACCGTTGCAGGGACAGGAGGTAAATACCTTACACCAAACCTGGAGGAACTCCACTGTGAGGGAGAAGATCTGGTGATCTGCCGCCCTACGACACAGGCGCATTAACCACCAATGGTTCACTCTCCCCCGACAAATCCAAAGCCGTGGCTTTAGGCTGCCCAGTACTGATGTCATCCAATTCACACACTGGAAACCCTCCAGATCCAATCAGGGATAGTATATTCGGAATCCGGATTCTAAACACTGCCAGAGAAACTGGAATGAGCCTCACTCGGCTAGGATGACACCCCTATCAACACTGACCACCGCTGTTGCTCTCTCCCAGCCTCAGACAACCCCATTCGCTTCACTGGAAGAGCCTTTGCCAGCAGCCCCAATCTTTCTCACAAAGTCAGCTTGACGCCCAATGGAAGTTGAACCCAGCCGGAGACATTAGTCACACAAACTGCTCTGAGCCTTCCACCCCAGGCAAACAGGACATCACTCGTGAGTATGTTTAATTTTCATTGTGAAACCACATGCCCTTGGGCACGGTTGGAGGTTCAAACTCAGCTGGTTAACCTTTTTGAACTTACTCTTACCACTGACCATCCTACCCAAGCAAGGAAGCATTAGCTACACAAGCAGAGCAGAAAGTAGTTGGCTTTTAGTCAACTCAAAAACTGATACCAAGACCCAAAACTCGCAACATCTAGGGCTCTCAAACTCAACTCTAAACCAGAAGGCTCCGGAGCTCGTAATAGTTGAATACCCCTGATCTAGAGGGACAAGTACTCTCTCCCCACTAATAGACACCTAAGTCGGAGACGAATCTTGTAGTCTTTGTGTGCTTGAAACGTTTGTAAACTGCGTGACACGTTCTTCCTCCAGGCGAGCTGAAGAATTGAGGAAATGAATGCGAGCCCCGGTATTATAGCCAGGAAGGCAGGGCTTCCGACGGCAGGCTCGGCATCCATTGGCCTGTTGGGCGTGATTTCATTTTTCTTAAGGTGAATGTGATTGGTCGCTTACTCCCCAGAGTATGTTATACCAAGTGACTGACTGAAAGGGAACAGGGAAACATCTTGAGTTGTGACATTGGGCGCGTTTGAGTGGTAAGACCAAAGTAGCCGGCTGTAGACGGAAGTCGACAAGTAATGTTGGGGGAGGTACATATGCACAGACAACAAGTCGGACAACTTCTGCTGTTTCTAGGAAATGGCAGACATGGCATTCGCTTTTGCTATTGCCGATGAAGTGGATGCTATTGATATTCTACTTCTCCTACACGAAGCACAACATGATCAACATGGTCCAAGGAATGAATATCCTGATAAGGAAATTAGATATCATCCCAAGCTCTTTCTAACATTCACAAGACTTGTTTTGTATTTTTGTGATGGTTTTCTCAAAATATAACCAGTTGGTGAGTGCATAGGCTACAAGAATGAGAACATATAGGTGTTTTTGCAGCATATGGAATATGCTCTGTTGTTTCCCATTACTTCATGCCCTTGTACCTTCCTCATTATTATTTGTGATTGTGCAACATGGAATTGTAACAGATGTGATTAAATGGAGTCCACCAAGATTCTTACTGTATGCTAAGTGTTTGCATGTCAGCATCACATTATCCATATGCTGCAAAAACAGCCTTTCGGCAGGTAGCCTAGTGGTTAGAGCATTGGGCCAGTAACCAAAAGGTTGCTGGATCGAATGCCTGACCTGACAAGGTAAAAATCTGTCGTTCTGCCCCTGGGCAAGGCAGTTAACCCTATGTTCCCCAGGCACAGAAGACATGGATGTTGATTAAGGAAGCCCCCCGCACCTCTCTGATTCAGAGGGGTTGGTTTAAATGCGGAAGACACATTTCAGTTGAAGGCATTCAGCTGTACAATTGACTAGGTATCCCACTTTCCCCTAAATCTTAATCTGTATGTTGCTTTTGTCATTAAGACACATTCTGTTAAGAACAGAATTTGATTAAATCACATGAAGGACAAAACACTCACTGTACAGAAAAAGATAACACAATACGTATACACCAGTTCACATTAGTTACTGGTTAAACAATATGAAAAGGATTAGACTACATGTACATCAGTTCACATCAGTTACTGGTTAAACAATATGAAAATGATTAGACTACATGTACATCAGTTCACATCAGTTACTGGTTAAACAATATGAAAAGGATTAGACTACATGTACATCAGTTCACATCAGTTACTGGTTAAACAATATGAAAAGGATTAGACTACATGTACATCAGTTCACATTAGTTACTGGTTAAACTATATGAAAAGGATTAGACTACATGTACATCAGTTCACATACCGGGTAAACACTATGAAAAGGATTAGACTACATGTACATCAGTTCACATACTGGGTAAACACTATGACAAGGATTAGACTACATCTA
Organism: Salmo salar; assembly: GCF_965601325.2. NCBI lineage: Eukaryota > Metazoa > Chordata > Actinopteri > Salmoniformes > Salmonidae > Salmo > Salmo salar. The sequence continues at coordinate 68,206,904 of NC_138302.1, read as the reverse complement.
CATCAGTTCACATAAATTACTGGGGAAACAAAATGAAAAGGATTAGACTACATGTACATCAGTTCACATACTGGGTAAACACTATGAAAAGGATTAGACTACATGTACATCAGTTCACATAAATTACTGGGGAAACAAAATGAAAAGGATTAGACTACATGAACATCAGTTCACATACTGGGTAAACACTATGAAAAGGATTAGACTACATGAACATCAGTTCACATACTGGGGAAACAAAATGAAAAGGATTAGACTACATGAACATCAGTTCACATACTGGGTAAACACTATGAAAAGGATTAGACTACATGTACATCAGTTCACATACTGGGTAAACACTATGAAAAGGATTAGACTACATCTACATCAGTTCACATAAATTACTGGGGAAACAAAATGAAAAGGATTAGACTACATGTACATCAGTTCACATACTGGGTAAACACTATGAAAAGGATTAGACTACATGTACATCAGTTCACATAAATTACTGGGGAAACAAAATGAAAAGGATTAGACTACATGTACATCAGTTCACATACTGGTTAAACACTATGAAAAGGATTAGACTACATGTACATCAGTTCACATACTGGGTAAACACTATGAAAAGGATTAGACTACATGTACATCAGTTCACATAAATTACTGGGTAAACACTATGAAAATGATTAGACTACATGTACATCAGTTCACATAAGTTACTGGGTAAACACTATGAAAAGGATTAGACTACATGTACATCAGTTCACATAAGTTACTGGGTAAACAATAAGCCAAGCGATAAGCCAAGCAGTCAAATGCACTTGGTATTAACCCTACGACTGGTGTCTGGGCTACTTGCTCATTAATATTGAATTCATTTATGTTAGAAATGTAGATCACATGTAGGCCTATGTACATAGATTGAAAGGATGTTAGGTTACAGATGTATTTAAGCTCTAAATAGTCATCCAACCAAAACAGTAAACATGCATCGCTAATAACCAATGACAGGTGGCGACATCAACCATTTATGAGCATGTAGTGCCTTTTGAGTCCAAAAAAACAGAAGAAGGTTGTGTCCCACAATGCTTCAGTTCCTACTTCAAGTTGCAGTTGGTGTGGAGCAACTGCAGAAATTTCCAGTTGACTGCAGTTGAAAGTTTATGACCTTTGATCACATGGTTGTTGTAAAGGTCATGCAGTCGACATGTAGTCGCAAGTGGAAAAATGTGTATACCCATAATGCAACACATTTTGAAGGGCAGTAACCAACATTGGTCAACGTCTTGACAAAAGTGATCCGCTCGAACGCGCCCAAATCTGATGAAATTATGAGCACTAAAACAGCCCATTTCCTCCTTAAGGAACTGATCGTTTCCTCTTAGTTTAGACCGCCATCATGTGGTCAGTTAGCATGCAGGCATAATGTCAAAAGGATTTTTAGTACTGAGAATAAGTCCATGTATGCATTTCACATTGTTTAATTTCTCCATAATTTCTCCCTTGTTCTATCCAACAGCTGAATCAGTGTAATGTTTGTGTACAGTATTATCTTGTGCATTGGCTTTGAGGATAAAGAATGAGAGTACGTTTGATTCTGAGGCTTGTCAGTGAATAATGAGTGTGTTTGTGTGTTAACAGATGAATGATTTGCTGCTGTACACCTACCCTCAGCAAGACGGGAAATACAGACTGAAAAACACCCTAATACTGACTGGGATGAAGGTCAGAGTCCTCCTCCCCATCACTCATTCCCCTCTCTCACATTTTTTCCCCACTCGCCCCCTCTCTCGAACTTTGTCTCTGTCTTTTTCACTCCCTCTCACTTATTGTTTGTCCCTCCCTAATATCTCACTTTGCCACTCACCATCCCCTCTCTCCCTCTCTCCCTCTCTCTCGCTCTCTCTCCATCCTCTCATTCTCTCTTCCCTTTTTAAACCTATCTGTCCTCTCTCTCACTGGTTCCTCATCAGTCTATGTCATGTGCTTTTGATGATTGATGTTCCAGGTCAGTAAACCCATCATAGAGGATGTGCAGAACGCTCTGAGGATCGAGGGAGCAGACATCTCCATCACCTTGGCAGCCAGGTGCGTCACACTAATACATACACCTTGGTCGGTATAATGATTGGGGTTCACAGTTCTCGTGGTCACCAACTTTACTGTCTCAACAGTGAATGAAGTATAGTTACGCCTCTTGTGCCAGGATTCTAGGCTCTTTTACAAGTAGTGTCAGTGTTATTTTCCTGACCACGTATCTAGACCACTCCGGCCATTTCTACCTCTAAAAGTAACGTAGTCAAACACCCCACTGGACACACACTGGTTGAATCAAAGTTTCCACGTCATTTCAATGACATTACGTTAAATCAACGTACTGTAGAATAGATGTTGAATTGACGTCTGTGCCCAGTGGGACATTACTGCTAAATGAGACTCCGTACAGTAAGAGGGCTTAATGACCTGTGCTCTGTGTGTCCGTGTGCAGCTCCTGTAGTGAGAGAGAGGACTGGTTCCACACTCTGAGTCGGACAGTGTCTGACCACGCCAGAGGACCTGGAACTTTCAGCGGCTGTTCTGGAGAGGTGAGGAGGACTTTGACTGGGAGACAGTGCTTACATAAAAGTTATGTTAGCAATTTTAGCAATAACATAGTTATGCTCCCCACTCAATGACAATAGCAAACCAATTCTCATACATTTACTAAAGTTACATAGCATTGCAGGTGTCTGTAGGCTACATTGCAGCCTGTTTCCTCAGTGTGACTGTGAAGTCTAGTGTGGTAGCTGCATGTTGAAACTATATTGTCCTTTCTCTTTCCCAGGCCAGAGAGCGTCTGTGGCTGTCCCTGGGGGAGAAGGCTCCTACTCTGGTGCCTGTATCCCATGTGATGATGTGTATGAACTGTACCTCAGACTTCAGCATCACACTGCGCAGACACCACTGCCACGCCTGCGGGAGGGTGAGTCTCTCTCACACACACACATAGAATGAAAATGTTTTAAAGGAATGGCTATGTTACCTAGAAGCATAGTTTTGTGCAGTATGATGTGGCTGGAGTGTACGGTAGTCTATGGTCTGACCTGTGTGTGTTTTAGTGTTCTGACATGTCCTAGTCTTGGTCTTGCTTTACTCAGATTGTGTGTCGGAGCTGCTCCAGGAACAGATACCCTCTGAAGTACCTGAAGGACCACATGGCCAAAGTGTGTGACCACTGTTACAGCGAGCTCAAGAAGAGAGGTACACTACGCCTCCTGCCTTTTACTGTTTTGTATTGTACTAAACTGTACTATACTGTACTATACTATAATGTGTTGTACTATACTGTACTATACCATACTGTACAATACTGTACTATACCATACTGTACTGTACTGTACTATACTGTACATGCCCCCCTTGACTACTGGAGCACATTGAATGTGTGTGAGTCCAGTATTAAGGTGTTCTCTGTCGCCATAGGAGGAGATGTGTCTGGGGCGAGTGGTACTGACAGTCCTCGTTCTAACCGCCGCTCCAGCCGCCCAATCTCTGCCGTCTTCCAGAACATTCACCCTCCCAGCCTGTGGAGACACCGCAAGGGCACCGCATCTCTGAGCCAGGTATCCACACACACACACCACTCCTATTCTACCAAATGAACAGGGAATTGGTTGAGGTTGACATTGACATTGCGAAAGCCATTGTCCACATCCTGCTGTAGCTACATTACTCAGTCCTGTACTGTTATCCATTTGAAAAGTACTCCTTTATTATTGGACCCAAATTACGATGTTAGAATTATAAGATAACTGTAAGAATCTATCATTGTAGAAAATTATTATCGAAAATTCAGCAAAAATATCAATCATTTTGGTTTTCAATTCATGCACCTTGGTTGTACTGAGTAAGTGGCAGTATAGGTTTCGCTGTGCACTGTTATGTATCTAACTAATGGCTGTTCCTGTGTTGTCTCCAGGTGAGTGTGTCAGAGGAGGCCTCTATGAGCGGGACTCAACAGCGCAGTAAGAGGAGCAAGAGGAACTGGAAGAGGCTGTGGTTTCAACTCAAAGACAAGGTGCTTTACACCTACCAGGCCCGCGAGGTGAGGGGGAAAACACGTTCCCCTTAAACCTGAACCCTCACACACATCACACCCCTACTACACCTCTCCCTGTAAATCTGTAACTTACACATACCCAACTCAGATGGAGAAAGAGCATTGGGTTTCTCTAGTATAGCTCTATTTTCTTAGTTTGTGAATGCCCACAAAACTAGGGGACTGTGGTACATGTATTCACAAAACTAGGGGTGTAACTACTTGTATTCACAAAACTAGGGGTGTAACTGTACTTGTATTCACAAAACTAGGGGTGTAACTGTACTTGTATTCACAAAACTAGGGGTGTAACTGTACTTGTATTCACAAAACTAGGGGTGTAACTGTACTTGTATTCACAAAACTAGGGGTGTAACTGTACTTGTATTCACAAAACTAGGGGTGTAACTGTACTTGTATTCGTAACGAACTGTTCGGTATGGGGACATCAGTTCGGTCCGCCCTGTGAACCCGAATGAATACATAAAACAAATATTTTTTAAATAAAACCCTAGGACTATAGGCTATGGCTAAACTGCTGTAAATCTGATCTGAAGAAAAGAATTAGAGCCTATGCGCACTTTGTAATCAGAATTTCAATATTAATTGCCGGATTTCAAATGATCCTTTTGTGAGGTGGAGCCGGGAACTAGTTCTGTATGATGGAGAGTGGTGGGATCGATAAACCAGGAGGATCCTCCATCATCGTTTAAATCTCCAGTTTGGGAACATTTTGGCCTCCAAGTAGATTACAACAGCGATGAACAGAGAGATTACGTCGCCACTGCTCAACCAGAATAGCCTATGCAGCTACCAACACATTTATGCCGACATCACCCCAGTATTCCTACCACCGGATCCAGACGGAAACGCAAAAAACCCATCAACATAACATTTTCTCTATACTCTGCATTCAAGCAGCCCTTCTCAACTGATTCTGACCAGGCCAAAGAAATTACAAGAGAGATAGGTATGTTTATAGCCGCGGAAATGTGCCCATTCTCTTTGGTTGAGAATAGGGGGTTTCAGCACTACTGGCACACTGGACGCAAGGGAGGGGTGGGGAGCGGGGGCTGCCCCCCACCCCTGAGGTGCCCATGCGCCTGTCATTGGTCATAATGCTTCTTAGGTAGTTCGTTATTAGTTTTAGTTCTGCAATATCTTTAACTGAGCCTCTCATTCTCCTTAATTACCGGCCTCAACATGTTACGGAAAGAGATGAACTGTATAAGAAGCTCTGGGGACATGTCGCCTGGCTAGTGGACAGCCAATACATTGGCAGATGTAAACAGATTATCATCTTTAGCGGGCAACAGTTCTTGAGGGCTCAAACAAAAAGATCCCAGTTTCGTTCATGCTGGTGAACCAGCGTTTGAGTTGTGTGGTTGTAATATCAGCAGTTCCTTATCTCTGCTATAGTTTAAATTGTGTGCAGCACAATGGACATTTAATACACAATGTCTCAGGAAAGACTGTCTGGGTTGTCAATACTTAGTATAGAAAACAGTCGGGCTGCAACCTACGCCTACAGGCCGTGGTTTGCACACAAGAATTCAAGGCACTGCAGTAGCATACTGTAGCTACTATAGCCCTCTACATAGAAAACAAATAGAGCGAGACAAGCACAGAAACTGATCAACTTTTTTTTTTCTTCAAGAAAAACAGACACAGAGAGAGGCAGCTAGGAATACTTCAGGAGAATTGTTAGGCTATTTTTTTTTTTTTTAAGTGTATAAATAGCAGCTAAATACTGTATAGCTATAGGATACACTGCGTAATGAAACAATCCCTAGTAAGCTAATGTTTTGAGGGTGGACTGACTGTACTATTTGGCATTAATAGACTGGTTTTATTCACAACCACTTTCTATCCAAGCTGGAAGAGGAGGACTCATGTCATACAGGTTCAGATAGCCTATACAGGTCACTTGTATATATCATTTAAAAAAATCGATTGGTAGCTGATTAGTTTGCTGTTGCATCGAAAATACATTTTGCAATCTGCATTGTTTGAATTTCCAACTTTTAATTACTGAACAAGTAATTACATTATTGCCACCAGCCAGCAGTCTAAATGGCAGCATTGTGACACCGTGTATAGCTTCGTGAAATGTTAGGCTTAACATGAGAAAATGTGGCAATAAACATTTATCCATTAGCTAAAGCAAAGCTATAGGCTATATGCCCTGGAACAACAGAAAGCCTATCGTCGATTCGATATGCAGCTACATAGACATGTTGCAATTTCAGCACCATGGACAGCGATCGGTAGTCTATACTTTGTGAGTAGCTGTCTGACTGACACATTCGATTTTGTATTTTAGGAAAGGGGTAGGGTCCAGAGAAATTGCGTTACGCCAGTGTTCAGCGCCTCATGAAAGTGCTTGAGCCACGTAACAAAATTAGCTCTCTCGCACCAATTTCAGCAAACAGATAGTATATAAGCAAGCTAAAGCCAAAGTTGTCATTGAATTGGCCAATGCACCATGGGTTGCGCTTGCTACAGATGGATGAACCTCCAGGGCTATAGAGAGCTACTTAATTAAACCTCTTTAAGGATCGGCCCCTTTTTTCAATTTTCACCCAAATCTAACTGGCTGTAGCTCTGGCCCTGTAGCAAGGAATGCATATTCTTGGTACCATTTGAAAGGAAACACTTTGAATTTTGTGGAAATGTGAAAGGAATGTAGGAGAATATAACACATTATATCTGGTAAAAGATAATATAAAGAGTAAAACAACCGTTTTTTGGTATTTTTTTTGTACCATCATCTTTGAAATGCAAGAGAAAGGCCATTATGTATTATTCCAGCCCAGGTGCCATTTATGCAAAGTTTCAGACTGATCCAATGAACCATTGCAATTCTGTTAAAAATGTTCTATCAAGACTGCCCAAATGTGCCTAATTTGTGTGTTAATAACTTTTCATGTTCAAAACTGTGCACTCTCCTCAAACAATAGCATGGTATTATTTCACTGTAATAGCTACTGTAAATTGGACAGTGCAGTTAGATTAACAAGAATTTAAGCTTTCTGTCAATATCAGATATGTCTATGTCCTGGGAAATGTTGTTGTTACTTACAACCTCATGCTAATCGCATTAGCCTACGTTAGCTCAACCGTCCTGCAGGGGACCCACCAATCCTGAAGAAGATTTATTTAACAGTGACAGCCCATCACATTACCCCGGAGTGGTAAATGAGAATTACCGCGCTAGAGACACGCCCCTTTATGAGAGTCACACAAGTGCCAGTCTTTTTCTCTTTGTACGAAAACATAGCATAGGCCTATACAATGTCTGAGCCATGTTTACATATTGATTTCACATGCATATTGTTTTTTATTTTTGTGTTGTTGAGTAATCTTGTATTTTCATTTAAGAAAATACAAAGTGTTGATGTTCCTGATTGTGCTCTCATCAGGCATTATATGACTCATGATCATATATGGAATCAGGAATACCAACACTTTGTATTTGATTAAATAAACAACAATTAACTACAGTAACTGTTGGCATTTCATTTTGTACCGAAACCGTGACCCCAAAACCGCAATACGTACCGAACCATGGGTTTGGCGAACCGTTACACCCCTACACAAAACCCCCACAAACTACACCCTGAAGACTATGCGGGTCTCTTTCTCTCTGTATTACTCTCTGTCTGTCCTCTCTCTCCTCTCTCTCTTTCTCTCTCTCTCTCTCTCTGTCTCTGTCTCTCTCTGTATTACTCTCTGTCTGTCCTCTCTCTCCTCTCTCTCTTTCTCTCTCTGTCTCTCTCTGTCTCTGTCTCTGTCTCCAGGAGAAGGTGGCATCTGAGAGTTTGCCTCTCTTGGGCTTCACAGTGAAGCTGCCTGACAGGCCAGGTGGAGAGGAGACAACCAACGTCTTTGAGCTGTACCACAAGAAGTCCCTGTACTACACCTTTAAGGCCGAGAACAACCACACTGCTGAGAGGTGAGCTCTGCACTGCACCTTTTATGGCCACATGATCTGACCAGGAGAAACTATGGGCCCAAGTTATAGCCTTTATCCTTTTACATAGTGAGGTAAAACTCCTGGCCCCAGTTACAGGCCTCATTCAGTAACCTCATAGGTGTGACTCACATTGACAACAGCATCAACACAACAAACATATTGTTATTACAATGTTATTACAGTCAGCACTTTCTTCTCTGTCCAGATGGGTGAATGCCATGGAGGAAGCCACAGTTTTATAGCAGTGGCCATCTTGGGTGGTTTGTTGATACTGTGGTTGCGTTCCCCTGCTCAGACGTTGCATGTATCAACCAATGATTGCGTGCCACGTCATCAACTGTGTCATCGACTGACAGATTACTTTAACATATGATGTGGTTAGCTGATACATAAAATACCTATCCAGGCGTTATAAGATCTGGCAGGCGTCAGCAACGCCTGGACAGAGGAACGCACCCTATATCTCACCTTTCAGACTTACCCTGGAGTCCTCGCTGCCACTCTCCTACTACACATAGCCGTCCCTCAGAATGCCTGAATGTAAAACAAAAAGGGAAGAAGAGGAAGAAGGATGAATATGTTCACTTTGCCTTTAGTCAGCTGTGACGGTTGTGTCTTACTGTGTGGACTGGGAGAGGAGAGAACAAGACATGGTGTTCTTAAAGGAGGGGACACGCTCACCTACTTTGTCATCTTCCAACGTCCCCATCCCGCTGCTACAGCAGGTGTGATGCCTAGAGCCAAGAGAGAAGCTGTCCCAGATACGTACCCTTCTGGAAAATTCCACCAAGGCTACCTATGACTCTCCCTCCAGTTTTTCATGGCATTAACCACTCTGGATTACTTATACAAATGGAATGAAAATTACATTCACATTTTTTTGGGATATTTTATTTTATTTTAAGAACACTGTAAAAACAATGTAGTTGTTTCAACTAGTTATTATTAAATACGTTTCCACAGACTTTTCGGGCAGAGTGTTACCTGAACCCACATTTTTTTGGGGCACAAACTTGATTACATTTTGCATGTTCATTTATATAGGAATTCATATAAAATAAAATAACATTTTATTGGTCACATACACATGGTTAGCAGATGTTAATGCGAGTGTAGCGAAATGCTTGTGCTTCTAGTTCCAACAGTGCAGTAATATCTAACAAGTAATCTAACAATTCCCAACAACTACCTAATACACACAAAACTAACAAGTAATCTAACAATTCCCCAACAACTACCTAATACACACAAATCTAAAGGGGTGAATGAGAATATGTACATATAAGTATATGGATGAGCGATGGCCGAGCGGCATAGGCAAGTTGCAGTAGATGGTATAAAATACAGTATATACATGTGATTTGAGTCATGTAAGATATGTAAACATTATTAAAGTGGCATTGTTTAAAGTGACTAGTGATACATTTATTAAAGTGTCCAGTGATTGGGTCTCAATGTAGGCAGCAGCCACTCTGAGTTAGTGATTACTGTTTAATAGTCTGATGGCCTTGAGATAGAAGCTGTTTTTCAGTCTCTCGGTCCCAGCTTTGATGCACCTGTACTGACCTCGCCTTCTGGATGATAGCGGGGTGAACAGGCAGTGGCTCGGGTGGTTGATGTCCTTGATGATCTTGTTGGCCTTCCTGTGACATCGGGTGCTGTAGGTGTCATGGAGGGCAGGTAGGGCCCCGGGTGATGCGTTGTGCAGACCGCACCACCTTCTGGAGAGTCCTTGCAGTATTGAAAATGTCCTCACCTGCGATTTGAAGTCACAACCTCTTACTGCACTCTAAGCCACCATGTCTGTGTCAATGACTGATTTCCCCTGTATTGCTACACTTTGCACCTCAAAGTACATCTCAGCTCTATTAAAAGTACACTCAAGAAAAAATATTTTATTTATCATAGTGATTAAGTCAGGGTTTCCCAAACTCACTCCTCGGGACCCCAAGGGGTGCACGTTTTGGCTTTCACCCTAGCACTACACAGCTGATTCAAGTAATCAACTAATCATCAAGCTTTGATCATTTCAATCAGCTGTGTAGTGTTAGGACAAAAAACAAAACGTGCACCCCTTGGGGTCCAGAGGATCGAGTTTGGGAAACGCTGGATTAAGGAGTAACATTAAAACAGAGTAATATACCCCACCAACATTAAACAACCAGACAGAAAACCCTCAAATGGCTGAAACAAGTCAATCAAATCAATGATGAGAGAATAGTCAGATTAACTGAGAACTGACACAGACATGGTGGTGTAGCAGGAAGATTGGAATGCCATGAACCAAAAGGTTGTGCGTTCAAATCCCAGGTGAGCACATTGAATAATGGGGACGTGGGGTTGGCAGGTACCCTAGCAGTTGAGAGCGTTGGGCCAGTAACCGAAAGGTCACTGGTTTAAATCACCGAGCCTACTAGTTGAAAAATCTGTCAATGTGCCCTAAAGCAAGGCACTTAACCATAATTGCTCTGGATAAGAGCATCTGCTATATGAATCATTTCTGTATAAATGAACATGCACAAGGTAATCATGTCAACATGTGTCAAATATGTAAGTTGAAAACATTGCATGTTAAAAGCACTGTGTTGCCCAGGTTTTTTTTTTAGTTAAGATGCCCAAATAATAATTTAGATTTAAATTGACAGAATTTTTGCCTAAGTTTTCTCAAGTTGGAGCTAAGTTTGGGCCAACAATTTTTGTTGTTTTTTAGATAACACGAAAAGTTGAGTAAACAGAAAAAAAGGCTGTGGAACCAGTTACTTAATAATAATTAGTTGAAACAACTAGATTGTTTTCAGTGAACAATAACAGTAAATGTTATTAAACTGCATGTACTACTAGGGTATAGCCGACACCCAGAGGTTATGAACATGCTGAATCTGTTATTAATACACGTCGATCACATGCCAAAGTGACCGTTGTTTTCATTTGATGTCAGAAGCATAAGAGTGGCTCTCCATGTTTTATTACTTCATCCGCCAAGGTTTGAGATGGTGGGTTTACTCAACCCCCTCCCATTTGACCAAATATGTGCTGTCATGTTCACAGTCCAAGACAGCCTTTCTAAACCAATATGTCAGTACTTACTGAATGAATTCTCTATTTCTTTATTTTATCAGAACACTTTCCTGCACTCGACTTAGCCAGCTTCACGTACCTTAATGCCTGACATTTTAAAACACAGGTTCAGAATATGACTGTTCATGGGTGGCACCTCATTCGGTCGTTGGCATTATTATCAACGCTGTTAGATCTCGCAGCATATTGATGTCCGACTGATGGTTAATGGTCAGTCTTTCTGAACGAGGGCTAATGACTGTTTCATGGAAATTACGCTATAGAAGCCTGGAAATACGATGACATTGCTAAAGTATACAAATAATTTGTAGAAAACAACTTTGCCATCATGATGATGTCGTCAAGTTTCCTTTAGAGAGATGGCAATGTTGCCTTGAGCTAGCAAAGTTTGTTCCCTCCGCCCTATGTTCTCTGGGCCCTATGATTCCTCTACCTATGTTCCCAGAGCCCTATATTTCCTCAGCCCTATGTTCCCTGGGCCCTGTGTTCCCTCAGTCCTATGTTCCCTCAGTACCCACTGAACCAATTCCAATCAAAATTGGCATAAATGCTTATTGTCCAAATAATTTGTATTGTAATCAAATACCCAGTGTGCTTTGTAAGTGTTAATTTTCACATAACATTTTGGTAATTTAGCAGACGTTTTTATCATACCATAGTGCCATCACACTTCTGATACAAATGCAGTACATTTGGGGTGATAGGAGCCCACAAAAGTGTGAGTCGCTATGACAAATGGTATAGAAAAGTATTTTGGATTTTGAAATTGTGTAACTTATTGCAAAATACATTTCTTTGTAGTTAAGGCCAGTGGAATACAAATTACACTAAATACTCAAAAGTAACTGAAATACACTACCGTTCAAAAGTTTGGGGTCACTTAGAGATGTCCTTGTTTTTTAAAGAAAAGTTTTTGTCCATTAAAATAACATCAAATTGATCAGAAATACAGTGTAGACATTGCTAATGTTGTAAATAACTATTATAGCTAGAAACACCTGATTTTTAATGGAATATCTACATAGGCGTACAGAGGCCCATTATCAGCAACCATCACTCCTGTGTTCCAATGGCACGTTGTGTTAGCTAATCCAAGTTTATCATTTTAAAAGGCTAATTGATCGTTAGAAAACCCTTTTGCAATTATGTTAGCACAGCTGAAAACTGTTGTCCTGATTAAAGAAGCAATAAAACTGGCCTTCTTTAGACTAGTTGAGTATCTGGAGCGTCAGCATTTGTGGGTTCGATTACAGGCTCAAAATGGCAAGAAACAAAGCACTTTCTTCTGAAACTCGTCAGTTTATTCTTGTTCTGCGAAATGAAGGCTATTCAGACATGGTCCCTCATGCTAATATTAGCTAGCAAAAATGTCGGTGCTCTCTCCCCAATATTAGCTAGCTAGCTAAAGTTATACTATATCTCAAGTCAATCTGGTGACATCACAATGATGACAAAAGTTTATCCTACTAATTATTTGCCTCCTTTTGAAATGTCATCATGTTTCCAAGCCACAGTAATGCACTTTAGACAAAATCTTAATCAGCACCTACACTTTTAGAAAAAAGGGTTCTAAAAGGGTTCTTTGGCTGTCCCTATAGGAGAACCCTTTTTGGTTCCAGGTTTAACCTTTTTGGCCTTCAGGTAGAACCATTTTGGGTTACATGAAGAACTCTCTGTGGAAAGGGTCCTTCATGGAACCCAAAAGGGTTCTACCTGGAACCAAAAAGGGTTCTTCAAAGGGTTCTCCTATGGGGACAGCCGAAGAACCCTTTTAGCTTCTAGATCGCACCTTTTTTCATAAGTGTGTATTGAGACTGCATTGCATAGAATGCTCAGCTGGGCTTCAGTCCTGAAACGAACGTTAAAAACAATATTGTAATTAAATGTGCAACCCATGATTTGTCTTTTTCTTTTGTGCATTTTATGTGGTTCTTTGCTATGCATTTTTGTCATGTACTGTATTTTCTGAAATGGCCTTGCATACAGCAACTAGTTAATGTAAATACATATAGATTTTGATAGCCAAATATTGTTTTGCTTTATTTGCACTGATAAAATGAGAATGGAACTGAAAGTGGAATGTAAGTGCACTCTTCTCCTAAATGTTATTCTTTAATCCTGTGTCTTGGTCGACCTGTGCCAAACTTACTAAGCCCAGTGCCTGGAGTTAGCTAACCATGGATATATCAGTTATATTAGATCAATGACAAAAAAGAGACTTCAACATTAAGTTACATAACATGTCAAATTCCTATTTGTATCAAGCCACAGCTCAGCCTTATAATGAGGGTGGTTTCCCTGATGTGAAACCCTGCTATTAGCCATAACTACTGTAGTGGACTTTGTACTGGGCGAGTTATTTATTTCAAATCGTGGGGGTTTCTCAGACAAGTAAAGTGACTAAGGTCGGATATCCTTTGCATGTGTCAGTTTGTGTGATTTCTTCTAATTACTCTGTGCTAGGGTTGCAAAGCTACCTGTAATTTACCAAAGTTCCCAAAATCTTCAGTAATTTAGGTAATTAACAGGTAATCTATGGCAATCTATGGTAACTTTGATAATTTGGACTTGAATAACTTTAAAAAAAAATGTATTCATATATAGTATTCATTTTTTATATCTGTGTCCATATGGCCCATGAGTTTCTAGTGGATAAACTATATGGTCCATGTGTTTCTAGTGGATAAACCATATGGTCCATGAGTTTCTAGTGGATAAACCATATGGTCCATGAGTTTCTAGTGGATAAACCATATGGTCCATGAGTTTCTAGTGGATAAACCATATGGTCCATGAGTTTCTAGTGGATAAACCATATGGTCCATGAGTTTCTAGTGGATAAACCATATGGTCCATGAGTTTCTAGTGGATAAACCATATGGTCCATGTGTTTCTAGTGGATAAACCATATGGTCCATGTGTTTCTAGTGGATAAACCATATGGTCCATGAGTTTCTAGTGGATAAACCATATGGCCCATGTGTTTCTAGTGGATAAACCATATGGTCCATGTGTTTCTAGTGGATAAACCATATGGTCCATGAGTTTCTAGTGGATAAACCATATGGTCCATGAGTTTCTAGTGGATAAACCATATGGTTCAAGAGAAAATTGCCTAATTCATAAAAAAAAAGCATCTAATCAACAATGGCATTATTTTCAAATAACTCTGCAACTCCCACCAGTTTGGCGCCAAAACATTTGCAACAAAGACATATTGACATACAGTAGTAAAATAACTAAAAGTGTGTAAAAAAATTATAATATACAAATATTTCTCTCTGTGCGCATCCTGACTTTAAACTTAAGCATGAGAATAGTGTGCTGTTCACCTGAATGTACTGTACATGTGCTCAGGGAGACGGCAACCTTACCGTGGTCCAGGACCAGCTCTGTCTCTCTTAAACTCTCGGTCGACCAGTCCAAGTGGATTATTATTTGTTCAGATGATGATGAGAACGTAAATATGTACAAAAAGGAAAAAAACAAAAGGCATGCCCAAACAAAAGACTCAAAAATAAACGAAAGTCTCTGTGGGCTATTTATACTCCCACACGTATTTCAACTGTGTCTGTGTATAACTGTAACTGCAGTAATAAAGCAGAAGTGCAATGTATCTGGTTTCAGATCACTGAGGGCTTCAGCAGAGTGAGCAGCAGGGCCTGGGTGATACAGACAGACAGACAGCAGTATGCAGTATAGGAGAGTAGGGCAGGAGAAATGGCAGCACTGCTCTGTTCCTTACCTCTCCCTTGAGGCTTCCTGACCCAGAATAGTGAGGGGGGGAAAGTTTGTTTTCTGGGGTAACTGGAAGTTGCAGACACCTTGTTCTATATAGGCTGGATCCTTCATCATCCAGTGCTCTCCTTATTTCCCTCTCCCAGGGTCCCTCTCTTTCTCATTACTTTCTTCAACAGTATCCCCCATTATTTCAACTCTTCCTCATTCTTTTTGTCTAGCTCTCTTTCTGTTTCACAACGTATCCTGTTTCTCAGTTGTAAGGCTGTTGGTTAGGTCCTCTTTAGTTCATGCAGGTCTCATCATACTTACTCATACCTATTACATAGGGCCAGGGGTTTTTCCAGATCTGAGCAAGAAACACTCCATGCTCTACTCATACTGCATACCACTCCAGTCATTCCTACGCTTTTTGACTAATGACCATTCACTTGCTCCAGTTCTTCCCCCTCTCTAGATACAAACCCCTCCCCTGGTACCTGCTGCCCCTGTTCCTATTATCCAGCTTGGGGGTTGAGTAAACACTTCATTAGCAACTAGGTTGTGCTAATAGATACTGTTGATGCTGTTACTGTACTTCAGTTATTATTCACAGTACTGATCATTTTCTCAGCAGATGTATCAATCATGAGGCAGGCATGTACATGATCAAAGAGGGAAGTGTTTGTATTGTATCAATACTAAAAATGCTATTTTTGTATTCCATACGCCCAAACTGTCTCAAAGGAGACACTGAATGTGAGAGATTAGTGATCATCACAATAGAGACGGGACAGGACAGGACAATAATAAACAAGGCAATATAACAATTGTGGTGTCTGTACAAGTAAGCAGTAGTGGGGTGGAGAAGTGAGACCTAAAAAGAGAGAAGAGGGAGGTCAGTTCTAATACAGATGTAGGCTCTTAATTTGACTTGTATTGTCACAGCAAAATAATATAAAATATTGCCTGCAGAAACAGGATTTGAACATTTAGTCCATAATGTTGCTTGATTGGTGTTTAGGCTATTAGCTGGCCAAAATTAGGCTACATGAAAAGTGCAATATTGTTAACATAACCATGTGTTAGTGAGGGTTTTTTGTGAATTTATGTAAGGCGCAGGAAAATTCTCAGTAACAAAAGAGTGATCAAATTAAGATTCTACGTCTGTAGACATCTTAGTTTTTCTCTGTGTCCTCATTACTGACACTGACTGAGTGTTGAGTACACTGCTTGCTTTAGGATGGAGGTCGAGGGTGGGAGGATACGCTGTTATAGTGGGATGGTACTGTAGCAGCGTCATAACCCAAACACACACACACACGCCCCAGGCATGAGGCACAGAGAGCGAAGCATGCGACTCATCAATTCCACAGAACTGAACAGCTCAATAAGGTCAGCTGCCCTCAGCTCTAATTGTCTCTCAAATGCACAGCAAACTGTTAAAGATTGCTCAAATATCTATAAGGAAGTAAACATATTCAACTATTCCTTCTGACCTTAGTGAATGACAAAGTGAGAGCTGCCCTGTGTGAACTCATGGCCAAATTCACGTTGACACACACATGATAGCAAGGATAAGCTTTCTAAGGCACTCACCAGAGAGGCGAAAGAGCCGTGTGTATCTGTGCACTAGCTTCAAATGCAGTTCTGAAACTCATATTGCCGTTGGTTACCATATACACCCTCATCTTCCTGTGTGTTAAGTATTGCACAAATGTGTTCTTTCTGCTGCTTTATGTTAATAAAGAGAAAGCATCATCAGTAGGGATGTAGGAGGTGGTTTAACCTATTTACAGAGACTTAAAGAGCCACAGAACTGGAGCTGTGAAAGAGAAAGAGAGGAAAGAAAGAGATTGAGAAAAAAAGAGCAAATACATCCTCATGACATTAGCTTGACATTTCTGGGTCTGCACCTTGTCCCATGTTCCTCCGCAATGCAGTGGCGAGAGAGAGGAGAACAGGAGAGGGTAGGAGAGGTAGAGGAGGGTGGAAGAAGAGAGGGACAAGCTGTATGTTCCACTTTAGCGACTCTACATGCGGCCCACACTGACAAGTCACTGTTACACCTCTTCCTCTCCCTCCATTCCGCCATCCTTTCACCAGTCCACTTTTAGAATCCTCCCTCTCTCCCTCCCTGAACCAAACAGACAAATAGGAAGAAAATAATCCCCTCAACTCCCCGGCCCTGTGTTATCTATACATGGAGTGTGTCATGGTTTCCATACTCTGTTTCAGCAATGTTGGTCTGCAGAGAGAGAAACCTGATGGACGCCACTAAAGATCAGATAAGTTAGATAAAATATACTTCAGCTTTCATCTAACACCCCCGATATACACACAAACACACATTAAGTTTAAAGCCCAGCTCTGAGGACAGGCGCCTGTGTCTATGGTTGTGACCCAGATGGCACCCTATTCCCGAGTGCACTACTTTTGACCAGGGTTCATAGGGATCTGTTCAAAAGTAGTGCACTATACAGAGAATAGATTGTTATTTGAGACTCATGCTATGTCTGTCTGTAGTGGTGCTGGGTGGTATTAACTGTCCCTGTGGGGATTTACGTAAGTATCCTATTGGCTGGGGGTCATTATCATTAGGAATTGAATGTCTGGCTTTCATAACAACGCAAAGGGTCATTACGCGCACCATTATGACAGGGCTTCCTCTCCAGTCAATTTAATCAAACAATGAATCACTGATCACATTACCACAGAGCGACTCTCATTAACTTACCCAAGAGACTCGGTATAAATACTATAGAAGAGATAGTAGTGCCACGAGTCAGAGGCAGAGGAGTCAGAAAGTACATCATGGACCCTCTGGGTGTGATTGTTCCCAGTAACCATGCTTATGTCCCAAATGGCACCCTAGTCCCTATATAGTGCACTACCTTTGACCAGAGCTCTATGGGCTCTGGTCAAAAGAAGTGCACTAAAAAGGAATATGGTGCCATTTACCTCCGCCTCTGTGACCTCGAGCTAGCTGTGACCTATTAGAGCATTAGAGCCATGTATGTCAGTGCAGAGCTGGGGGAGTCAGCTGTGTGGAGCCAGATCCATCAGGAAGCCAGTGCTCAATGTAATCTCCACATGCTAAATTTACCTCCATGTTCTGCACCCCAGAGTCAGAGTCAGAAGCTGAGTTCCACACACCCACAGAGTTGTGTAAGGTGAGGAATTCCCCAGTTCTGTCATGAGTCAGGATCTCCCTGTTATGTAATCATGATTGGAGTAGAGCAGTGACACATACCTGTACCTCCCTGTCCCACAGAGGTCTCATCTTACATCTTACCCCCCCCCCCACACACACACACACACACACACACACACACACACACACACACACACACACAAACACACACAGTTTAATTAATCCATCTATAATTAAGCCTCTATGTAGGGCTAATAGACACATTTATACTGCCGAAATACTCTGCGCTAATCTCTGTGATGGTCTTTAGTAGTTAATGGTGTGTGTGTGTGTCTGTGTGTGTGTGTGTCTGTGTGTGTGTGTGTGTGTGTGTGTGTGTGTGTGTGTGTGTGTGTGTGTGTGTGTGTGTGTGTGTGTGTGTGTGTGTGTGTGTGTGTGTGTGTGTGTGTGTCTACGTGCATGCGTCTGTGTGTGCACTTGCTACTGCATTGCGTGTGCGCATATGAGTGTGGGGAGTATCTGCACTTGAAGCATTAACATTGGATGATGTTCAACATTTTACAGTTTGGTGCCAGTTTAGCCTGAGGTACAGTGGTAGCCTCAGCAGCAGCCAAATCTACCACCTCCACATCCTCAGAGTTCTGCCCAAACCAGACTACCCCCGCAGCCGAGCCGCGTGATCCAAACCCACACACACCAGGACTTTATGTAAAACTCAGCCCAGGTCTTTTTCCCACACAGAAAAAACACAAATTCCAGATTGTCTACACGTGATCTTGTGTGATCTCATGTGATTTAATGTGAAGTAAATGTGATAACATGTGAAGCAACATGTGATAACATAACACTACACATGTGACAACATGTTAGCACATGTAAGAACATGATCTCATGTGAAATTAATGTGAAATACATGTGACGACATGGGGATGCAAAATCTCAACATGTGATACCGTGAAACTACATGTGACAACAGGTGAACACGTGAAAACACGATCTCATGTGAAATAAATGTGACAACATGGGGAGGCAAAATTTCAACATGTGATACCCTGACACTGTATTTTTACAACTAAATGAAGGTGTTAATGTGAAAGGACAGTATGATGCTGTATGTTGATTACTTGGGACTCAACCTCACTTGGGATTTGAACTCACAACCTCTTGGTTGCTAGCTTCCTGAAGTTCCTGCCACCAGTGCATTTGGAAAGTATTCAGACACCTTCACTTTTCAAGGCCTACTGTCAAACTCAGTGCCTCTTTGCTTGACATCATGGGAAAATCAAAGGAAATCAGCCAAGACCTCAGAAAACAATTGTAGACCTCCACAAGTCTGGTTCATCCTTGGGAGCAATTTTCAAACGCCTGAAGGTACCACGTTCATCTGTACAAACAATAGTACGCAAGTATAAACCCCATGGGACCACGCAGCCGGCATACCGCTCAGGAAGAAGACGCGTTCTGTCTCCTAGAGATGAACGTACTTTGGTGTGAAAAGTGCAAATCAATCCCAGAACAACAGCAAAGAACCTTGTGAAGATGCTGGAAGAAACAGGTACAAAGGTATCTATATCCACAGTAAAACAAGCCTTATATCGACATAACCTGAAAGGCCGCTCAGCAAGGAAGAAGCCACTGATCCAAAACCACCATAAAAAAGCCAGAATACGGTTTGCAACTGCACATGGGGACAAAGATCGTACTTTTTGGAGGAATGTCCTCTGGTCTGATGAAACAAAAATAGAACTGTTTGGCATAATGACCATCGTTATGTTTGGAGGAAAAAGCTGGAGGCTTGCAAGCCGAAGAACACCATCCCAACCGTGAAGCACGGGGGTGGCAGCATCATGTTGTGGGGGTGCTTTGCTGCAGGAGGGACTGGTGCACGTCACAAAATAGATGGCATCATGAGGTAGGAAAATTATGTGGATATGTTGAAGCAACATCTCAAGACATCAGTCAGGAAGTTAAAGCTTGGTCGCAAATGGGTCTTCCAAATGGACAATGACCCCAAGCATACTTCCAAAGTTGTGGTAAAATGGCTTAAGGACAGCAAAGTCAAGGTATTGGAGTGGCCATCACAAAGCCCTGACCTCAATCCTATAGAAAATTTGTGGGCAGAACTGAAAAGGCGTGTGTGAGAAAGGAGGCCTACAAACCTGACTCAGTTACACCATCTCTGTCAGGAGTAATGGACCAAAATTCACCCAACTTATTGCTGGAAGCTTGTGGAATGCTACCCAAAACGTTTGACCCAAGTTAAACAATTTAAATGCAATGCTACCAAATACTAATTGAGTGTATGTAAACTTCTGACCCACTGGGAATGTGATGAAAGAAATAAAAGCTGAAATAATTCTCTCTACTATTATATTCTGACATTTCACATTCTTAAAATAAAGTGGTGATCCTAACTGACCTAAGACAGGGAATTTTACTCGGATTAAATGTCAGGAATTGTGAAAAACTGAGTTTAAATGTATTTGGCTAAGGTGTATGTAAACTTCCGACTTCAACTGTAAGTGGGGGCAATGTACTAGTAGGGAACATTAGCATATTTCGAGGCATGGTGAAATAAATGTGCATTTGTGCCAACCGTCAGTGGAAGTGTTGAAGCAGTTGGTTATGGCGATGCAAATATTCACTTCTTTTGATACTGCCTCTTCTGCAAACTTTTGTAAGTAAATTAATGGCAATCTTTTCTGTGAATTTGTCATTTCTTACCTAGTAAGTCATTGTAAAATTCACAGTAATACTGGCAAAACTTTGCCAGTAACCTACAAGACACACACTGCTACTAACAATCCTTGCCAGTAACCTACTGTACCTTCACTGACTCTTCTGTTGACAACATGCACATCACCTGCTGATTGGCAGCATACTGTAGCAGCGGCAGAAGATTGCAGGTGTAGCTTATTGGAGATGTAGCTTTTAGGTAACACTTCTTGGCCTCCCATTAAAAAGGTGTGTCATCCAAGTTAATGTACTCTGCTGCGTTATTTTCATAAACACAGAACTGTCAGTTCTGCAGCCTTGTTAAAGGCTGACATAAGTACTACAAAACAGCCATAAAATATTTAATTTGTCATTGTAATACCCAGCAATTCGTTGTTGTCATCTCTAGTGGACATCAGTTCTTGGTCCGTATCTCAGAGGCCATACAAGCCACTGTATTAAGTCATGTTGTCCCTTTGAGAGACATTCTGGGCTTTTCAATGATATCACATTGTGGGGGAGAGACCTTGGCCACTTTATCTTCCTGGTTCTTAACGAAATGGCTGTCAAACTTAGCACATTCTATGGAAATTTGAAAAGAAGTGTGTGTACAGTAATTATTATAATTTTTGTGAGTTTGGTATTCAAATTGTTTCTAGTAAGTGAAAATCTCAGGAATAGTTAAGTGAGTTGTCAGGACCGTGCAATACTTTTTTCACATTAAATAAGACACCTGGATTCCGCAACTATTTTTTTCACCTACTGTACCTATTGACTGCAATGTACAATTTTTCATATTTACGTCCTAATGACCACTCCGGAGGACAATTTTGCACATAAAATAAAATCTTGGTAACATGTTTTTTCACCCCACACAGTTGCAGGTCTCAGGAGTATACTCACTTGCCTACCAGACCCTCAGGTCAGTGAGTGTAATGGGTTAGCTACAGGTAAGTTACTGTGAATTTTACAAGAACCCGCTTGCAACTTGTTTACAGTAAGTTATTGAAAGTGAACTTCTTGTCAACCAGCTGGCATTAAGCTACTGGAAAATGCACAGCAACCTTGTCACACTGCAGCTCTTTATTGTCACAAGTTCTTACAACAATTACAGAACTGACAGCGTATGACTGAAAGTTTATAACGTAGGTGTACGCAGGTCGAGAGACAAATTTGAGTGTGAAATTCCATACCGCCTTGCACACTCTTTCCTGCATCTTTCTGATATAGGATGTAATCATTAGTCCAACAGTTGCAAACAAGAGTTTCTATTGGAGAAATTCAAGTATGTTTATCTCCGTTTTGTTCCGATTGCTTCCATTTAAGAAACTTTTTTTTTTTACCTCTGACGTGCGCTCTCCTCCTCTCACCTCTTCATTTCCCTTGTGGACTTCCATGCACATAACACAGCCTACATTATTGTCACCATATTAGCTAAAGTAAAGTCATAGTCAGCATAGCTAATAGAACTAACGCGTTAGTAAACAAGCTACAATCATGAAGTAACATTACAGTGTAAGCAGTTGCACCAGCTGGCCTGGTGGCAATACATTTGTAAAACCAAAAGCTTACCTTGACTTGAAAGAGTTCCAGTGTTGTGTTGGATAGTCTTAGCCAGCTAGCTAACATAGAATCCCTCTGTTTGAGCAGGGTGTTTCAGTAGGCTAAACTCGCAAGCTGCATTTGCTAGCTAAGTAAGTGAAACTGAAAGTGAAAAAAAAAAAAAATTCTCTCTTGCTTCTCCTTCATTTTGGACAAAATGTATTTATTCAAAACTGATCAACTTTTGTCTTTCTCTCTCTTTGAGTCAAATACTCACCACATTTTATGCACTGCAGTGCTAGCTATCTGTAACTTATGCTGTCAGTACTATATTCATTTTCTGATCCTTTGATTGGGTGGACAATATGTCAGTTCATGCTGCAAGAGCTCTGATAGATTGGAGGACATCCTCCGGAAGTTGTCATAATTACTGTGCAAGTCTATGGAAGTGGCTGAGAACCATGAACCTCCTAAGTTTTGTATTGAAGTCAATGTACCTAGAGGAGGACTGACGCCAGCTGTCCTCCGGCTACACCATGGTGCTACTCAACAGAGTTCTGTTGAGGCTACTGTTGACCTTCTTTGCAAAATAGTGTGTTTTAATCAATTATTTGGTGACGTTTAGTATAGTTTTATCTGAAAAGGATAACTTTTGAAATGTTTTACTGTTATAATTTTTTATAAAATTCACTGAGGGAGATGGTCTTCAGCGTGTGTTCTTAACCAAGTGGGAAGTGGGAATTTATACCCTGATGAAGACAGCTTGTCTGTCGATACGTTGGTTAATAGTTTATAAAATTATTGCATCTGGGTGTGCGGCTCTCCTTTTCTTTTGAAAGTGGGAATTAACACATACAACGGAGAAATCCATTTGAACAGCCCTCCAACTGGTAATTACTAGTGGCAAACTTGTCTATCATCCTGAGCTCCCACTTCTCCCACATGCTGACCTCTGACGTCAGCTACTAAGGAAATTACCTTTATAACGTCATTTTCGGGCAGGTAAAATGCAACAATACAACATTATTAATAAAAAGCAATATATTAATATGTTTTTTGAACACTGTAATTTGTACTTTTAGTTTATGGTTTATGCAGCTTGTTAGCCATTAGGCAATCAGCATTTCTCAACAAGTTCAAAGCACATGAATGCATCCCACTGGTATTTACGACTTCACAACTGGTAAATTCTCACCTCCCAAATTGTTACGAATGCAGCATTAAATTGAATATTTTGGGTAGAAAAATGTACTATTATGCAAGATTATCCGCACATGTACAGTACCAGTTAAAAATTTGGACACACCTACACATTCCAGGGTTTTTCTTTATTTTCACTATTTTCTACATTGTACGATAATAGTGAAGACATCAAAACTATGAAATAACACATATGGAATCATGTAGTAACCAAAAAAGGGTTAAACAAATAAAATAAAAATCATATTTCAGATTCTTCAAAATAGCTACCCTTTGCCTTGATGACAGCTTTGCACACTCTTGGCTTTCTCTCAACCAGCTTCACCTGGAATGCTTTCCCGACAGTCTTGAAGGAGTTCCCATATATGCCGAGCACTTGTTGGCTGCTTTTCCTTCACTCTGCGGTCCCACTCATCCCAAACCATCTGAATTGGGTTGAGGTCAGGTGATTGTGGTGCCCAGGTCATCTGATGCAGCACTCCATCACTCTCCTTCTTGGTCAAATAGCCCTTACACAGCCTGGAGGCAACTTTTTTTACATGTGCAATTTCATGTGTTATCGCTATTCAGCTAAAATATGACCCCACCTAGAATTTGAACTCACATCCTCTAGATTTGAGGTACACTGACCTTTCTGCTGCGCTACAAAGTCTGAATACACATCCAATACATCTCTTCACTTACATTTATTTATTTCCTCAATTTGAGGGTTTTCTGTCTAGCTGTAAAATGTTGGTGGTGCATATTATTCTTCTTTAATGTTACACTTGAATCCCTACGATAAATAATACTTTTTCTTGAGTGTATTTTTATCAAAGCTGGGATGTACTTTGAAGTCCAAAGGTGTAGGAATAAAGGTGAAATCAGTTGTAGACATGGTGGGATAGCAGGTCGATCAGAATGCAGTGTACCAAGCATTTGTGAGTTCAAATCCCAGGTAAGGACATGTTAAATAGTTATTACTGTAAACATATTCAAAGTGTATCAAATATGTTTAAAAAAAAAATAAAAAGCACTGTGTGTGTATCATAACAACTATATTTGATTGCATGGCATCACCTGTGAAATGTATAATGTGAAAATGTTTATTAATTAACTTGTGAAAGGTTATGCGATCACATGTGAAACTTCATGTGAAATATCATTACATTTGAAGTTTTCCAAAAACACATGGTTTCACATGTGAAGTGTTCCAAAATCACATTGTATTGGATGATTTCGCCTGTGCAAAACATGTGGAAATGTCACATGTGAAAAGTGTTTTGTCCATAACGGTCCCCCATACAGCGATCTGGAACAGACATACTCATCCCACATACAGCGATCTAGGACAGACATACTCACAGCGCTGCCAATATTGAGAAACGCTTAAAAAAGTCACAGTAAAAAAATGTAGAATTCAATAGGGGAGTGGAGGCAGACTTGACTAAGCACTGCTGTAAAGCCAAGAGTTGAAGAACTTGGAGTTAAAAGAAGGCAATTCATTATTATCACCAATTGGCACAAATGTTTTATGATGCCTTTACAATGGATCCTTCAATGTCACACAGGAGTCAGGAGATGACCAATAATCAGTGAAACCAAAAGAGGACATGGACCCGTGTATTCTGGGTTGCCGCAAAGACTTCTGCATCCGCAGTGCAGTGCAGTACAGTGCGTGCGTGTGTATGTATGTGTGTATGTGTGTGTATGTGTGTGTGCGTGTATGGTCGACGTCACTTCGCTACAGTCTGCGGAGAAGCCTGAGAGCAAGCGAGCAGTAGCTTACTTCCTCGATCGACGGAATCACAGACGAGAAACTGAAGGGAAGACAAGAACAAGAAAACTCACGAAACAAGAAATAATCCTCACGTTTGCAAGACGAGGTAAGTCAACGGAAAATGACTTTCGGTCAACTAAGAAAATATATTTTTGTAACTTTTTGGGGTTTTGTTGCGTTTTGCAAAGTACTTGGATAAGTTTTTCAGGGTTGATTATTGAACGCTTAAATAGCTTTTATACTTTTTACTAGTAGTTGCGCTTGCGCGAATAGCGTACTAGTATTTCGGGTACTAGCCTACAATTGTAATGTTATCTGTTGATTATGGCGGGCACATTCCAGATAAAAAAAATTGCACTGTAGCTTACAGTTTCATGACGTGCAAGAGACGAATGAATCCTTCAAGAGAACGTTGGCCTTGACGAATACTTCAAATGTTTCTAAACTGTAAACGCCGGGGTCTTTTTATGAACAGACTGTCATATAAATCCAGACTTTTCTCAATTATGAGACATCAGGAAACAATTATTTTCTATTTGTAGAAAAGAGTGATGATACTGTACATAATAGCCTACCTTGCTTCCAAAGCGCTCTGGGGTTTCTCAAGATCACTACACGTTGAATTGACGTCTGTGCCCGGTGGGAAGGCATTGATGGAGAACCGTTTTAAAGGCTTCCACTTATCATCACTGTTCAGTTAATTTCCCAATTACTTTACATTTCACGACCAATTCTGCATGTTTGTTGTCGGCTAATAACTGGGTTGAAAACAACAAAGGTACTTGACTGTGAAACTTTGGTCCCCAGGGCCCTTTTGTATGCAAGTTTGCCTGCTAAGGGAATCCCCTTTCATGTTGCATTGCATTGTGAGTCACCGCTGTGCCTAATCATAATGCCAACTGAATTTGGTGAACCACATCCACATCCAACTAACAGTGCAAAGATGAAGCAAGAAGCCATGATCTCTGCACACCCAGCTGTTGACCAACTTGAACTGATCAGATGATGATGTTGCAGACACTGATCTCATTCTTCTCAAAAGGAAGTGTGTGTGTGTGTGTGTGTGTGTGTGTGTGTGTGTGTGTGTGTGTGTGTGTGTGTGTGTGTGTGTTCTGGCACATGGAGTAAAGTGACCCTTTAATATCCTATTCTGTTGTGTCCCACTATAAAGACTGGACTGATCATTGTGCTGCATCCTCCATCACAGAGAGTGATCAGCTTTATCCATACGCTTCGCTTTCATTGCCTGGAGTGTAGCCCATTGTGTGAGTGTGCGTGCGTTTTTATTTGCGCTGCTCAACGATCAGAAGATCAAACCCCCACTGGAACATTGTTCAGCTCACTAGCTGCATGGCTTCGGCTGTGACTGCACTGGAGATGTTATGTCATAGAGTAACAGGCTGAATAGTGGTCACTTTGAATGGCCCCATTAGAGTTTGAGTTATGAGTCTGTGTAAGAAGGCTTGTAGTCATTACCGCTCGCTCTCCGTTCATCCATCTTTCCCTCTCTCCCTTCATCTCGGTCTCTCTGTTAGATCATAAGTATTTGTTCTCACCCGTTGGTTTGTTAACAGACTTCAACTTTATAGGATAAATTGCACTATAGATAGAAACAAAAAAAGTGGACAGGGACATATATATATTTTTTTATCAGGTCAGATGAACACTCCAAACAGCCTACCAGACCGCTCTGAGGCGTCCGCATGGTCCTAAAGCACACCCTTGCCTCGTTTTGTATCACATTTCAATGATAAACCTGGGGGGGGGAAAAAAATGCAATTTCAGAATGTGGGGGGGACATGTCCCAAGTGAAAGTTGCACCCCTGAATTGTACGGTACACTAGTGGCCCAGTAGCCTTGAGTTACGAAGGAGGAGATTAGAGTCCAGGTCCTCTACAGTCTACTACAGGTCATGTCTCCTGCAGGGTCTACTAGAAGTGGTCTGCTGTGAAAGAAATAACCATGAGTGCCATAGATAGTAGGGGCTTGTTCCAGGACTGCTGTCTCACTAGTGTGTGTGTGTGTCAGAGGGGTTGTATGTGCTTCTTTATGCTTACACGTGTGTGACGGGCTCTCAGCTATTATAAGTGTTTGTCTCTGTGTACGGTGTGTGTGCTTGTATGTCTACTAGCATGAGTCTACCGTTGTTGCGTTGTATGATCTCCACAGGGTGATGATGCAATGATGCTTCACTTCCCTGTCCTGATCTGTATTCTCTACATAAAAGTTTGGACCAACACACAGTTTCACACTCCACCCACACACGTGGGCACGCACGCACGCACGCACGCACGCACACTAATAGTGTTCGGTTTAAAGCTGGAATCCGCATTAGGTGAAACAGCGCCAATAGTAACTAACACGTTTCCAGTCTGCGCTAGTCATTAACTAAAAAGCTCTGCCACATTTTGCCAGGCTAAAGATGGCCAGTGTACTGTAGCACAGCTGTGTGATGTCATTGTCTGAGGTGCTGTCAGTCAGCTGTCTGTGAGTCAGGAGGGGATGATGTGTGAATCCACGACTGCATTGGGACAATATGCATACGTTTATTCAGCTGTCCTACTGTGAAACACAGTTGCTGTGATTCACTAGATTGTCATACTGTAAACAAACAAAGTGTTTGGCGAGGGAGGTGGACAGTGCACACAGGCGATGGGAGAGGAGGAAGAAAGAAAACGATATGGAAAGGAGTATGAGGTCACAGCCATAACCTCGTCTCCAGGCTCATTGCTACCACATACAGAGAGAGAGAGAACCGGCTGGTCGACAGGATTATAGTTCTGAGCGATTAACCGAAATCTCAGTTCTTTTTAGTTATTTAAACAACTAATTGACCAACCTATTTGAATTCCATTTCGTTGTTTTTTTTTAATGTGAGCTCAATGTGCCCACTGCGCTGCACTTTCTCTGGAGATAAATTAGATCATGCCAGAACTGTGCGATATAGTAGTGAGTTGTAGTTTCCAACAGGCCAATGTTTTACATAGTTCAGCGCAGAAAACATGATAATTAACTACAATGACCATTATCCATTTTGCGTCTACTTGTGCAGTCTGTGTTTATTTTACTCCTGCTACGTAAGAGACGGAAGAATGTGCGATCAGGAGGAAACATAGCAGAGCAGTTTACACACGCTCACCCATCACTCACATGCTACTAATGTACAGAGCAGTTTCTTGGTGAGGTGTCTCTACCTGAAAATACATGATCTAAGTGATTGCTAGTAGGTATTCAGCAGTCATAAAGTATGCTTTATTTACTTTGAAGAACTAATAAAATAGTGATTTTGTCAGACCGCTGGTGTATAGAGATGAGATGATGACTTGGAATGAAATAATAAAGTCAGCAAATAAAACAAATGTAATATATACAACAACTGAACTATTTTATTAAAATAAGTTAATGTGAATAAGTGACGGTTAATAAGTGATAAGCAGTAATGTTCAATCACTACCATCATGGGACTTTATTCATTGTTTTATTATGTGTTGTTACAGCATTCAACCCACATAATGCATAGAGCGTTTCATGTTTTAAAAAATGATCGGGCCTTCTGAGTGGCTCAGCAGTCTATGGCACTGCGTCACAGTGCTAGAGGTGTCACTACAGACCTGGGTTCGATCCCAGGCTGTATCATAACTGGCCGTGATTGGGAGTCCTATAGGGCGGTGCACAATTGGCCCAGTGTCGTCCAGGTTAGGGGAGGGTTTGGCTGGGGAAGGGGGGGGCTTTACTTGGCTCATCGTGCTCTAGTGACTCCTTGTGGCAGGCTGGGTGCCTGCAGGGTGACCCTGGTCGTCAGTTGAACGGTGTTTCCTTCCGATACATTGGTGCGGCTGGCACCAATCTCTGTGATTGCCTGGTAACACAGGCACGCACACACACACACACACACACACACACACACACACACTTTATTATTGATCAACACCCGGAATCATCACAGCTCAAAGCGTGAACACATCGACTCCTGCTTTAATACATGCTGAATGTCATTCCTCTGTCTGTCATTTTTCTGTGTCTTTTCTGTCCTCTCTTACTTTTTCGCTTTTTTCTTTCCTTGTTTTTGCCATCATTTCTTTGTCTCCTGACATATTTTTGACGTGTATGGGTGGGGGTGTAAAGCTGGGGAACAGAAATACAGGAATGTTGTTGAGGAGCCCTCTTTAGACTTTGGACTTGTTGAGTCTTGCTCCCTCCCAGGATGCAGGGAAATATCTTCACTACCAGAGCTACAGTACACTCAGAGAGAATCACAGAGATCACACACACATTCTTCAACACCTGCTACTATAATTTCACACCATACACACATTCTCACTGACAAAATTATAAATGAAGCTGTTCTTGACAGAAGTGCTTAAATGCCATGTTTTCTTTGTTCCTATTGTAGGCTATGTGTGTGTTGGTTTGGATAGGGTTATTTTAATGTGAGATTGAAACATCAGAGTTTAAGTTTAACCTTTGGTTTACAGTGTCAGTAAAGTTAAAGTCACATGTGGATGTGAGATATGTGAGAAGGGCGTTGTTTGTCATTAGTTGGTTTAGGCCTGTATCACAGAAAGAGTTTCTGTTTGTTTAGGTGACTCAGAATATCTTTATTTCTCATACACACCCATACTCTCACTCGCTAACTAGAGTCACTCACTCACACACTCACTCACACACATGAATATACTCACTCACATAAATAGTGGCTGGTTGCACCACGGGTGGCTGGTGGCACCTTAATTGGGGAGGACCGGCTCATAGTAATGGCTGGAATTGTCACGGGTGTCGTAGGGTTTAGACCAAAACGCAGCGGGAAAATGTATACTCATCTTCTTTTATTAAAGGACAAAGAAGGAAAACCAAAACAAACACGTATACAAAAACACGACGACAAAGCACAGGCCGGTAAAGCACAAAGCTATACACAGCAACCATCTCCCACAAAATCCCATGACAAACAAACTCCTGAATATAGGACCTTCAATCAGAGGCAACGATAGACAGCTGCCTCCAATTGAAGGTCCAACCCCAATTAACTAAACAAAGAACTACAATAGACTAGACAGAACATAGAAATACACTAACATAGAACATAGACTAACAAACCCCAGACCACATAAACCAAACACCCCTCTACCTAAATACATAGCCCGAACCACATAAAACAAACAACCCCTGCCACGTCCTGACCAAACTACAATAACAAATAACCCCTATTACTGGTCAGGACATGACAGGAATGGAATTAATGGAATGGTATCAAACACATAAGAGTACATACATAGTTTTACCTTCGCTAAGAAAACAAAATCTACTTAAGATTTTCCCATCCTAGATAAAGCAAATACATTTTATTTCCATAGTTGAGTTAAATGAACTGTTATTCACTATTAACCAGTTATAACTTGTTAACTGTTATAACATAGAACCATTATTGTAAAATGAATAGCTCTATGTGCTTGATACCATTCCATTGACTCCATTCCAGACATTATTATGTGCCGTCCTCCCCTCAGCAGCCTCCTGTAATATACACACATATGGATACGTACAGTACCAGTCAAAGGTTTGGACACACCTACTCATTCAGGGGTTGTTCTTTATTTATTATTATTTTCTACATAGTACAATAATAATGAAGACATCAAAACTTTGAAATTTCACATATGGAATCATGTAGTAACCAAAAAAGTGTTCAACAAATCAAAATATATTTAATATTTGAGATTCTTCAAAGTAGCCACCCTTTGCCTTGATGACAGCTTTGCACACTCTTGACATTCTTTCAACCAGCTTCACCTGCAATGCTTTTCCAACAGTCTTGAAGGAGTTCCCACATATCCTCAGCACTTGTTGGCTACTTTTCTTTCACTCTACGGTCCAACTCATCCCAAACCATCTCAATTGGGTTAAGGTCGGATGATTGTGTTGGCCAGGTCATCTGATGCAGCACTCCATCACTATCCTTCTTGGTCAAATAGCCCTTACACAGCCTGGAGGTGTGTTTTGGGTCATTGTCCTGTTGAAAAACAAATTACAGTCCCACTAAGCGCTAACCAGATGGAATGGTGTTTCGCTGTAGAATGCTCTGATAGCCATGCTGGTTAAGTGTGCCGTGAATTCTAAATAAATCACTGACAGTGTCACCAGCAAAGCACCCCCAACCATCACACCTTCTCCTCCATGCGTCATGGTGGGAACCACACATGTGGAGATCATCCGTTCACCTACTCTGCGTCTCACAAACACACGGTGGTTGTAACCAAAAATCTCACATTTGGACTCATCAGACCAAAGGACAGATTTCCACCGGTCTAATGTCCATACTCATGTTTCTTGGCCCAAGCAAGTCTCTTCTTATTATTGGTGTCCTTTAGTAGTGGTTTCTTTGCAGCAATTCGACCATGAAGGCCTGATTCATGCGGTCTCCTCTGAACAGTTGATGTTGAGATGTATCTGTTACTTGAACTCTGTGACGCATTTATTTGGGCTGCAATTTCTGAGGCTGGTACTCTAATGAACTTATCCTCTGCAGCAGAGGTAACTCTGGGTCTTCCTTTCCTGTGGTGGTCCTCATGAGAGCCAGTTTCACCATAGCGCTTGATGGTTTTTGCGACTGCACTTGAAGAAACTTTCAAAGTTCTTGAAATTTTCCGGATTTTCTGACCTTCATGTCTTAAAGTAATGATGGACTGTCATTTTCCTTTGCTTATTTGAGCTGTTCTTTCCATCATATGGACTTGGTCTTTTTATAACGACACAAGGCGAGACCCAGATGGAGACCCGGGAGGCAGATGGTTTGAGCTCTGATATTTATTATAATCCAAGGAGTAGGCAAAAGGCAGGTCGGGGACAGGCAGAGTTCATAACCAGGTCCAAAACTTTACAGGGCAGCAGGCAGGCTCGAGGTCAAGGGCAGGCAGAATGGTCAGGCAGGCGGGCTCAGAGTCAGGACAGGCAAGGTTCAGAACCAGGAGGACGAGAAAAACAGACTGGGAAAAAACAAGAGCTAGGAGAAAAAACGGTGGTTGACTTGACACACAAGAAAAACTGGCACAGACAGACATTAAACACAGGTATAAATACACAGGGAATAATGGAGAAGATGGGCGACACCTGGAGGGGTCGGTTGAAACAGATCAGATCACTTTTACCAAACAGGGCTATCATCTGTATACCACCCCTACCTTGTCAAAACACAACTGATTAGCTCAAACGCATTAAGAAGGAAAGAAATTCCCCAAATTAACTTTTATCAAAGCACCCCACATGAAACTGGTTGAGAGAATGTAGTGAGTGTGCAAAGCTGTCATCAAGGCAAAGGGTGGCTACTTTGAAGAATCTCAAATATAAAATATATTTTGATTTGTTTAACACTTTTTTGGTTACTACATGATTCCATAAGTGTTATTTCATAGTTTTGATATCTTCTACAATGTAGAAAATTGTAAAATAAAGAAAAACACTCAAATGAGTAGGTGTGTCCAAACTTTTGACTCATACTGTATCACAGAGGGGTACTTTAAGCTTCGCTTATACTTTATTAAGAATGAAACAATGAATGAAACAATTATCCACATTAGTAGCATGTGACTGATGCTGGTGGATGTGTGTGTATGCATGCGCGTGCCTACGTGCGTGGTCATGTGTGCATACCCCTCATAACAGATGGTGATGTTACTGAATCACGGCTGTCATGTACGTATGAACAGGAGGTTGAGTGACGGACATGTCACTACAAATATGTTGCCGTGGTTACATTCTGCTTGGCCATGTCTTTGAACAGGTGGCCCAGTGACACATCACCATGGCGTCCTTCTTGCGGATCGCCTTCAACTCCTACGACCTCGGTGTGCTGTCTCCGCTGGCCCCTTCTGATCCCCCCTTCTGTGCCATCAAGATGAAGGAGGCCCTCACCACCGGTGATAATCTGGCTATTACTGTACATATTACTGTGTTATAGTAGGACTATTTTAGTCCCATTGTCCCATAGAATCACATTGTAACCTGTAACCAGTGTGGTACAGATATGCAAATGTTTTGATTGTTACACAAGAGTATGAAAAATCAGTCTCTATCTGACTTCTATTTTTAACCTCTATCTAACCTGTCTCTCTCCTTCCCCCTCTTTCCCTCTCTCCCTCCTCTCCAGAGCGTGGTAAGACCCTGGTTCAGAGGAAGCCCACCATGTTCCCAGCCTGGAAGGCCAGCTTCGACGCCCACATCTACGAGGGGCGTGTCCTGCAGGTGCTGCTGATGAAGACTGCCGAGGAGCCATTGGCCGAGGTCACAGTGGGCGTGTCCGTCCTTGCCGAGCGCTGCAAAAAGGGCAACGGCCGTGCTGAATTTTGGGTAAGAGGGCTGCAGTCTGATTCTCTAGCGTCTTGGCTGAATTATGTGTCTAATTTACAGATGATTGTTTGTTCAGGTGGACCTGCAGCCCTCAGGGAAGGTGATGATGGCAGTGCAGTTCTTCTTGGAGGGAGCAACTGATACAGGTGAGAGTCAGGAGGACAAAGCCCACCTCTCTTCTTCTCATCCTCCACTTTTCCCTTCCTACCTGGCCTGTTTTGGATGTATCTTTTATGTGTCATGTTTGTCACACTGAAGCCTTCTGTCTGTTCCCTTGGTTCTCATCTGTTCACTGCACTTGCTTCTTGAATACAGACAGAGCAGACTGCACAGCACACACATTCTTGCAGACATGTACAGGTCTGGTATATGAATCCCGGTTTTCTAAACATAGTTCTCTATACTTGGCTTTCCTATATAAGGTTTTGCCTGTTTTCTCATACCAACAGTGGACCAAGCACTCCAAATGTTGTCCCTACTTTTCCTAACGCTACATTAATGTTTCTAAACTGTAGCGCTCCACTGACGCTTCTCTCCCTGTCACCCATAGAGGGCAAGCTGCCCATGAAGGAGGAGGAAGGGGGGCCCACCATAAACCGCAGGCGAGGAGCCATCAAACAGGCCAAGATCCACGAGGTCAAATGTCATGAGTTCATCGCCACCTTCTTCAGACAGCCCACCTTCTGCTCCGTCTGCAGAGAGTTTGTCTGGTCAGTTATTCAGTCTGTCCAGCCATCTGGCTCTTTACTCCTAGCTCTATTATCTGTTAGCTTTATGCTAACAGAAGTGATTCAATATTTACAAGTTTTATTATCAGTTCCATTCATCTAATTTAAGTGGCAGCGTCTTGGTCGGTCTACTTTATGCTGAGAGACTGAGTGGGGAGATAAGATTAGACAATGTCTTAGTAATCTCCTCCTATCTATCTAAATTTAGACCTAGAGTTGGTGGCTCAGGAAGCGGGTCAGAAATGCTGCATTGTGTGGAAATACCAGCACAACATTTAGCAGTGTATTTGCAAAATCAGCACAGCTTCCACTGCTAGTCATTTATTTTCCAGTGCTGTAGTGTGTTGTGTTCTACTAGAATAGCTGGTGTCTGTAGAGATGGTGACAGAGTCTCTGTTTGCTGCTGTATAAACAGTGCTCACCTGTCAGCTACGGTCACAACCACAATTATTGGCAACCTTGATAAAGATTAGCAAAAAATACTGTACACTCTTAGAAAAAAGGGTTCCAAAAGAGTTCTTGTCTCCATGGGAGAACCCTTTTTTTGTTCCAAGTAGAACCGTTTTGGGTTTCATGTGGAACCCGATGTGGAAAGGGTTCTATGTGGATACCAAAAGGGCACTTCAAAGGGTTCACCCTTTTACAGTAGGTTGTAGACAGCACCTTTTTTTCTAAGAGGTAATAAAATAAACAGTATACAAATACTGAGCTATATTGTATGCTCAAAAGAATACTAATACAACAGCTCTGAGAAAAAGATAGGTATCCAAATTATTGGCAGCCCTGTTTTCAATACATTGTGCACCCTCCCCTGGCAAAAATAACGGCACTGAGCCTTTTTCTGTAATGTTTTATGAGATTGAAGAATACATTGGGAGGGATCTTAGACCATATCCTTCGGTCTGCGCTTATGGACTGCCCAACAAGGGCCCCATGACCAGTGGAAGCAAAACAGCTTCATTTGGAAGAAAAACAGCCTCGCGTGGAAGCAAAACAGCCCCATAACATCAATATACCATATTTTACAGTAGGCATGAGGTTATTTTCTGCATATGCATCCTTCTTTCAAGGCCAAACCCACCACTGCTGTGTGTGGCCAAATAGATCTATTTGTGTCTCATCTGACCACAACACCCGGTTCTAATCCAAGTGCCAATGCCATTTACCAAACTCTAGGCATTTACACTTGTTGGTTGCTCTCAATAAAGGCTTTTCTATGGCAACCCTTCCAAATAGTCTATTGGCATGGAGGTGGCGTCTAATTCTAGATTTGGAGACTTGGCAACCCCAGGATGCGACCAAGTTCTGTAATTCTCCAACTGTGGCCGTTGGTCTTTTCTTTGCCTCCCAAACCATCTTCCTCACTGTGCGTGGGGACAAGATACATGTGGGTTCTCTTCCAGGCAAGTTTACCACTGTTCCAGTGGTTTTAAACTTCTTCATTGTTGCCCTAATATTGGTAAGTGGTATATTTGTTTTTTTTCCAGTCGTTTTTTGGTACACATTGCCTGATTTATGAAAGTCAAAAAGCATTTGTCTCTTTTCATTAGCGAGTTCTTTGCCTCTCCCCCATGGTGATGGATGACAAACGGACCAACGTTTTTTAACCCCAGTGAAACAGGAAGCCCTGAAAGGCCACAATACAGTTCCTTAAGCAGAAATGAACTTTAAACAAAGATGAATGTTAATGCAGATTCAATTCTGTTACATTTTATTCATAAGAATCGTTAGGGGTGCCAATAATTCTGCCAAGTATCTTTTTTAGATTTTCTTTTATGACAAAAAAAAAGGTTTTCTCTGAGCAATTGTATTAGTATGAAATAATATAATTTCCCCATATGTTTTGCATACAAAATAGCTCAGTATTTATGTTCTTTATTTTATACAGTCTTTGCTCGTCTTTATCAAGGGTGCCAATCATTTTGGTCGTGACTGTACAGTATGTACTCCGTTCTCACTTAATCTCCTTTCATCATCTGCACAGCACCTAATCATTAGGTGATCATCATCTGCACAGCACCTAATCATTAGGTGATCATCATCTGCACAGCACCTAATCATTAGGTGATCATCATCTGCACAGCACCTAATCATTAGGTGATCATTATCTTCACTGGCCCTCCATAATCTCTCACTCCTATACCTTTGTATTCTACAGGGGCCTCAACAAGCAAGGCTACAAGTGCAGACGTAAGTGTACAATAACATGGACAACCTACTGCTATACAAACCAATGCACACAACATCATAGATACACATTATAAACACTGTAGTTATGAACACTCCCACAATGCAGAGCAGACTATACAGCACTACCAGTGACTTTCATATCTGCCTGTATGAACGGTGCTCACCTGCCATCAATGTACTCCATATCCCTTCTCTCCCAGAATGCAATGCAGCCATCCACAAGAAATGCATCGACAAGATCATTGGCAGGTGTACGGGCACGGCCGCCAACAGCCGGGACACTGTGGTACGTCGGGACTACTTATTCATTCATTAATTAGGACATTTATTCATTTCCTTATTTACTTGTCCTGTGTCAGTCCAACGTGGAGTTTTCTAACCTCTCCCTGCAACCGTGAGTGTGAGTGTCATTCCAGTTGATCTAATCTGTTTAGTTAGGCTACTACATGTTATACACTGATTATACAAAACATTAACTACACCTGCGCTTTCCATGACATAGACTGACCAGGTGAAAGCTATGATCCCTTATTGATGTCACTTGGTAAATCTATTTCAGTGTAGATGAAAGGGAGAAGACAGGTTAAAGATGGATTCTTAAGCCTTGAGACAGTTGAGACATTGATTGTGTATGTGTGCCATTCAGAGAGTGAATGGGAAAAACAAAGAAATGTAAGTGCCTTTGAACGGGGTATGGTAGTAATCAAATTTCAATCAATCAAATGTATTTATAAAGCCCTTTCTACGTCAGCCGATGTCACAATGTGCTGTACAGAAACCCAGCCTAAAACCCCAAACAGCAAGCAATGCAGGTGTAGAAGCACGGTGGCTAGGAAAAACTCCCTAGAAAGGCCAGAACCTAGGAAGAAACCTAGAGAGGAACCAGGCTCTGAGGGGTGGCCAGTCCTCTTCTGGCTGTGCCGGGTGGAGATTATAACAGAAGATGGCCAAGATGTTCATATGTTCATATGTTCATAGATGACCAGCAGGATCAGATAATAATAATCACAGTGGTTGTAGAGGGTGCAACAGGTCAGCACCTCAGGAGTAAATGT
Source organism: Salmo salar (assembly GCF_965601325.2). Taxonomy (NCBI): domain Eukaryota; kingdom Metazoa; phylum Chordata; class Actinopteri; order Salmoniformes; family Salmonidae; genus Salmo; species Salmo salar. The sequence goes on along the minus strand of NC_138302.1, from coordinate 68,169,381 downwards.
CAGTTGGCTTTTCATAGCCGATCATTCAAAGTTAGCGACAGCAGGTGCGGTAGAGAGAGAGAGTCCAAAACAGCAGGTCCGGGACAAGGTAGCACGTCCGGTGAACAGGTCAGGGTTCCATAGCCGCAGGCAGAACAGTTGAAACTGGAGTAGCAGCATGACCAGGTGGACTGGGGACAGCAAGGAGTCATCAGACTAGGGAGTCCTGAGGCATGGTCCTAGGGCTCAGGTCCTCCGAGAAAAGAAAGAGAGAAAAAGAGAGAAAGAAAAAGAGAGAGAGAATTAGAGGAAGCATACTTAAATTCACACAGGACACATAAGACATGAGAAATACTCAAGATATAACAGACTGACCCTAGCCCCCCGACACATACACTATTGCAGCATAAATACTGGAGGCTGAGACAGGAGGGGTCGGTGCCAGGCTCACAGGTTTGTGTCAAGAACTGCAACGCGGCTGGGGTTTTCATGCTCAACATTTTCCTGTGTGTATCAAGAATGGTCCACCACCCAAAGGAAATCCAGCCAACATCCCTTTGGAATGCTTTCGACATCTTGAAGGTGTACAGAGGGCAAAAGGGGGGATGCAACTCAATATTAGGGCGGTGTTCCTAATGTTTGGTATACTCAGTGTATATGACTATGGCCAGTTACTGTGTCTGTAAAAGACTCACGTATGGCCTTGTGTCAATTGAGAAGTCAGTAGTTCTCAATGATCTCCTCATGGACCCCCAGCCGTTCCAGAGCTAGCACACCTGATTCAATTTGTTTTTAAACACAATAATAAAACCTATGGATTTTTTACAATATGATATGGCTATAACACCAAAATAAATTGTAAAAACTCCCTGGTTCTACAAAGAATCTTTGAGATTGAGAAAGGTTCTTTGTAGAACCATTCTCCATAAAAAAGGGTTCTATATAGCCCCAAAAAGGGTTGTAACCATAGCGGGGTTTCCCAATCTCGGTCCTGGGCCCCCCGCTTGGTCCACTTTTAGTTTTTTGCCCTCGCATTACACAGCTGATTCAAATAATCAAAGCTTGAGGATTAGTTAATTATTTGAATCAGCTGTGTAGTGCACAGGCAAAAACAAAAATGTGCACCAAGGGGGGCCCAGGAACGAGTTTAGGAAACCCTGCTTTATAGAACGTTAGGAAAGGGTTCTTTATAGCACCATACAGATTATATTTAGAACCTTAACCATGGTACTTTATAGAACCTTCAACAAAAGGTTCCATATAGCACCAAAAAGTGTTCCGGTATGGTTACAGCCTAATAACCCTTATTTGGAACTATAAACCATTTGTTTTTAGTGTGTAGCTGTGATGCTGTCGAAGTGTCATAGGGTCAGAGTCCAAACTAGCAGGCATCAATCAGACCTGCAACCAATCAGATGAGGTCCCCTCACATTCCAGTCAATATTAATCAATAGAGTGGACAATAGAGCACAGATAACTGAGCTTAGTTACATTCAAAAGTGAGGGATTCTGCATTCACTCACACCTGAGGAGTGGTGAGAAGGGGCATGTTCTGAGTGAGAGAGGGGCTTAAATAAGGCCATCTGTAGACTAGAGATAGAACAGGAGAGGAGACCAAGAGGAAGTGTGTCTGTCAGTCTGTGGCCTTCTAAGGAACCCCACTGACACTACTACAGGAAGCATCACACCACGGGATGCAAAACAAAAGGAGAGGGGGAGAGAGCATGGAAGGAGAGAGAGAGACAGAGAGAGAGAGAGGAAGAGAAATGGGGATGATGAGACAGGTGCGCAGGGCCATAAGGTACCCTCCCAGGCGGGTGTTTTGCCCCCAACTGGTACCGATGGATCTGGGTGTTGATGAATTCTGTGTGTGTCCATCACAGTTCCAGAAGGAGCGTTTTAAGATTGACATGCCACACCGCTTCAAGAACCACAACTACATGAGTCCTACCTTCTGTGACCACTGTGGCAGTCTGCTGTGGGGCCTGGTCAAACAGGGCCTCAAGTGTGAAGGTAGGGAGCTGTGTTTGTGCTGTGTCTGTTGTGTTTGTGTTGTCATTGTATTTACCTATACGGTATACTGTAACTCTTTCTATTCTCTTGTAGATTGTGCCATGAATGTGCATCATAAGTGTCAGGATAAAGTGGCCAACCTTTGTGGAATCAACCAGAAACTACTAGCTGAAGCACTTACTCAAGTCAGCCAGGTAAGTGTGAGAGTTTGTTGTGTGTATGTGCAAGCGTGCAGGCATATATGTATGTGTGAAAGAGTGCAGGCGTGTGTTCTGTGTGTCCCGTGTGTGTGGACGTGCGTTCTTGCAAGCGATTGCAGCCAAAGCAGTCATCTCGCTGTGATGTTCTCAGATGGATTTAGAGCTCTCAACATGTAAAAATACAAAATCATTTTGTGGAATTGAACAAGACTGCTTTCTCTTGGTTACAGACAGCCAAAATCAATGTGTGCTTAAAGCTGCATCGAGTCAGCAGGCATTTGAATGGCGTCTCTGCGTCGCTCAGAGGATGCTGGACAGGAAATGCTCTGTCGTCAGTTATATGAAATGGTGCCAATTTTCTACTGTCACTAAGTATGATCATATTTATTATACAGTTATAAGACAGGTGAAATATTATAGTAAGTCATTTAGAATTAGATTGTTAGTATATTTAGAAAGAATTTCAATCATTTCAATCATTTCAAGCCCTAGTCCCCTACTTTTGTTCAATAGGAAAAGAATCGTACATGATTTTTCATATTTTCATATTTTTATCATATTTGTACTGTGTACTTGAGCTTGTGTCCTCAAAAGTGACTACACATCACCGATGTATCCATTTTTTTTACCAGAAAGGTGATATTTGAATCTTTCTGAAAGTATAAGAATTGTTTGTATTTATTATCAATCTCCATTAGCTGCTGCCAAGGCAGTAGCTACTCTTCCTGGGGTCCAGCAACATTGGGGCAGTTATACATTTTAAAAACATTACAATACATTCATAACAGATTGCTCAACATATTAAGTGTGTGCCCTCAGGCCTCTACTCTACTACCACTTATCTATAACACAAAATATATGTGTATGTGTGTGTATAGTGCGTATGTTATCATGTGTGTATGCATGTGTCTGTGCCTATGTTTGAGTTGCTTCACAGTCCCCTCTGTTTCATAAGGTGTATTTTTATCTGTTTTTTAAAATCAGATTTTACTGCTTGCATGAGTTACTTGATGTGGAATAGAGTTCCATGTAGTCATGGCTCTATGTAGTACTGTGGACCTCCCATAGTCTGTTCTGGACTTGGGGACTGTGAAGAGACCTCTGGTGGCATGTCTTGTGGGGTATGCATGGGAGTCCGAGGTGTGTGCTAGTAGTTTAAACAGACAGCTCGGTGCATTCAACATGTCAATACCTCTCACAAATAGTAATGAAGTCATTGTCACGTCCTGACCAATATAAGTTGTTATTTTCTATGGTAGAGTGGTCAGGGCGTGACAGGGGGTGTTTTTGTGTTTGTTCTGTTTTCTATTTCTATGTTGTAGTTCTAGTTTGTCTATTTCTAGGTTGGGGTTTATTGGGTTGACCTTCAATTGGAGGCAGCTAGTCCTCGTTGCCTCTAATTGGAGGTCATATTTAGTAGGGGTGTTTCTCATTGTTGTTTGTGGGTTATTATCCTTTGTGAGTGTGTATGTTCCTCCTGCGTCACAGTCTGTTGTTTTTGTTAGTTAAAGTGTTTATGTATTGCATTACATTTCACGGTTATAATAAACATATGGAATGAAAACGCTGCATCTTGGTCCGCTCCTTATAACAACCGTGACAGAATAACCCACCAAAGAAGGACCAAGCATTTGGACGGAGAAGGACCCTGGAGTCAGGCTGGGGAGTATCGCCGACAGAAGGAGGAACTTGAGGCAGCGAAGGCAGAGCGACGATACTACGAGGCGTTATATGCACCGAAAGGCAAGTGTGAGAGGCAGCCCCCAAAAACATTTTTAGGGGGGCACACGAGGAGGTTTGCTAAGTCAGGATGGAGACCTGAGCCAACTCCCCGTGCTTACCGTGGGAGCGGGTGACGAGGAAAGCACTGAGCTATGCAGAAATGCTCAATGTATCGCCCATACGCATTCAAAGCCCGGTGTGCTCGGTGCAAGCTCCTCAGTGTTGCCATGCTAGAGTTGGCACTCAGCCAGGAAGGAGTGTGCCTGCTCAGCGCATCTGGCCACCAGTGCGTCTCCTCGGCCCAGTTTATCCTGCGCCTGCTCTACGCAGGGCAGCCCTCATTCCCCAGCACAGCCCAGTTCGCCCTGTGCCAGCGCTCCGCCCGTGCCGGGCTACAGTGACCATCCAGCCAGGACGGGTTGTGCAGGCCGTGCGCTCCAGACCTCCAGTGCGTTTCTAAGACCCAGTGTACCCTGTGCCTGCTCCGCGTACTCTTCCTCCAGTGAGCCACCATAGCCCAGTACGTCCTGTTCCTGCTCCCCGCACTAGCCTGAAGGTGCATGTTACTAGCCTGGCGCCTCCCATGCCAGTCCCACGTAGCAGACCTCCAGTGCGCATCCATAACCTGGTACAGCCAGTGCCTGCTGTGAGCACTCGGCCCTTAGTGCGTCTCCCCAGTCCGGTGAGACCGATTCCTGCTCCTCGCACTCTTTCTCCAGTGCGCAGCCATAACCTGGTACAGCCAGTGCCTGCTGTGAGCACTCGGCCCTTAGTGCGTCTCCCCAGTCCGGTGAGACCGATTCCTGCTCCTCGCACTCTTTCTCCAGTGCGCCTCTATAGCCCGGAGCCTCCAGCGACTCTCCTCAGCCCGGATCCTCCAGCGACGCTCCTCAGCCCTGAGCCTTCAGTGGCGGTCTGCAGCCCAGAGCTTTCAGTGGCGGTCTGCAGCCCAGAGTCTTCAGCGGCGGTTTGCAGCCCAGAGTCTTCAGCGGCGGCTTTTAGCCCAGAGTATTCAGCGGCGGTTGGCGGTCCGAAGCCTCCGGCGATGATCCATGGTCTGGTTCCTCCGGACATACAGAAGCGGGGGGATCAGCGGGCGGTGAGGGTACTACGCCCGGAACCAGAGCCGCCGCCATAGACATTATTCACCCAACCTACCCTCCCTTTGTGTTTTTTTATTTTTTATTTTATTTATTTTTGGGGTGGGGGGTTGTTGTTTATTTTTTTGTTTTTTTTGTAGGTGCATTCGGAGTCTGCACCTTTGGGGGGGGGGGGGTACTGTCACGTCCTGACCAATATAAGTTATTTTCTATGGTAGAGTGGTCAGGGCGTGAGCGGGGTGTTTTTGTGTTCTATGTTTTCTATTTCTATGCTGTAGTTCTAGTTTGTCTATTTCTAGGTTGGGGCTTATTGGGTTGACCTTCAATTGGAGGCAGCTGGTCCTCGTTGCCTCTAATTGGAGGTCATATTTAGTAGGGGTGTTTCTCATTGTTGTTTGTGGGTTATTATCCTTTGTGAGTGTGTATGTTCCTCCTGCGTCACGGTTTGTTGTTTTTGTTAGTTAAAGTGTTTATGTATTGCATTACGTTTCACGGTTATAATAAATATGTGGAACGAACACGCTGCATCTTGGTCCGCTCCTTATAACAACCGTGACAGTCATTCTCTCCTCCACTTTGAGCCAGGAGAGATTGACATGCATATTATTAATGTTAGCTCTCTGTGTACATCCAAAGGCCAGCCATGCTGCCCTGTTCTGAGCCAATTGCAGTTTACATAAGTCACTCTTTGTGGCACCTGACCACACAACTGAACAGTAGTCCAGGTGTGACAAAACTAGGGCCTGTAGGACCTGCCTTGCTGATAGTGCTGTTAAGAAGGCAGAGCAGCGCTTTATTATGGACAGACTTATCCCCATCTTAGCTACTGTTGTATCAATATGTTTTGACCATGACGGTTTACAAATCAGGGTTACTCCAAGCAGTTTAGACACCTCAACTTGCTCAATTTCCACATTATTCATTACAAGATTTAGTTGAGGTTTAGGGATTAGTGAATGATTTGTCCCAAATACAATGCCTTTAGTTAGTACAGATTGAAAAAAAGTAACGGGCCTAGACAGCTGCCCTGGGGAATTCCTGATTTGCCTGGATTATGTTGAAGAAGCTTCCATTAAAGAACACCCTCTGCGTTCAGTTAGACAGGTAACTCTTTATCCACAATATAGCAGGGGGTGGAAAGCCATAACATATACGTTATGGCTTCCTTAAAGGGGTCCCACCCTGGGGTCCCACCCCACCCTGGGGTCCCACCCCACCCTGGGGTCCCACCTTAAAGGGGTCCCACCCCGGCACAAGGTGCCGTTTCGAAATTGGTTAGCACATCAGTTTCTCTTGTCATGTTAGTCATTTCATACCATAAGAGAGCTATTACTTGTCAGAAATGTCCAGATCAAGTTTGGTACAGCAAATTGGCCAGTGTTACCTAGTGTTGATTTTTCAGTGTAACATTTCTAGTGTTGATTCAGGAGTTGTTGTCTAGTGAACGGGTGGGGTGTTGGGGTTGAGATTTGGGTTAGTGGGGTTGGGGTTGGTGGTGATGGCCCTTGCCCTGCCGGTGTAGGAAGCGGCCCCTTTTCTAGCACAGGTTGCAGCGGCGTGTAGACATACAGTCTGAGGTGGGATGGATGTCTTTACAGATCTTACAGATGATGGCTGTGCAGGTTGCGGCCAAATGGCCCAGTTGGCCGCAGTTCCTGCATAGTTTGGGCATGCCGTAGTAGTGGACAGAGCACCTGTTGTTCCCAAGAATGATGGTTCTGGGGAGGTGTTGGACTCCGCCCACTCCATTTGATCCGGTCTTAACTGGACCAGCCATTTTCGTGTCCCAGTCCAGACATTGTTACCTTTCCTTCATCCATAAGCCCTTCAGCTGTCGGGTGGACTGTGAACTGGGGAGTCAGGTCGGGCCGCGGTCAAGCCACTGTTACCTTTCCTTCTTCCCCAGTCCTTCCGGGTTGTCGAGTGGTCATGGACTAGGGGAACAGCACCAGCCGCAGTAAAGCCACTGTTCGAAAGAAAATCAAATACAAGAGAGATAGATAGAAAAAGATGGTAGAGAGAGGGATACAACCCCAGGACATCCGCACCACACAGGGTTGGGCGTAATAAAGAGAAACCAGAGCTGTAAATGGTTACATTTTAGGTCCATTTATTTGGTTATTTCAAAATTCATTACATGTTAAAATTTCAAATCAAATTCCAAATAATAAACAATTCAAACAACAATCTGAGGAGCAAGCAGCCATGGAAGGACCTCGAGACCCAGAGGTCAATTGTGTCACTCCCCTGTGGTCCGCTCGCTCCTGGTGAAGGTCTGGTGTTTGGTGTCTCCTCGTCTGGTGGTGGGACTGGCCAATTGGTTCTGGATTGGTTCTGGGACTGGTGCTGGATCTGCAGAGGGGAGGAATGACAACCTGAGGAGCAAGCAGGCACACAAGGTAGCCCTAGATCCAGGGGTCAGTGATGGCATTCCCCTGTTGTCCGATCGCTCTGGGTGAAGGTCGGATGTTTAGCCCCCCCTCCTCCCTCTTGTGGTGGTGGCTGGTTCCTGGTTGTGGGCTGGTGCCGGTTCTGTGAGAGTGATAGTGGGAGGTAGGGGTAGAGAGAAATGGAGAGAGGGAGAGAAAAGAAAGGGGGGGTTGGGAGTAGAGAATGTGTCCATTGGCCTTGGCTGGTTTGGAAAGTTTACCGACAAATTTGCTGTTTCCATCAGACTTCACTCGCATAGAAAAGTTGGATGGAAACGTGGTTAGTGTTGATTTAAGACTGAAGAATTTGCTGTGTGGATATGTCAGTGGTGATGCTTCTCCATCTCATCACCCTTTTGTAAACGTATTCTCTCTCCCTCTATCGCCTGTATGTCTTTCAGAAATCCTCCTCTCGGCGCTCAGACCCAACCCTACTTGACCCAGATATAGGGGTCTATGAGGAAGTCATTAGGAACTCCATTGGTGGTCTGGATGGTCAGTGTGTGTCTGATTTTATAAACATATTTTATGATGATGTGTGTTGTTATATTCGCTGAAATCAAGTTGGTGTAAATGGTTTGAAGACAAGTATGTTTTTATATATACCCTTACAGAAAAAACACTATTTAACATGTGAAAACATGTTTTGGGAGCACTTCCCATGCAATCATGTTTTCACATGTGCAGTTTGAAGTTATCACGTTGCTTTAAATGTTGTCGCATTATCACAATATCTTCACATAAGATCCCGTGTTTTTGGAACACTTCACATGATCACTTGTGAAATTCGTGTGGTTTTTCCGTAAGGGTAATGTTAATTATAATAATTCTGATGATAATGACGTTTGGGATGATGACTTTATAATGACCTGTGTGGGTTCCCCAGACGGCCCCTCCTATGCCAGGCTGTGGGAGGGCTCAAGCCCTCACCCCCCATCTCGCCTCACCCACTTGACACGCATCAACGTAGACAACTTTGTCTTTCACAAGGTCCTGGGCAAGGGCAGCTTTGGCAAGGTAAGCCTGGTACAGCAGACAGTCAGGGTCCTGGAGCAGCACAGTTCACATACTGAACACCAGTAGACACAACAAGCTTTATGGGAGGATATTACCACCAATATAATATTTAAATCAGGTTCACCCCTCTTCTTTTGTTTTCTCTTGTCTTCTTCTCTTCTTTCCTTTATTCTGTTCTTATCCTCTCATTTTATTCCCCCTACTGTCCCCCACCCTTCTCTCCCCAGGTCCTGCTGGCAGAGTTGAAAGGTCAGGGGGAGTGGTTTGCGGTGAAGGCTCTGAAGAAAGACGTAGTGCTGATGGATGATGATGTGGAGTGTACCATGGTGGAGAAGAGAGTCCTGGCCTTGGCCTGGGACAACCCCTTCCTCACACACCTCTACTCCACCTTTCAGTCCAAGGTACAGACTGTAACCCTACACACACTCCTTGATCCCCTTACTGTGTGTCATTCTGGTTATTTCAGCAACATATAGCATTGTGATGTGCTGAAGAGAAGCAAAAACACACCAGAAAGATTAGCCGTTGTTTTTTTATGATTAGCATTAGCAAAAGATAAGTGTCTACAAAAGCTGTCTCCAATAAGAAGTGATATAAACGCATAACAAACTCGCTTTCATAGCTTATTACACTACTACTGTACTAGGTACTATACATGATGTGTTATGATGGCTGATGTTGACCGTGTTATCCACAGGAACACTTGTTCTTTGTCATGGAGTATCTGAATGGAGGAGACCTGATGTTCCATATTCAGGAGAAGGGACGCTTTGACCTCTACAGAGCAACGTGAGTTTCACCTGTCAGAAAGACTGATAGGATATAGATTCAGATAGTTTGAGTGAGGTCAAACACAGAGGAGGTACAGAGTCTCGTGGCTGTTGAGCCCTTCTGAGTGTGTATCTGAAACTGGATGTTAAACTAGCTGGTGCTCAGTTTGGGATTATGAAGATGTTCAGTCCTCGGGAGCATGTATAGCCTCTGTGCTCAGGACAGGTGAGATGAGAGGAGACATTCACTTCGACACGGTTGCCAACGATACCTGATCCAGCATGGGCTAGACAGTTTCAGAGAGAGAGAGAGAGAGAGAGATATTCACCCTCTCGCTGTATTAATCATTAACCAATTGTGCTTGTGTATGTTTGCACACCACACAAGCTGGTAGCGCAGAATGGAGTCTTGGTTTGGTTTCTTGGACAGATTGGTAAACTGCTGAGTTTCCAATGAGTTTCACTATCTCAGAACATAATGAACCTGTTTATCTATTCACTGACTGACCCTAACCTTTTAACCCATTGGCACAGACACAGTGGGCCACGACCAAAACACACTTAACACACAACAGTAAATGCACACTGTTTCTTACTGAGTTGCCTCTTCACCATTTGGCATGTATTGTGCAGTTCCCTCAGACACACTGTGTGTGTGCGCACGCGTGCGTGCGTGCGTGTGTGTGTGCATGTGCGTGTGTGTCTACATGCATATGTGTGTGCCCACATGAAAAACTGCTGCCTACATTGAGACTCAATCACTGGCCACTTTAATAAATGGATCACTAGTCACTTTATACAATGCACTCTAAATAATGCCACTTTAATAATGTTTACATATCTTACATGACTCATGTCACATGTAAACTCAGCAAAAAAAGAAACGTCCTCTCACTGTCAACTGCGTTTATTTTCAGCAAACTTAACATGTGTAAATATTTGTATGAACATAACAAGATTCAACAACTGAGACATAAACTGAACAAGTTCCACAGACATGTGACTAACAGAAATTGAATAATGTGTCCCTGAACAAAGGGGGGGTCAAAATCAAAAGTAACAGTCAGTATCTGGTGTATCCAGCTACATTAAGTACTGCAGTGCATCTCCTCCTCATGGACTGCACCAGAGTTGCCCCCGTTCTTGCTGTGAGATGTTACCCCACTCTTCCACCAAGGCACCTGCAAGTTCCAGGACATTTCTGGGGGGAATGGCCCTAGCCCTCACTCTCCGATCCAACAGGTCCCAGACGTGCTCAATGAAATTGAGATCCGGGCTCGTCGCTGGCCATGGCAGAACACTGACATTCCTGTCTTGCAGGAAGTCACACACAGAACGAGCAGTATGGCTGGTGGCATTGTCATGCTGGAGGCTCATGTCAGGATGAGCCTGCAGGAAGGGTACCACATGAGGGAGGAGGATGTCTTCCCTGTAACGCACAGTGTTGATATTGCCTGCAATGACAACAAGCTCAGTCCGATGATGCTGTGACACACCGCCCCAGACCATGACGGACCCTCCACCTCCATAATCAATCCCGCTCCTGAGTACAGGCCTCGGTGTAACGCTCATTCCTTCGACGATAAACGCAAATCCGATCATCCCCCCTGGTGAGACAAAACCGCGACTCGTCAGTGAAGAGCACTTTTTGCCAGTCCTGTCTTGTCCAGTGACGGTGAGTTTATGCGCATAGGCGATGGAGCGATTGTGCGTTCCTGGTGTAACTCGGGCAGTTGTTGTTGCCATCCTGTACCTGTCCCGCAGGTGTGATGTCCGGATGTACCGATCCTGTGCAGGTGTTGTTACATGTGGTCTGCCACTGCGAGGAAGATCAGCTGTCCGTCCTGTCTCCCTGTAGCGCTGTCTTAGGCTTCTCACAGTACGGACATTACAATTTATTGCTCTGGCCACATCTGCAGTCCTCATGCCTCCTTGCAGCATGCCTAAGGCACGTTCACGCAGATGAGCAGTGATCCTGGGAATCTTTCTTTTGGTGTTTTTCAGAGTCAGTAGAAAGGTTTCTTTATTGTCCTAAGTTTTCATACCTGTGACCTTAATTGCTGTCACGTCCTGACCAGTAATAGGGGTTATTTGTTATTATAGTTTGGTCAGGACGTGGCAGGGGGTGTTTGTTTCATGTGGTTTGGGCTATGTATTTAGGTAGAGGGGTGTTTGGTTTATGTGGTTCGGGGTTTGTTAGTCTATGTTTTATGTTAGTATATTTTCTATGTTCTATCTAGTCTTTTGTATTTCTATGTGTAGTTAATTGGGTTTGGACCTTCAATTGGAGGCAGCTGGTTATTGTTGCCTCTGATTGAGGGTCCTATAATTAGGAGTTTGTTTTTCATGGGTTTTTGTGGGAGATTGTGCTTGTTTAGCTGTGTGCCTGACAAGACTGTCCAGTTTGTTTGTGTTTTGTATACGTTTATTGTGTTTTCCCTCTTCACCTAGTAAAAAAGAAGATGAGTATATATTTTCCCGCTGCGTCTTGGTCTTTACCCTACGACAACCGTGACAATTGCCTACCGTCTGTAAGCTGTCTGTGTCTTAACGACCGTTCCACAGGTGCATGTTCATTAATTGTTTATGGTTCATTGAACAAGCATGGGAAACAGTGTTTAAACCCTTTACAATGAAGATCTGTGAGGTTATTTGGATTTTTACGAATTATCTTTGAAAGACAGGGTACTGAAAAAGAGACGTTTCTTTTTTTGCTGAGTTTAAATACTGTATTTTATACCATCTACTGCACCTTGCCTATGCCGCTTGGCCATCGCTCATCCATATACTTACATGTACATATTCTCATTCACCCCTTTAGATTTGTGTGTATTAGGTAGTTGTTGGGGAATCGCTACAGTCGCATTAATATCTGCTAACCATGTGTATGTGACAAATACAATTTGATTTGATTTGATTTAGCATACTATGGTATAAATACTATAGTATTCACTGTTGTTTTTTTAAAGACTTTATTGTAGTATTCACTGTATTTTTTTGTGGATATTAAAAACAATCGTTTAAAAATCTAGTTGCAGTAGAGTATTCTGGGAAATCTGATAATGATGAGCATGGTTTTGATGGGAATGTTTTACTCTCCACAGAGTAAAACTGACACAATCACAATCTCACACTCAACACTAGTTATTAACACCAACACTGTTTTTTTATTACACCACTAGTGTTAATTTCACTCTTAGAGTTCATTTAACTCCTGAATCAACACTAGAATGTTACACTGAAAAATCAACACTAAGTAACACTGGCCAATTTGCTGTGTACTTGTTAGTGATTGTGAGTGCTGAGTGAGAGTCAAGGGAGAAACCTGTCTGCACAAAATCCACTTCCTGTCAATCAATCAGTCTCTTAATCCTAATCTCTCCATCCATATCAAGGCCCAATCAGTTCCCCCACCCTAGAGGTGAAAAGAAAAGCAGGTCAGAGATAGGCCAATCCTTTAGCTGTGGCTAGGCTGGGGCCACTGGGCCAAGAGCATCTCTCAGGTTTCATTCATCCTTACAGTATGAAGCCATTGTTCAGCTGTCTCCTCTGTGTACCACTCTATACAAATGGCATCTTCAGTAATGCAGCTAGCTACACACTGGACTGGAGTCCTCAGGGACAGACATCATTGTTCAGGGGCCAACTCAATAGGGAGATGGATAGATAGAGTAGTACTCTGCTGCCAGCTAGCTGGACCTCTAGACTGTGTAGTGATGTTTATCTTTCTTTTTCCTCCCTCCCTCCTTTCTTCTCTCCCTCCCTCCAGGTTCTACTCTGCTGAGATCATCTGTGGCCTTCAGTTTCTGCACTCCAAAGGGATCATTTACAGGTAAGTCACAAATACCACCATCGGGCACTCTAATGTACACTCACTAACCTTCACTCACTCAATCACATTACCATACAGATAAAAGAAAATGGCCAGAGCCCCTCCACCAAGGATTGATATAGTGATAGTATCACATTGTGGGACAGTGAGTATGTGATTATTAGCTGTCATAACTCTAGTCACCCTCTCACCCTTTCCCATCCACATCTTCCTTCCCATCCTATCTTTCCTCCTACTCTCCCTTACTTGTTTTGTCTCTCTGCCCTCAGAGACCTGAAGTTGGACAATGTGATGTTGGATCATAGTGGTCACGTAAAGATAGCAGACTTTGGCATGTGTAAGGAGAACGTGTTTGGGGAGAACCAGGCTACAACTTTCTGTGGGACGCCTGACTACATCGCTCCAGAGGTATGGAACACAGACATATACATGGCTGCATCATCTCGAACGACACCCTATTCCTTATTTAGTACCCTGCTTTTGACCGGAGCCAGAGTAGTGCACTTAATAGGGAATAGGGTATTATTTGAAAAACAATCACTGTGAGGGTCTCACTATGATGATGTCACTCACCTTGTCTTCCTGTCACTTTTAGATCCTGCTGGGTCAGAAGTACTCCTTCTCTGTGGACTGGTGGTCGTTTGGAGTGCTGCTGTACGAGATGCTGATTGGCCAGTCCCCCTTCCATGGTGATGATGAGGACGAGCTGTTTGAGTCTATCCGTACAGACACGCCCCACTACCCTCGCTGGATCACCAAGGAAGCCAAGGACCTGATGGAGAGGGTCTGTATGCCCCCCCCACCCCCCATACATTGTCCCAATTCTGTCTCTGAGTCTGTTTCTCTCCTTCTTCATGTGTTTTTATCCCTTTCTCATTGTGTTTCTCTCCTCCGCCCCTGTAGCTGTTTGAGAGAGACTCCACTCGCAGGCTAGGCATCGTGGGAAACATCCGTGTTCACCCCTTCTTCAAAACCATCAGCTGGCCCGCCCTCGAGAAAAGGGAGGTGGAACCCCCCTTCAGACCCAAAGTGGTACGGTCTAGACATGAGGTTTTATAGTGATGATATAGGACAGTTGTAATAGGCCTACCATAATATAACATATTTGGGGTAGTTTCAAAGGGGAGAAGAGGCTGTCACTGACAGCCATTCGTGTATCAAGTCAAAGATCTAAAGTAATTCAACTACTGAATGCTCTGTAGAAATCAGGCATGTGCTGTTTATTATTTGATTCATCACTTACTATCTCCATCTATCATGTATTCTCTCTTCTGATTGGCATATCTCTTCTGCCAATCACAGAAAGCCCCAAATGACTGCAGCAACTTTGACAGGGAGTTCCTCAGTGAGAAGCCCCGCCTCTCCCATGGTGACAAGAACTTCATGGATTCCATGGACCAATCAGCTTTCGCCGGCTTCTCCTTCATCAACCCAGAGATGGAGCACCTCTTGGAAAAGTGAGGGGAGGGGCCTCTCACCAATCCCCATGCTCTTAGTTCTCAGTGACATCACTGGGGTCATAGGGGAAAGGTGAAGCCAGGATTACATTACTACTGTTTTAGGGTCACTTTGTCAAGGTGTCCTCATTCATGTGATCAAACCTTCAACTTGAGTGAGCTGTTCTACGTTCAGTATTTGTGACTGTAATAGAAACACAAGTTTCCTCTTCGGGTACTTACTTAGTGAAATGATAAGAGTTAAACTTATACAGGAATTGGCCTCTGGTGTACAGATCGGTGTTATTGTTTTTGTGTGCATGCTAGAGTGTCCAGGTGTACTGGAGGCCTTATATTTTAATGGTCAGACTTGTATTGGAGTTGGAGTGTGTGTGTGTGTGTGTGTGTGTGTGTGTGTGTGTGTGTGTGTGTGTGTGTGTGTGTGTGTGTGTGTGTGTGTGTGTGTGTGTGTGTGTGTGTGTGAATGTGTGTGAATGTAAATGCAGGGGGTTTGTGTGAATGTGCTGTTTGCATGCATAAAGACCTCATACCAACACCAACCACCTCTCAATCTCAACAACCTCTGAATGTGTGTCACGTACTCTTGAAAGATTAACTGAATCAAAGTTCAGTTTGTCACTGCATGGGGAGCCCTTGCATCTACTAGCCAAGTACGAGGGAGTTGTGGTCATTTGGACTGTTTGCCATAACAAGACCAAGTTCAGACTGAGCAACTACAGGTATCCCTGCCATTTCATGTAGCTTCATCTGGGACAGGGACAGATGTGGTGTAAGTGAATAAGTGCTTATTGTGTATGATGCTATATGAATGTCTTTATTTGAGTGGTACTTAGCCAGATTCTGTATATAGATCTATATGTATATTGTTGTTACGTATATTATTGGTGCGCTAAGGATGAGCTTTTTTTACTGTCTCCATTTTACATCTTAATAAAAAATCATCAACTCCCAGTGTCTTTAGTCACTCTGTGATGAACATACGAAACACAGTGATGTTTTATAAACCACACTCTCAGTGAACTCATCAACAAATTGCCTATTAGCAAGATTAACCAATCAAATACCTTTGCTTTCTGCAAATTGTGAACTCTTTTTTTTTATTGTATGTTTATTTGTATGTGATGTTGAATCTAAATTAAATTCCCATGAGAATTTACCTTCATTTCTGATTTAGTTCTTGTATCTAAAAATCTATATTGGAGTGACCATGCCTCCTAGCGGGCCACTTGCATTAGGTACACAAATCGTTCTGGCGACATAATGGGTCTTCACCATAGATATTTGTCGTTACTAGTTACCACAACCACAAAGTCATAAACCCGCCTATTTACCCTTTCACAGAGAAATCTGAAAATAAACTCAATCATTGGTTACAAAGGGATTTGTCTCTGAACGGTAGAATATTGCTCACAAAAGCTGAGGGTATTTCCAGGCTCACTTATACTGCATGTCGAAAATCAGATAAGCAAGAACATTGATAAGATGCTTTTTAATCTTGTATGGAAGAACAGGACACATTATTTCAAGACATCTGTGATTATGAAGAGGGTGGTCTCAATTTTCTTGATTTTCCCACTTTGAATAACACTCAAGATTAATTGGATTAAGCAATTCCTGAAGAGTCCTAGCTGTATATGGAATTGTATCTCTCTGTATGTTTTTTTCCCATTTAGGTGGCCTCAAAATGTTCCTAATGTGTAATTACATTATTGAAAAAATCCCGAATAATTTATCTAATTTCCTTAACAATTCTTTTTAGCATGGTCTTTGATCTACAAGCACAATTTTTCTCCATACAGATATTCTATCTGGAACAATAGATTTAGGCATCTTATACAAAGGCAAGTCCTTGTTTTTTGAGAAATGGTTCCAAAACAATCTTCTATTGGTGAGTCAACTGTTCAATGATAAAGGTGTTTTCTTTTATTATGCCAAGTTGTTTAGCTTTTCATAAGATACTGATAACTCCAAAGGAATTTACTGTAGTATTTTATGCAATCCCCTCTGAAGTTATTGTACTTTTTAAGGATGTAGCCAAATCTATGCCCTCTTCTTTACCATCTCTTGATCTAGCTGACTCACCAGCAGGCAAGATATGTTTCTCTCCTACTGTTTTTAACAACGTTAGGAAAATACGTGCCTTATTTCAATGTGATATTGTTTCAGTCCCATGTCTTTCTGGAATGGGCTTTTAAGAAATAGTCATTTCAAAAATGTTTGGTCTCTCAGAAGTTTCTTTTAACTAATAAATTAATCCACAAGTGCTACCCTACTGAACAGTATCTTTAAAAGTTTGAAAAATACATTAATATTTATTGTACATTCAATAATTAACAACCGGAGACTGTTTTACATTTAGTTTGGCTTTGCTCTTACACCCGAAAGCTGTGGCAAGATACAGTATCTGTAAATTTGTTTTAGATATATACATGTTAATTTTTCTCTTCTCCTTAATAATATGATATTTGGTTTTACAAAGTAAAGCAAAGTCTACGCAAAGCCTTTCTTTTTAATCCAAGTCATTGTTATTTTAGCTAAATTCCAGATTCACAAATGTAAATGTATATGTCAAAAGCCTCTGTTTGTTATTTTTGAGAATTAAATTGAACAATATATAAACACAATTTCTTCTTTCATAACATAAAATAAATAAAAACTTTGAATGTTTGTCATTTTTACAAGGTCTTTATATAATGTATTGTCTTTATTCCCTTGACTGTTGTTTGTAATGTGTGTATACTCTGTTGTACACTCTGTTTGTTTTTCTATATTATATATTTGGAATTGCTTTACAATAAAAAAAAATAAACCTGCATATTTATAAAATGTATCTTCTTAAAATGTGATTTTAAACCTTAACCACATTTCTAACCTTATGCTTACCCTTATCCTTAAATGAAGACAAAAAAAATAAAATTGTTTTCATACATTTTTACGATATAAATTAACTGCACTATGTAGTGAAATCGACGTAATGACATTCCATGTATACGGAAGTTGGGTGCATGAAGCAGAAATCTCTCTAACTAGCTATAGTCAGATATGTTCAAACCAGCCACCAGAAAAGACCAATAGCACAAAAATTGCAACAGATTTTAACTGTCCGTATCTTTGATTATGCCCCTTTTCACGGTGCACTTTCAGGAGAAACCTCATCATACAGGCAAGTAAGGAGGAAGACTAGTTAACTGTTAGTTGCAAGATGAGTTCCCAAGATGTGCTGAAGAGTGCCTCTACTCTCGCATCATACAATGTCTTGCTTCAGGTAATGTAGTTATTATATTTAGCTATGAAGTCAAACTCATTTTTGCACTTAATAATAGCTAGCTAGTGTCCTTGCTGAAATTCCCTATATCCACTCCCTCAGAGTAATGTGTGGGGGACAGTTTTAAGTGTGTTGTAGAAGAAAGATCCGGCTTGTGTAGCTACTTTTTCTGAATGCATAGATTGTGTAGCAGTTGTTGATTTGATTCGTGTGTGTGTGTTGCCCTGAGGCATTGAGTCGTAAAAAATATTAAAGTGTCAGAAAGACATCTACAGAGCAATCTCGATTCCACAGTTCACTGATTACGTTTATATATTTTATATTTTATATCAATTTGTGTGTGACTGAATATGCTCCTGATGATATTTAGGTCATGTTTCGTGCACTCACCTTTCTGCTGAACGTGTTCACGCTGCGCTTTGTGTCCAAAGAACTGATTGGCGTGGTTAACGTCAGGTAAGACTGGTTTACTACACCTGGGGTGTATTCATTACCCGGATTCTGTTGCAAAACGTTTGGCAAGGGAAACTGTTTACTCCAAACAGAAAACATTTTACAACGAAAACAAGAGTTTCTATAGGACAAATTTCAGGTAGGTCCCTCCCCGTTTAGTTCGTTTGCTCTTTTTGCTTCCATTTGTTTCTTAAACAGTTACCATAATGAATACACTCCTGCTGCAATATGAGCTGCTGTGAACCTGCAGTGAAACAAATACTAACACCACATACTGTGTGTGTGTGTGTGTGTGTGTGTGTGTGTGTGTGTGTGTGTGTGTGTGTGTGTGTGTGTGTGTGTGTGTGTGTGTGTGTGTGTGTGTGTGTGTGTGTGTGTGTGTGTGTGTGTGTGTGTGTGTGTGTGTGTGTGTGTGTGCACAGGTTGACACTGCTGTACTCCATGCTGGCCTTGTCCAGAGAGGCCTTCAGGAGAGCCTGTTTGTGTGGCGGAACAGATCACAACTGGAGACAAGTCATCAACCTGCTATGGCCGCCACGAGTGGGACTATAGGGGAGCTACTGCTGCACAGTGTTGTTGGCACTTTCATCAGCACTATCTGCTCTACATCTTCTCTGCTGCTCAGGTACAGGTTGGATGATGCAGCCTCATCCCCTACACACTGATCTTATGTCAGTTTTGTCTACATTAGGATTTTGGGTAGTGTAATCTGATGCTTCGTTGAGCACTCAGGTACAGAGTAGGAGGGACAGGGAAAGAGGATAGGTGCAGAGGGTGTAGTCAGAGGAAGCTGTAGACAGTGAAAGAGAATATATACAGTACCAGTCAAAAGTTTGGACACACCTACTCATTCAAGGGTTTTTCTTTATTTTGACAATTTTTCTACATTGTAGAATAATAGTGAAGACATCAAACCTATGAAATAACACATATGGAATCATTTTGTAAGTCGCTCTGGATAAGAGCGTCTGCTAAATGACTTAAATGTAAATGTAAATGTAAATGTAGTAACCAAAAAAGTGTTAAACAAATCTAAATATATTTTATATTTGAGATTGTTCAAAGTACCCACCCTTTGCCTTGATGACAGCTTTGCACACTCATGACATTCTCTCAACCAGCTTCATGAGGTAGTCACCTGGAATGCATTTAAATTAACAGGTGTGCCTTGTTAAAAGTTAATTTGTGGAATTTCTTTCCTTCTTAATGCGTTTGAGCCAATCAGTTCTGTTGTGACACAGTAAGGGTGGTATACAGAAGATAGCCCTATTTGGTAAAATATCAAGTCCATAGTATGGCAAGAACAGCTCAAATAAGCCAAGAGAAACGGCAGTCCATCATTACTTTAAGACATGAAGGTCAGTCAAGCCGGACATTTTCAAGAACTTTCAACGTTTCTTCAAATGCAGTCATAAAAACCATCAAGCGCTATGATGAAACTGGTTCTCATGCGTGAATCAGGCCTTCATGGTCCAATTACTACAAAGAAACCACTACTAAAGGACACCAATAACAAGAGACTTTCTTGGGCCAAGAAACACAAGCAATGGACATTAGACCAGTGGAAATCTGTCCTTTCGTTCTGATGAGTCCAAATTTGGGATTTTTGGTTCCAACCCCTGTGTCATTGTGAGACACAGAGTAGGTGAACGGATGATCTCCGCATGTGTGGTTTCCACCGTGAAGCACGGAGGAGGAGGTGTGACGGTGTGGGGGTGCCTTGCTGGTGACACTGTCAGTGATTTATTTTGAATTCAAGGTACACTTAACCAGCATGGCTACCACAGCATTCTGCAGCAATATGCCATCCCATCTGTTTTGCGCTTAGTGGGACTATCATTTGTTTTTCAATAGGACAATGACCAAACACACCTCCAGGCTGTGTAAGGGCTATTTGACCAATTAGGAGAGTGATGGAGTGCTGCATCAGATGACCTGGCCTCCACAATCCCCTGACCTTAACCCAATTGAGATGGTTTGGGATGAGTTGGACCGCAGAGTGAAGGAAAAGTAGCCAACAAGTGCTGAGCATATGTGGGAACTCCTTCAAGACTGTTGGAAAAGCATTCTTCATGAAGCTAGTTGAGAGAATTTTTGAGTGTGCCAAGAGTGTGAAAAACTGTCATCAAGGCAAAGGGTGGCTACTTTGAAGAATCTCAAATATAAAATATATTTTGATTTGTTGAACACTTTTTTTTGGTTACTACATGATTCCATATGTGTTATTTCATAGTTTTGATGTCTTCACTATTATTCTACAATGTAGAAAATAGTAAAAAATAAAGAAAAACCCTTGAATCAGTAGGTGTGTCCAAACCTTTGACTGGTACTGTATTTTTAACCTTTATTTTATCAGGGAGTCATACTGAGACCAAAGTCTCTTTACAGATGAGCCCTGAATTACAGAAATTAAGGGAAATACACACATCAATATAAATACAAAATGCAAGCAGAAAGAACCACATGGTAATAGAAAACAAGCACATTCATCAGTAATAAGGTCCTCAATTAGCCTTTTGAATTGTCTTAGAGGCACCAAAACATCACATTTAAGAACATTTTGAAGATTGTTCCACAAATAAGGTGCAAGAAAACTAAAAGGATAGGTGCAGAGGGTGTAGTCAGGGAAAGAGGAGAGGTGCAGAGGGTGTAGTCAGGGAAAGAGGATAGGTGCAGAGGGTGATGTCAGGGAAAGAGGATAGGTGCAGAGGGTGATGTCAGGGAAAGAGGATAGGTGCAGAGGGTGTAGTCAGGGAAAGAGGATAGATGCAGAGGGTGTAGTCAGGGAAAGAGGATAGGTGCAGAGGGTGATGTCAGGGAAAGAGGATAGGTGCAGAGGGTGTAGTCAGGGAAAGAGGATAGGTGCAGAGAGTGTAGTCAGGGAAAGAGGAGAGGTACAGAGGGTGATGTCAGGGAAAGAGGATAGGTGCAGAGGGTGATGTCAGGGAAAGAGGATAGGTGCAGAGGGTGATGTCAGGGAAAGAGGAGAGGTGCAGAGGGTGTAGTCAGGGAAAGAGGATAGGTGCAGAGGGTGATGTCAGGGAAAGAGGAGAGGTGCAGAGGGTGTAGTCTGATGAAGCTGTATTCAGTAGGATGCGCTGGTTACAAGGGAGTATGGTTAAGAGGGTTGTGTTTACATAGAGGGTATGGTCATGAAGTAATATTAACTTTATAATAAGTAATGTTGTGAGTAAATATTAATCTGTATAGATGAAAATGGAATTTCATGATGCAACCCTCATAAGTAACTGTGGAAGAGTGTCTATTAAGCGAACTGTTATTAACTGTCCTGTCCTTCGTAGCTGGTGTACACAGGGTTCCTGGTACTGTGCTACATTGTATACTTCCTGTGTTTCCTGGGCTATGGGGAGGCCAACAGGAAGTTCTTCCACCTGCAGCGTGTGGCAGACCTGCTGCCCTCCAGAGTGGAAGGAGAGGTAACATTCACCACAACAAGCTTAAGCCCTAACCCTTTCACTCACCGCATACACTCCTCACAGACCTAGTATACAGAATACCCAAAACCAATTGGCCATAATAACTGACATAAATGTGTTGATTGATTTGGTTCTTTCATTCATATACTACGTCGGGTCACAACTGTGTTTGTGATGTCATCCCGCTATGTGTGTTTGTAGCCGGTGATTGACTGGACGTTGGCCAGGCTGACGTGAAGCTTCTTCAAGCAGTCATTCCTAAAGCAGATCCTGACGGAGGGCGAGCGTTACGTCATGACCTTCCTCAATGTGCTGAGCTTCAGGGAGCAGGGCGTGTACGACATCGTCAACAACCTGGGCTCCATGGTAGCCGCTTCATCTTCCTGACGATCGAAGAGCTTCTATGTCTTCTTCGTCAAAGTCCTTGAGAGGGGACAGGATGTCATGCAGCAGAAACAGGTCAGAAAGCAGAGTCGGCCAATCAAATACCTGTCATTCATTTCACCGTTTATAAAGTTGGCTATTACACACCTAATAGCTCATGCATGTGCATTGATGCTGCTTGCTGATTGGAGGAGATTGCCATAGCAGCTGAGGTTCTGGAGTGTCTGCTGAAGCTGGTGCTTGTGATTGGTCTGATCATCACAGTGTTTGGTTACGCCTACTCTCACCTGGTTCTAGACCTCTATTTACATTTACATTTACATTTAAGTCATTTAGCAGACGCTCTTATCCAGAGCGACTTACAAATTGGTGCATTCACCTTATAATATCCAGTGGAACAACCACTTTACAATAGTGCATCTAAATCTTTTAAGGGGGGGGGTTAGAAGGATTACTTTATCCTATCCCAGGTATTCCTTGAAGAGGTGGGGTTTCAGGTGTCTCCGGAAGGTGGTGATTGACTCCGCTGTCCTGGCGTCGTGAGGGAGCTTGTTCCACCATTGGGGTGCCAGAGCAGCGAACAGTTTTGACTGGGCTGAGCGGGAACTGTGCTTCCTCAGAGGTAGGGAGGCGAGCAGGCCAGAGGTGGATGAACGGAGTGCCCTTGTTTGGGTGTAGGGCCTGATCAGAGCCTGAAGGTACGGAGGTGCCGTTCCCCTCACAGCTCCGTAGGCAAGCACCATGGTCTTGTAGCGGATGCGAGCTTCGACTGGAAGCCAGTGGAGAGAGCGGAGGAGCGGGGTGACGTGAGAGAACTTGGGAAGGTTGAACACCAGACGGGCTGCGGCGTTCTGGATGAGTTGTAGGGGTTTAATGGCACAGGCAGGGAGCCCAGCCAGCAGCGAGTTGCAATAATCCAGACGGGAGATGACAAGTGCCTGGATTAGGACCTGCGCCGCTTCCTGTGTGAGGCAGGGTCGTACTCTGCGAATGTTGTAGAGCATGAACCTACAGGATCGGGTCACCGCCTTGATGTTGGTGGAGAACGACAGGGTGTTGTCCAGGGTCACACCAAGGCTCTTAGCACTCTGGGAGGAGGACACAAGGGAGTTGTCAACCGTGATGGCGAGATCATGGAACGGGCAGTCCTTCCCCGGGAGGAAGAGCAGCTCCGTCTTGCCGAGGTTCAGCTTGAGGTGGTGATCCGTCATCCACACTGATATGTCTGCCAGACATGCAGAGATGCGATTCGCCACCTGGTTGTCAGAAGGGGGAAAGGAGAAGATTAATTGTGTGTCATCTGCATAGCAATGATATGAGAGACCATGTGAGGATATGACAGAGCCAAGTGACTTGGTGTATAGCGAGAATAGGAGTGGGCCAAGAACAGAGCCCTGGGGGACACCAGTGGTGAGAGCACGTGGTGCGGAGACAGATTCTCGCCACGCCACCTGGTAGGAGCGACCTGTCAGGTAGGACGCAATCCAAGCGTGGGCGGCGCCGGAGATGCCCAGCTCGGAGAGGGTGGAGAGGAGGATCTGATGGTTCACGGTATCAAAGGCAGCAGATAGGTCTAGAAGGATGAGAGCAGAGGAGAGAGAGTTAGCTTTAGCAGTGCGGAGAGCCTCCGTGACACAGAGAAGAGCAGTCTCAGTTGAATGCCCAGTCTTGAAACCTGACTGATTAGGATCAAGAAGGTCATTCTGAGAGAGATAGCAAGAGAGTGGCCAAGGACGGCACGCTCAAGAGTTTTGGAGAGAAAGGAAAGAAGGGATACTGGTCTGTAGTTGTTGACATCGGAGGGGTCGAGTGTAGGTTTTTTCAGAAGGGGTGCAACTCTCGCTCTCTTGAAGACGGAAGGGACGTAGCCAGCGGTCAAGGATGAGTTGATGAGCGAGGTGAGGTAGGGGAGAAGGTCTCCGGAAATGGTCTGGAGAAGAGAGGAGGGGATAGGGTCAAGTGGGCAGGTTGTTGGGCGGCCGGCCGTCACAAGACGCGAGATTTCATCTGGAGAGAGAGGGGAGAAAGAGGTCAAAGCACAGGGTAGGGCAGTGTGAGCAGGACCAGCAGTGTCGTTTGACTTAGCAAACGAGGATCGGATGTCGTCAACCTTCTTTTCAAAATGGTTGACGAAGTCATCCGCAGAGAGGGAGGAGGGGGGGGGAGGGGGAGGAGGATTCAGAAGGGAGGAGAAGGTAGCAAAGAGCTTCCTAGGGTTAGAGGCAGATGCTTGGAGTTTAGAGTGGTAGAAAGTGGCTTTAGCAGCAGAGACAGAAGAGGAAAATGTAGAGAGGAGGGAGTGAAAGGATGCCAGGTCCGCAGGGAGGCGAGTTTTCCTCCATTTCCGCTCGGCTGCCCGGAGCCCTGTTCTGTGAGCTCGCAGTGAGTCGTCGAGCCACGGAGCAGGAGGGGAGGACCGAGCCGGCCTGGAGGATAGGGGACAGAGGAAATCAAAGGATGCAGAGAGGGAGGAGAGGAGGGTTGAGGAGGCAGAATCAGGAGATAGGTTGGAGAAGGTTTGAGCAGAGGGAAGAGATGATAGGATGGAAGAGGAGAGAGTAGCGGGAGAGAGAGAGCGAAGGTTGGGACGGCGCAATACCATCCGAGTAGGGGCAGAGTGAGAAGTGTTGGATGAGAGCGAGAGGGAAAAATTCCTCTATGGGGAATCAGCAATGATTTGAATGATCTAATTCCTCAAACTACTGTTTTTTTTTGTGATTGTTTGTGTGTAATAATATGTGTGTTTATATTGAAGGGCCCAGTCATATGTATTCCTGCTGGCCATTAATGGAGTGACTGAGTGCTTTGTCTTCACTGCCATGAGCAAAGAAGAGGTCTGCGTATCATCCTCAGCCTTCTCTACTTCCTGTCCAGCCAGTGGATGCCCCTGCGCGGCTTGAGGCCCTCCTCTTTCGTGCTACTGGCTCTTGCTCTAAGCGCAGTCTTCCCCGCCCTCTCTGAGGTACCACACTAGAACTGCTCTCTTCACTGCTTTGCTGTACACACCACATCCTGTATAAACCAACCAAACACATATCAGCCAATCACACTTCTGTCTTTCACAGTTAATAAAATGGTTATTGTGTCTATCTTACCACCATAGAAATGGGAGTTAGAATATAAACTATATGTCTATGCTTACCACATACTCAGAGATTATAGTGAGTCAGATTCTTATTTTTGTGTATTTCTTTACCATAGAATCAGATTCCTCTCACTCCCATCTGTTTGTACTCTGTTGTTTCAGGGTGTGTTCTGTTGTGATGGAGGATGGTTACTAAGTCTGGTTCACATCGCCGTGGGGCCCGGGTGTCTACTGAGTGTGTTTGTCACCGTTCTTCTTACGGACACAAAACTTGTTCAATTTGTTAAGAATGAGTTGTTACCTCACTATGGGAAGAAACACAGCTAATCCTGCCCAGCAGAGAAAAGATAAGGACCTATATTAACTTGCCAGCTATAATGGCAGAGAGTAAAGGCAAGAGAGACAAAATGGCAGGATGGTTAGAGCTTGGAAGAGAATATGGAAACAGCTGCAATCCTAAGTAACCTTGTTATTATGGACTGAGGGTGAATTCAGAATGAGTGGCTCATTAGCCAAAAACGATTTAATTTTTCCTGAATGTGCTTGAGTGTTTGTATTTGTGCGTATGCATAGGTAACTGCCAAAATAAAGGCACCTTGGCATATATTATACAAGTGTCTGGAACTCTATTGGAGGGATGTGACAAATGTTCCCTCTAAACTCCACACGGGTGCGCAGCTCCACTGGACTGCTGCACAGAAGAAATATCAGTCCGCGCAGAGAAGCACAAGGTTGAACTTCACTCAACTTTCTACAGTTTTCCCCGTTAACACTATCAAAAGGCCCCTTTACTGTGGGAAGTGTGATTGAATCAACACAATATAAGCCACTTTCAGTGCAACATCCAGAAACAAAATGAACTATGTAAGACTTAGTATGCAAGTGGCCTCCCGAGTGGTGCAGTGGTCTAAGGCACTACGTCACAGTTGCTAGCTGTGCCACTAGAGATCCTGGTTCGAGTTCAGGCTCTGTTGCCTATGAGGCGACGCACAATTGGCCCAGCTTCATCCGGGTTAGGAGAGGTTTTGGCACATTGTGCTCTAGCAACTCCTGTGGCAGGCCGGGCGCATGCACGGTCGCCAGGTGTACGGTGTTTCCTCCAACACATTGGTGTGGCTGGCTTCCGGGTTATGCAGACATTGTGTCAAGAAGCAGTGCGGCTTGGTTGGGTCATGTTTCGGAGGACGCACGGCTCTCGACCTTTGCCTCTACCGAGACCGTACAGGAGTTGCAGCGATGAGACAAGACTGTAACTACCAATTGGATACCACAAAAAAGGGGTAAACGTTAAACAAAAAATAATCATTAAATAAATTAGTATGCAAAACTTTTTTTTATTTTTTTTATTTCACCTTTATTTAACCAGGTAGGCTTGTTGAGAATAAGTTCTCAATTGCAACTGCGACCTGGCCAAGATAAAGCAAAGCAGTTCGACACATACAACAACACAGAGTTACACATGGAATAAACAAACATACAGTCAATAATAAAGTAAAAAAAAATCTATATACCGTATGTGCAAATGAGGTAGGATAAGGGAGGGGATGAGGTAATTGGATGGGCTATTTCAAGATGGGCTATGAACATGTAACCGATGTGAAATAGCTAGCTTGTTAGCAGGGTGCGCGCTAATAGCGTTTCAATCGGTGACGTCACTCGCTTTGAGACCTTGAAGTAGTTGTTCCCCTTGCTCTGCAATGACCCAAAACACATGGCCAAGGCAACAAAGGAGTGGCTCAAGAAGAAGCACATTATGGTCCTGGAGTGGCCTAGCCAGTCTCCAGACCTTAATCCCATAGAAAATCTGTGGAGGGAGCTGAAGGTTCGAGTTGCCAAACGTCAGCCTCGAAACCTTAATGACTTGGAGAAGATCTGCAAAGATGAGTGGGACAAAATCCCTCCTGAGATGTGTGCAAACCTGGTGGCCAACTACAAGAAACGTCTGACCTCTGTGATTGCCCAACAAGGGTTTTGCCACCAAGTACTAAGTCATGTTTTGCAGATGGGTCAAATACTTATTTCCCTCATTAAAATGCAAATCAATTGATAACATTTTTGACATGCGTTTTTCTGGATATTTTTGTTGTTATTCTGTCTCTCACTGTTCAAATAAACCTACCATTAAAATTATAGACTGATCCTTTCTTTATCAGTGGGCAAACCTACAAAATCAACAGGGGATCAAATACTCCCCCCCCCCCCACTGTATATGGGGCTTTGGTGACAAAATGGATGGCACTGTGATAGACTGCATCCAATTTGTTGAGTAGAGTGTTGGAGGCTATTTTGTAAATGACATCGCCGAAGTCGAGGATCGGTAGGATGGTCAGTTTTACGAGGGTATGTTTGGCAGCATGAGTGAAGGATGCTTTGTTGCGAAATAGGAAGCCGATTCTAGATTTAATTTTGGATTGGAGATGCTTAATGTGAGTCTGGAAGGAGAGTTTACAGTCTAACCAGACACCTAGGTATTTGTAGTTGTCCACATATTCTAAGTCAGAACCGTCCAGAGTAGTGATGCTGGATGGGCGGGCAGGAGCGGGCAGCGATCGGTTGAAGAGCATGCATTTAGTTTTACTTGCATTTAATTGGAGGCCACGGAAGGAGAGTTGTATGGCATTGAAGCTCGTCTGGACGTTAGTTAACACAGTGTCCAAAGAAGGGCCAGAGGTATACAGAATGGTGTCGTCTACGTAGAGGTGGGTCAGAGAATCACCAGCAGCAAGAGCGACATCATTGACGTATACAGAGAAGAGAGTCATCCCTTGAATTGAATCCTGTGGCACCCGCATAGAGACTATAGAGTACGACTCTGCCCGTACTCTACACAGACCGGTGCGGCATAACCAATCAGAACTGTAGTCGGCCTATATGCTTATGGACCTGTGCCATTCACTTTGAACTGGACTGTTTACAGCATGAGCGGTCGTGAGCAATGCACTTGTTTTGAGATCAAAGTGAGAACTGCATGTAGCCACATGTGCATATTTGTTCATATCCTTTGCTAGCTAGTGAGTTATTAGTCCAGTTATAGATCATGTGTAGTGAGCAATGGGGGAGTGATTGCTTCCTACAAGAGCTGAAAACGTGTACATTTTTAGACATCTTTGAAAAGTGAGTCAGGCAAAGAGCTTTTTTTGTCTTAAAGGGGCAGTGTTGTATTTTGAGACAGGTTTGAATAAGCTAAGTAGCCAATAGGTAGAGGGTAGCATCATTTGTTTGATTATCTGTAATAATGGTATAATAATAATGCATTTTATTTTGTAATGGGGTTTCTTGCATCAAACGACACATTTTCAGTGACTTTGTCTGAAGGACAAGTGGATAAACAGGTTAATGTCAAGTCCTGCATGTTTTTAAAAGTCTTGTAGACTGAATGAGAGAACAGCAATTTCCATGTTCAAATGTTATGGTATGCATTTTATCCATTGTTTTTGATGGAAGGCAACTCTGATAGGCCTACAGTATGATCAAGTAGCCTACTTCAACACTGTCTGACACTGTAACTTAAAGCTGGTACAGCCTGTGTTCACAGAAAACGTGCACTGGAAGTTGCACAGACCTGACATTTGATCAGTGGTAAAAAAAAAAAAAAACTAGGGAACATTGGATGCGGCCACATACTTCCACGAGAAGGTGGAAAACGCTGTCTCAGGCGCCGCTCCAGAATCTCCCATAAGTGTTCAATTGGGTTGAGATCTCATATACACACCCCCTTTTGAGACCCCTCTTTCAAAGTCACTGAGATCTCCTCTTTCAGCCATGGTAGCATGATGGGATTGCTTATTTAACTCAGGAACCACACCTGTGTGGAAGCACCTGCTTTCAGTATAATTTGTATCCCTCATTTACTCAAGTGTTTCCTTTATTTTGGCAGTTACCTGTGTGTGAGCAAGTCTAGTCATTGGAGCAAGCACTAAAACACTGTTTCACCTGCACGTTTTGTAATGCTTGAGAGGTATGTTGTATTTATTAAATTTTTTATTTAACTAGGCAAGTCAGTTAAGAACAAATTATTATTTACAATGACGGCCTACAGGTGGATTTTGGCTGATTGTTTTGTTGTAACCTAGGCCAGATTAGATACTTGTGCATTAGGGCATCTTGTCGTCCCATATTGTCAAAAACATAGCAAAATAGTACATTTTTAGTTTTGTAGAACGCACATGTAATGTAATGTATCTACCAATTTACTCTGCATGATGGCAGCGAATATTGTCTAGTATAAATAATGGAAATTCAATGAAAGTATTTGCGTCGAGTTTCCCACCACCCCACATCTATTCTTTAGTGCGTCTTTGGTGCTGTTGCCATGGAAACGGAGCAGACCTAATTACTGCTTGAGTCTCCACCCTGCGAGAGAAAAAAAAGTCTATAGTCATATGGAATCTAAGTCCTACCTGCCGAGTCTAAACCAACGTAGTCTTTTGGCCTACAGAAATATACCATACAAATGAAAAGTTGCCTTTAGTCTAAAGAGAATTCGATGCAGACAAGTCAAAAGATAGGGTATTGCATTGTTTGCATTAACTAGGTAGCTAGTTAGTGTGCTGTATAATTTATTGCCCGGCACAGTCAGAAGAGGACTGGCCACCCCTCAGAGCCTGGTTCCTCTCTAGGTTTCTTCCTAGGTTCTGGCCTTTCTAGGGAGTTTTTCCTAGCCACCGTGGCTTCTACACCTGCATTGCTTGCTGTTTGGAGTCTTAGGCTGGGTTTCTGTACAGCACATTGACATTGTGACATCGGCTGATGTAGAAAGGGCTTTATAAATACATTTTATTGCATGGCTCACGACGACAGCCTGTGTAGGTCTATTTTCTTTTGCTTATCCTTGACCGCGTGTCGTTGTTTGTTTTTGAATTGATCTAGATATGCTGTTGTAATTGAAACAAAGACAGCACAACGTTTTGGGCAGAGTATGTTCATATTTTTCCTCTAATCGCTGAAATATATGAACAAGTCCATCCGTGCGGGACGCCTTTTCCTCTTGACAGCCCCAGGTTGAGAAAGTGAATGACCGAGCATGCGCAGTTGAGGTTTGTGACATATTGCAAGGAAGCAGAGAACAAGAGGCAGGCGAGGGAGACGTTTTAAATTTACTTGGAAAAACTAGGAAAAGCTGAGATTCACGTAAGTGTATACAATACTTAGTACATTGTAAATATTAGCTAACGGGCAAACGTATTTTCAGCTGCCTTAGTGGCTCACGTGTGTTTTTTTCCTGGTGTCAAGCTGTGTTGTGCTCGATTGAGTACGCAGCGCCATACTAATACTTGACATTTCAGCTGCAAACTTGCTCGTGAACAGTGGAAACGGTGTGCAAGCTTCGCGCACCCGATCATTTTCATTGCACAGATTGATATCCACGATCAACATTGCAAAACCGCCAGAGGCACGCCAGGTTGCGTTATTCTCTTTTCAATGTTGCGAATTCAATTTTGATCACGACCACAACATAGAATTTAAAGTTGAGCTGGGCGCATGACGCCCTTGTCTGCAAGATTGTGTCAACAGATTGTCATATTGCTGATGCTAACACAAACTTTCCCTGAAAAGTCTGACTAGTTTTTTCTGTAGTCAAGATATGTTTTATTTCATGGTTGTTTAGCTTGCGATGAATCATTGCAAGCGTCTAATGTAACATTGTAAAATAATTTACAGTGTAGCCTATTACACGGTTTCACGCTAGTCTGTGGCAAACAGTAATTATACTGTTAATTACAACCATTTTAGCAACCTAACATAAAGTATTAACATATGTGTAGGCAGGCTTTAGCATGTTTGTGCTGGTTTTTTCACGCCATGGTCAACCAACCCCTTTTCTGAGATGGGACGTCGTTAACCCACTGGCGGGAACACCTGTCACTGCAGGCGGGAGAGTATGCTATAGATAGGGCAGTTTATAACCTAGAAATTACACACTCATCGTTTGATATCACTGCTTTGTCACGTTGACGTTATCGGAGGATGGAGTCAGGCAGGGATTTCTCAGGATGAGTTCAGTTAATGACTCCTTAAATGAATAAAGATGTCAACAACTCAAAAGGCTGATCGAAGGCTGTGTGTGGTAGGAATGGGTCTAGGCCAGATGCACCTGCACTAAGCAGGACACTAATCCTTCCTGAGACTGATCACACCTGACAGAAAGGGACAGAGATGGACAGTCTATTGAATTGAAAGAACGGCAGGGCCGGTCTTTGACGTTGAAAAGACGTCTAAAATATTTTCCAGTTTAGGTTCTGAATTATGGGGGAAAATAAGTATTTTCCAGGACGTTGAAAAATACATATATTCCGGATGTTGAAGTCAGGTTCATTTCTGGTTATGAATAAAAGTATAAAATACGTGTTTCCCGTATGCTGAAAATACCTATTTTCCACACTTTTAAAATAGGTATTTTTCGCACGTTGAAATCCGGACCGGACCAAAAATCTATGTCCGTGGATGTTGAAATCAAGGCTGGTCTGGACCGCACCAAATCTGAAGCAAACATAGACGTCTATCCAAAAACCATTGTCCTTGGAAATCAAGGCCGGTCCAGACTGCAACAAAAAAACGTCCAAACGGCGACGGCATAAGTGGTAAGCCTACAGTTTGTAAAACACCAAAAAAAGAACATCCGAACAGGACCAAAAAACGTCGGTTCCTGTTTACTTGGGTGTAGTCTATCATGTCTTACCCACAATGGAATTTTATGAATGCCCATCCATGTGGTAGGCGCACCATTTGTAAAACAGGCCATTGCATTGGCTTTATTAGTCCTTATTCCTGTGATAAATCAATTTGGCTATTTTAAGCTCTGAATACCAGCTACCCAACTTTTTAGGAGTTATGGTAAGCCTATTTGCAATGTGTTTACACAGCAGGAAATGCAGAACTATTTTATTTTTCGCATGATCAGCTTGTCAAAAATGTACAGATACAAACTTGAAACCACTGATCATGACAATGGGGTGAAACTCCTGGACAACAGTTGTGAATGGCCATTCCATATTGTCCATTTTACTTTGACCTGGCCTGTTTTTTTGTTAACATATCTTTTATTTGATTGGGCAGCATTTAGGTTAGGCTATTTGATTGGAGAAACCTGCATGATGTAAAAAGTCAGTCTCAATACAGTCTATCTCCAGCCTGTAGGCTACAGAAAAGGCCATAAACTCTTTCTACCATATCCTGTATCTGCTACATGATTTATGTTAGACTGCATCCAATTTGCTGAATAATCTATCACAGTGCCATGCCATCCGTTTTGTCACCAAAGCCCCATATACTACCCACCACTGCGACCTATATGCTCTCGTTGGCTGGCCCTCGCTTCATATTCTTCGCCAAACCCACTGCCTTATCTCAGTTCACTGGTCACCATAGCAGCACCCACCCGTAGCATGCGCTCCAGCAGGTATATTTCACAGGTCACCCCCAAAGCCAACTCCTCTTTGGCCGCCTTTCCTTCCTGTTCTCTGCTGCCAATGACTGGAACAAATTGCAAAAATCACTGAAGCTGGAGACTCGTATCTCCCTCTCTAACTGTAAGCACCAGATGTCAGAGCAGCTCACAGATCACTGCACCTGTACATAGCCCATCTGTAAATAGCCCATAAAACTAACTCATCCCCATACTGTTTTTTTTTTCTTCTCCTTTGCACCCCAGTATCTCTACTTGCACATTCATCTTCTGCACATCTATCACTCCAGTGTTTTAATTGCTATATTGTAATTATTTTGCCACTATGGCCTATTTATTGCCTTACCTCCCTTATCTTACCTCATTTGCACACACTGTATATAGACTTTTCTATTGTGTTATTGACTATATGTTTGTTTATTCCATGTGTAACTCTGTTGTTTGTGTCGCACTGCTTTGCTTTATCTTGGCCAGGTCGCAGTTGTAAATGAGAACTTGTTCTCAACTGGCCTACCTGGTTAAATAAAGGTGAAATCAAATGTTGGGGTGGAGGGCCACAGCGATGTGTCTCCAACAGCATCCTGGAGGGGCATGCTGGGAATGGACAACCAACATATTTTGCACCCCTGCCTTTGACAAAGTGGGCACCACTTATCACAGGGTGGCATCAACGCTCATCTAAAAAGCCCATATGCCACTGGTTGAGAGAAATTGTCATTGTTTTGTGGCAGAATGAGGTTTGATGTTTTGTTGTTGGAGGTGCGTCTTTCTCAGTTTAGCTCAGAAAATGCCGCCCTTGTCAATCTGCCGCCGTAGGCAGATGCCTAATGAGCGGGCCGGCCTGCCGTGCCTAAAGGTCCCACATTCAAAACGGACAGCTTTCCAAATGCAGCTCTCCTGTCAACCTACCTAAATCTTCATGAGTGCTAACCTTTTTTTTTGTCTTGGAAGTGGAACTGTATAAGTGTGTAGTAGCCACTGAGTACCAGGCCCTAAACACAGACATGTTTATTTAATGACGTCTTTGTATCTTTTTCAGTTGGATCAAAGTGGTTTTAGCTACTGCTAATACAGTCTTCTGGGTGGTGTTGGGAACACAGTGGGGGCATCATGAACCCCGAGGCACAGGAATTTGGTGAGTCTCACAATGGTTCAATGGCAGTGGTGTATTTTTCTGTCTTTATCAATGAGTTTGTGTGTCTTTCAGCAGGGGGCTCTGAACTGGAGTCTGACTTCAACTGGGATGAGTATCTGGAGGAGAATGGGGTATTGGCGGTTCCACATCACGCCTTCAAACATGTATGTCTTATTTCACTGCATCAGGGCCCATTTGCAGATATGGTACTTATAGTTAGGGCACAGAGTTTTTCCTGGTCAGGTCCCTATTTATTGTATATCCACTCACGCATGAATTATTGTTGTCTTTCCCCTTCCCTCCCTGTCAGGTGGACCGTAGCCTGCAGACAGGGCTGGCCCCAGGGATGATGCTGGAGGTGTGTGTGCGTTCGGAGCCTGACCAACCCTACTGGGTGGCCACCATCATCACTGCCTGTGGCCAACTGCTGCTGCTGCGCTATGAGGGTTACCACGACGACCGACGAGCAGACTTCTGGTCTGACATCATGACCTCTGACCTCCACCCTCTGGGGTGGGGTAGGCAGCAGGGGCGACCAATGAGACCACCCGACGGTGAAGAGGGAGTGATATGGGGTTAATGGCAAATATGTTTGTGTTGCTTAGCCAAATACATTTGAACTCAGTTTTTCACAATTCCTAACATTTAATCCGAGTAAAAATTCCCTGTCTTAGGTCAGTTAGCATCACCACTTTATTTTAAGAATGTGAAATGTCAGAATAATAGTAGAAAGAATGATTTATTTCAGATGTTATTTCTTTCATCACATTCCCAGTGGGTCAGAAGGTTACATGCACTCAATTTGTATTTGGTAGTATTGCCTTTAAATTGTTTAACTTGGGTCAAACGTTTCGGGTAGCCTTCCACAAGCTTCCCACAATAAGTTGGGTGAATTTTGGCCCATTCCTCCTGACAGAGCTGGTGTAACTGAGTCAGGTTTGTAGGCCTCCTCGCTTGCACACGCTTTTTCAATTCTGCCCACACATTTTCTATAGGATTGAGGTCAGGGCTTTGTGATGGCCACTCCAATACCTTGACTTTGTTGTTCTTAAGCCATTTTACCACAACTTTGGAAGTATGCTTGGGGTCATTGTCCATTTGGAAGACCCATTTGCGACCAAGCTTTAACTTCCTGACTGATGTCTTGAGATGTTGCTTCAATATCTCCACATAACTTTCCTTCCTCATGATGCCATCTATTTTTGTGAAGTGCACCAGTCCCTCCTGCAGCAAAGCACCCCCACAACATGATGCTGCCACCCCCCTGCTTCACAGTTGGGATGGTGTTCGGCTTGCAAGCCTCCCCCCTTTTTCTCCAAACATAATGATGTTCATTATGGCCAAACAGTTCTATTTTTGTTTCATCAGACCAGAGGACATTTCTCCAAAAAGTACGATCTTTGTCCCCATGTGCAGTTGCAAACCGTATTCTGGCTTTTTTATGGCGGTTTTGGAGCAGTGGCTTCTTCCTTGCTGAGCGGCCTTTCAGGTTATGTCGATATAGGACTGGTTTTACTGTGGATGTAGATACTTTTGTACCTGTTTCCTCCAGCATCTTCACAAGGTCCTTTGCTGTTGTTCTGGGATTGATTTGCAGTTTTTGCACCAAAGTGCGTTCATCTCTAGGAGACAACATGTCTCCTTCCTGAGCGGTATGACGGCTGCGTGGTCCCATGGTGTTTATACTTGCGTACTATTGTTTGTACAGATGAACGTGGTACCTTCAGGCGTTTGGAAATTGCTCCCAAGGCACTGAGTTTGACGGTAGGCCTTGAAATACATCCACAGGTACACCTCCAATTGACTCAAATTATGTCAATTAGCCTATCAGAAGCTTCTAAAGCCATGTCATAGTTTTCTGGAAATTTCCATGCTGTTTAAAGGCACAGTCAACTTAGTGTATGTAAACTTCTGACCCACTGGAATTGTGGTACAGTGAATTATAAATGAAATAATCTGTCCGTAAACAATTGTTGGAAAAATGACTTGTTTCATACACAAAGTAGATGTCCTCACCGACTTGCCAAAACTAGTTTGTTAACAAGAAATTTGTGGAGTGGGTGAAAAACGAGTTTTAATGACTCCAACGTATGTGTATGTAAACTTCCGACTTCAACTGTATACAGGAATTAACAGCCTAATGATGTACACTATTTATGAATGTGATGTGGGTCCAGGTGTCCGTGAGAAACATGGTGACTGGGAGGCTCTCCTAGAGGAGGCTCTGGCTCAGGGAGGGAGTGCACCAGCACACCTACTGCAGGGGGTGAGTCTGGGGGAGGGAGGAGTGGGGACACCAGGACCATAACTATAGCTAGGACCTATTCAACATTCTACACATGTCAGAAAAGCTTGATTCTTTTTTACATTTATTTTTATGCATTTAGTTTTTGTATAAAAAATGTCAACATGTCCTGGCTCAGACAGGGGGAGGCCCAGCAGACCTGTTTCCCATGGGGTGGTGTGTGGAGCTGCAGGACAGTGTGGACCCAGGGGTGGCCTGGGGGGCGCAGGTGGAGGACAACATAGGGGGCCGTCTGTGTCTGCGCTACGCTGGGACAGAGGGGCTCACCCAGTCACTGGCCAGGCGATGGGTATTCTACCTGGACCCCCTCCTGCACCCACCTGGCTGGGCTGAGGAGAACAGCTGCTCTCTCACCCCACCTGCTGGTAAGGAACAGAACTGCCTCTGCATCTTGTGATACTGCTGACAAACCCTGGTCCTTGAATAAGGTGTATTAATGCTGGGCTGGTTGCCTGCTGACCACTTTTGTAGTGTGTTTGTTTGGATGCTTTGTGTGTCTGTTTAAGTATTAATGAGAGTTACTTAGTGATAATGTATCTGCTGTGTTTCAGTGCTTCGTGGTTTGCGCAGTGAAGCAGAGTGGGAGGAGGTGAGAAAGACCATCAGACAGCCTAAAGAAGAAGCCTTCAATCGAGACTTCTTTAAGGTATGCTTTACATCTCCCTCTCTCTGCCCTCGCTGTCTCCCTCTCACATGTCTTCTGTGTGTTTGTAGGACAGGCCAGTCCTCTCTCCTCACTGCTTCTCTGAGGGGATGAAGTTGGAGGCAGTGAACCCTGCTGCCCCCTTTAACATCAGCCCAGCTACTGTCACGAAGGTAACGCCCCCATGTCACCAACAGACGTTAAACACTTTTTTGCATTGGAAGTGTATAGACTACCACTGTAAGCAGTAGGCCTACTGTAGACAATGTTTCACAATTCGCGGGCAGTGCAGCATATTTAGGTTTGGGAAAAAGTAAATACAAAGTATTATTGATATATCAAACAATATTTTTACAGGTCCTCAACCATTTGCAATTGGTTTTGTCTTTCTGACATGGTCAGACACAGAAAAAGTCACTGCAAAAGAAAAGATTCTGCCAACCTCTCCAAAGACATTTGATTAAGTTCACCTTGCATTGCTATTTCCTTAGATACTGTCTTGGCCTAATTCCAATACTTCCAAAGTATACAGCAAATAAGGGCATTATTGTCACC
Source organism: Salmo salar (assembly GCF_965601325.2). NCBI lineage: Eukaryota > Metazoa > Chordata > Actinopteri > Salmoniformes > Salmonidae > Salmo > Salmo salar. The sequence goes on along the minus strand of NC_138302.1, from coordinate 68,132,195 downwards.
ATAGAAGGTGAATAATGGGCAGTTTTCAGGTGGAGTTATAATGCTCGTTCACGCACAGTTTCACGACAGGTCTGATTTATAACGGGAAACGTGTTTGTATGGCGTGCTCCCAAGTTTATAAATCTCAATATTTTTGTTCGTGCACTGTCTTTTCAGAAATAGCACACGGCTATTTAGTGTTACATTTGCACAATGGTTTATAAATGAGGCCCTGGTCACCACGGTAACACCCACACAGCTTCTTCCATGTTTATCAATTACATATAGTGTGTGATAGGTTGCACCAAGTTGTATGGGGCTGTAACAGTGATGTCATCATTGTGTTTCCTAGGTGTTGAGTGAACAGTACTTCCTGGTGCAGATGGACAGCCTACAGGGAGACAGTGAGGGGGCGGGGCCTGGATCATCCTTCCTCTGTCACCATGGAAGCACTGAAATCTTCCCTGTCCAGTGGAGCCTTAAAAATGGGGTACCCCTCAGTCCCCCTCCAGGTAAGGCAGAATAAACCAGAGGTGTGGACTCGAGTCACATGACTTGAGACTCGACTTGATAGAAAATGAAATAGCTTCAGACTTGGAGCATCAAGACTCGTGACTCGACTTTGACTTGAGACTGAACTTATCTGGCCAGGGTTTTGTCTCCGGATATTCAATATGTGCTTTTTTAAATTTTTACCCATCTAGCAATAGGTGCTCTTTGTTGCGAGGCATTGGAAAACCTTCCTGGTCTTTGTGGTTGAATATGTGTTTGAAATTCACTGATCGACTGAAGGACCTTACAATTATCTGTATGTGTGGGGTACAGAGATGAGGTAGTCATTTAAAAATCATGTTAAACACTATTATTGCATACATACAGAGTGAGTCCATGCAGCCAAGTCTTTTAAGAACAAATTCTTATTTACAATGACGGCCTACCCTTGGCCAAACCCAGACTACGCTGGGCCAATTGTGCGCTGCCCTATGGGACTCCCAATCACGGCCCGGGTGTAATGCTGCCTGGATTCGAACCAGGTCCTGTAGGGATGCCTCTTGCACTGAGATGCAGTGCCTTAGACTGCTGCGCCACTCAGGAACCCATTATGCAACTTGTTAAGCAAATGTTTACTCCTGAATGTATTTAGGTGTGCCATAACAAAGGGGTTGAATACTTATTCTCTCAAGACATTTCAATGTTTCATTTTTAATTAATTTGCCAAAATGTCTAAACGTAATTACACTTTGACAGTACGGGGGATTGTGTGTGTAGGCCAGAGACACAATCTCAATTTAATCCATTTCAAATTCAGGCTGTAACACAACAAAGTGTGAAAAGTCAAGGGGTGTGAATACTTTCTGAAGGCGCTGTATAGTCTACCGTTTGGATTTTATATTTATTCCTTTGCTTATTCAATCTGGCCACTAACATAGACCTACGGCATTGCACAAAATTCTTCTTTCAAAAACATCTAATCTGTGCTTCAGAACCAAAAAGTGGAGCATCTTGACTGTTGACCAGTCATCAGCATTGGCACGCGAAGACGGGCTCACACTTCCAGATTAATGACCAGACAGCACTTTCATTTTCTCAGGTTTTGCCTTGCACTTTCTTTGTTCTTCATATAAAATACCGTTTAGCAATCTGCTACCCACGCATCTTTACCAGAACAATAGACTAGCTGTATATTTCAGATGGGACTAGTTTGGATGGGTTAGTTATATACCTCAGCGGTGGGTAGGACTTCTGGCTACAGATAGTGGGATGAAGATGCAACATATTCTGGCTAATTAATTATGATATTTGTGAGGAAGAAACAGTCTACAGACAAACCATGCTTTCCATCCGATCCTGCAACCTCCTCTGGATACAGGTAGGCCGTACGATCCTGCAACCTCCTCTGGATACAGGTAGGCCGTACGATCCTGCAACCTCCTCTGGATACAGGTAGGCCGTACGATCCTGCAACCTCCGCTGGATACAGGTAGGCCGTACGATCCTGCAACCTCCGCTGGATACAGGTAGGCCGTACGATCCTGCAACCTCCGCTGGATAAAGGTAGGCCGTACGATCCTGAAACCTCCGCTGGATACAGGTAGGCTGTACGATCCTGCAACCTCCTCTGGATACAGGTAGGCCGTACGATCCTGCAACCTCCTCTGGATACAGGTAGGCCGTACGATCCTGAAACCTCCTCTGGATACAGGTAGGCCGTACGATCCTGAAACCTCCTCTGGGTACAGGTAGGCCGTACGATCCTGCAACCTCCTCTGGGTACAGGTAGGCCGTACGATCCTGCAACCTCCGCTGGATACAGGTAGGCTGTACGATCCTGCAACCTCCTCTGGATACAGGTAGGCCGTACGATCCTGCAACCTCCTCTGGATACAGGTAGACCGTACGATCCTGAAACCTCCTCTGGATACAGGTAGGCCGTACGATCCTGCAACCTCCGCTGGATACAGGTAGGCTGTACGATCCTGCAACCTCCTCGATACAGGTAGGCCGTACGATCCTGCAACCTCCTCTGGATACAGGTAGCCGTACGATCCTGAAACCTCCTCTGGATACAGGTAGGCCGTACGATCCTGCAACCTCCGCTGGATACAGGTAGGCTGTACGATCCTGCAACCTCTGCTGGAAACAGGTAGGCCGTACGATCCTGAAACCTCCTCTGGATACAGGTAGGCCGTACGATCCTGAAACCTCCGCTGGATACAGGTAGGCCGTACGATCCTGCAACCTCCGCTGGATACAGGTAGGCCGTACGATCCTGAAACCTCCGCTGGATACAGGTAGGCCGTACGATCCTGAAACCTCCGCTGGATACAGGTAGGCCGTACGATCCTGAAACCTCCGCTGGATACAGGTAGAACGTACGATCCTGAAACCTCCGCTGGATACAGGTAGGCCGTACGATCCTGAAACCTCCGCTGGATACAGGTAGGCCGTACGATCCTGAAACCTCCGCTGGATACAGGTAGGCCGTACGGTCCTGAAACCTCCGCTGGATACAGGTAGGCCGGAAGGTCCTGAAACCTCCGCTGGATACAGGTAGGCCGTACGATCCTGAAACCTCCGCTGGATACAGGTAGGCCGTACGATCCTGAAACCTCCGCTGGATACAGGTAGGCCGTACGATCCTGAAACCTCCGCTGGATACAGGTAGGCGGTACGATCCTGAAACCTCCGCTGGATACAGGTAGGCCGTACGATATCCCTAGTTGATATTGACTGCTAACGTGAATGACTTTCAGCTCCAAGTGCAGGTGTATCTTGTGTTTTTGAAAATGCCACACCGTTTATATCTGAAATGACAGGCAACGACATCTGAACAGCAATTGTGTGCACGTGCGGGGGTGTCGCAAGCTTTGAAACACTCCGTTTGAGAACCACTAAGCTAGCGAACAGATGGCTGATGTCCTGGCCAGCTGAAGGATAGGTGCAGCACAAACTGCACTTCGTAGGGAGAGAGGATTGCCATAATAAACATGCAGCTCCAAAAATAGTTTGATCAAGAATATTAACGGTTTACTTTGCAAGCTCACCAGTAATGGGGCATCAATCAACAATGACTAACACAGGACTACTGGTCTTTTGGTATGTCGAAATTGCTTGAAATTGATCATTTACTCACGAAGCTTGCATTTGGTATTTGTTGTTAAGTTAACTATTGCATAATCAAAATATGCTGTAGACCAAATAATGAAAAGGGCTGTCTGGTAGCCTATTGTTTTTAATAAAGATTTGATTTGTTTTTGACTTGTGACTTGACTTGCCCTTAGAATGCACAACTTGGACTTGACTTGAGACTCGGACCTTGTGACTTGGTCCCACCTCTGGAATACACTCATCTCATGCACTGTACTGCTGTCACCAGTGACATTTTACTGTGTTCCTTGGTATGTGGGTGTGTAGGTTACCAGGGTCAGGACTTTGACTGGGCGTATTACCTGAAACAGTGTGGCGCAGAGGGAGCGCCAGAGAGCTGTTTTCCTGTGGTGAGACACATACATACATACATACATACATACATACATACATACATACATACATACATACATACATACATACATACATACATACATACATACATACATACACATATATGCATACATACACATATATGCACACATGCATACATGCATACACACATGCATACACACACATACATACATACATACATACATACATACATACATACATACATACATACATACATACATTAATTATACTGATGACAGGTGTTTTTCCTCCAGGAGCAGAGTGATCATGACTTTGTTGAGTTCATGAGGCTGGAGGCGGTGAATCCCATCTCTCCTAAATACATCCACATGGCAACTGTAACCAGGGTCAGAGGTCAGCACATCTGGCTGGGTCTAGAAGGTGAGGACAGAACAGCTGTAGGAGGGAGAGGAAGTGCTGGGTCGGAGAGATGTAAGGGTTTTGGGGGAAGGATGTTGATCTTGTGAATATTATCACTACGACCAAGTCAGTTTTGGGTGGTAATTTCAGCTACCTGAATTCTCAGTGTTCTATTTACAAAGTGTTTACGTGTTCAGCCACTCATAACCTCCTCTCTCTGCTCTCTGTGTTCTCTCCAGGGTTGAAGCAGACTCTGCCTGACGTCATCACGCATGTGGACTCCCTGGACATCTTTCCAGTCAGCTGGTGTGAGAGTCACGGCCACCCCCTCCAGCACCCCGCCAAAGCTACAGGTCAGGCTCCAAACAAGACCCTCCTGTCCATTTTGGGGATTGGTCTATGTCAGTGTTTTATCTGACGTTTACTGGCAAATGTAGTTCGACTTTTGACCTCTTCTGTTGCAGCTCCGAGGAAGAGCTGTGTGGTCGTGGTGCAACCAGAGAAGCAGTGAGTTTTTGCAGACTGCATATTACAGAGAGAGCGTGGGAATCGAAATGAAAAAGCTGAACTTACTTCCTCTACTCTTACCCAACTTTGACTTGTCAGTTTTTATTTCTAACTGTATGTGTATTTGGGTTTGATCCGATGGCAGATCTCAACTTAAAGCCACACCCCATGCAGCGAGGCAGCAGGATCTGAGCCAATCAGAGAGCGGTGAGTGTAATACCTTGTGAAAAATAATTTGTGCAAAAATAATGCGTATGAGAATCTCACGTCTGTGTCTGTCAGCAGCTCAGGGGAACGGAAAGTACAGCTGCCCAAAGATCTTCTTCAACCACCTCTGTTTCTCTGGCCCCTACCTGAACAAGGGCCGCATCGCAGAGCTGCCCCAGAGCATCGGCCCCGGCAACTGTGTCCTGGTGCTGAAAGAGGTGAGAGAGAGAGCAGCACACATCTACAAGCTCCTCTCAATCTAAAAATATCAGGCCAACATCCAATCTCCCCTTCCTCTCCAAGGTTTTAGAAAAAGTGTCTGCTGTATAGGTCCAGGACCATCTCAGTCTGAACAACCTACAGGATTTGAGAAGTTCCAGTCAGGTTTCTGGCCGGCCCACAGCACCCAAACGGCCCTACTCAGGGTCACCAACGACCTGCTGGTGCAGGCTCCCCCTGTCTCCTGATCCCCCTGGACTTGAGTGCAGGGTTTGACACTGTCGCCCACCCCATCCTACTGGAACGCTTCCTGGACGCCCCTGGACTGTCTGGACCAGCTCTGAGCTGGTTCCACTCCTACCTCTCACAGGACATGAGTATGTGTTGCTAGGTGGGCCCAGATCGCGGGCCCAGGACCTGGACCCACCATGTCACCTGCGGTGTACCACAAGGATCTGTTCTTGGACGCATCCTGTTCATCCTGTACATGCTCCCCCTGGGTCGTGTCATTACCCGGCATGGAATCTCATTCCACTGTTAAGCTGATGAACAAATGCCTTGAAGGAAAACGTCCTTCAACTGAACAGCAGCAAAACCGAGGCCCGACATGTTGGCACCTCCCTCCAGGTCCAGCACCAATAACACAACTCAACATGGCAGGACAGCACATCCCTCTCTCCCCCTCAGTTTCCAATCTGGGTGTAAAGCTTGATTCCTCCCTGACCTTTGACAGCCACGTAAAGCGTCATTCTATTGCCCAAGTCCGTCCCACCCTCACTCAGTCTGATGCAGAGAAGCTCATCCATGCCTTTATCTCCTCAGGGCTGGACTACCGCAACGGACTCTTCATCAGGAGCCCTGGCAGGAGTCTTCAGAAGCTCCAATACATCCAGAACAGTGCTGCTAGGATCCTGGTCAGTGTGTGGAAACACCATCACATCACCCCCAACATGGCATCTCTGCACTCGCTCCCCGTCTTATTCCGGATTGACTTTCCGGTGTGTTCATGGCAATGCCCCTCCTTATCTCAAAGAACTGCTCTCCCTCCAAAACCCCACCCGTACCCTCAGGTCAAGCCATAGCCTGCTCCTACACGCCCCCAGGATTAATCTCCACTCCTTGGGGGGATTAGGCTTTCATCTCGGCCTCTATAATGTCCTTCCGGACCACCTGTAGACAACACACTGTAAAAGGGGCCGAAAGAACTTTCTCTTTAGGAAGGATGTCAGTTGATAGCTGTGCTTCTTGGTGTCCATGTCTCTTGTAGCGCCAGCTGTGTTCTTTGTGTCAGTTTCCCTGTCTAGTTGTGTCCGTTTTTTTTATTTTATTCATTTGGTTCATTTTTTTTATTTTATGCACTTTAAAATTTTTCTGTATAATGAAAAGCGCTTTACAAATGTAATGAATTATTATTAACACATGCACTACTGTAGATGACTTCTCACTGATATCACCATACAGATACATAATCCATTCTAGTGTCCTGTTTTAATTCTGTGCTGTATCCTACAGTGTGTACTTCTAACCCCCGTCTCCTCCTGTCCTGTGGTCCAGGTGTTGACGCTGCTGATCAGCTCGGCCTACAAGCCCAGCCGGGTGCTGAGGGAGCTGCAGCAGGACCCAGAGCTGAGGGGGCACGGCCAGGGAGAGACTCTCAAGGCCAAGTCAGTCTACCCAACCAATAGACAGACCACAGTATACACCATAACACACTAACATGGTAGTGATACCATGACGGTTTAGATTGTACAGTATTGGGATAAAATGAGAAACGGTACACGCACTAATCCGTACAGAGTTTTCTGTATGAGGTAGATTTGCTCTGGGACCTGGGAGAGATGCTCTCTGCCACATTGGTCTCTGACAGACCGTATTAATGGGTGTACCTATCCTGCTCTGGACGGTGTTGTGGTGTGTAGGTACAAAGGGAAGAGTTACCGGGCCACTGTGGGGATTTCCCGTACGGCTGACCAGGTGGCTGAGTTCTGCAGGAAGACGTGTGTGAGGCTGGAGTGCTGCCCCAACCTGATCACACCTCACATGGTGCGGGAACACTGCTCAGAGAACTGTTCCCTGTTCACCAAGACTAAATACAGTATGTGCTACCTTACACACACACACACACACACACATGTATGCACGTATAGACAGACATACAGATTGTATTTACAATGTACTTATCAATATTTAGCTATACAATCATGAATAACACCTGTTATTATTTTTCTAAGATAGTTTCCTTGGTGTCTGTCTATGTACTCTATAGCTCATTACTACGGTAAGAAGAAGACCAAGCGCATTGGCCGTCCCCCTGGCGGTCACACTAACCTGGATATCAGCACCAAAGAGGGGAGCAGGAGGAAGAAGAGGAAGCCCCTGTCTGTCTGCAAAACACGCCTGTTTACCTCTGTGGACAGCACCCCTGCTTGCTCCCCACTGGTACTGCATATACTGACATTCAACACATTAAAGTAACTGTCCAGTGAAAATCTCACTTTTAAAAGATGATATTCTGTTGACAAGTGGCGTTGATGCTGTTTAATATTTTTTCATGAGCCTTATTTCTATTACAGCATATTGACTGTCATTCATATTCCATTCACCCAGTTCAGCTGGGTGAATGGAATTAGGCTACTACATGATACTCTAATTTTCCCTATACCCATCATGAGGTTGCTACAACTTTTCCTATGAATGAAAGTTTACAACGTAGGTGCATACAGGTCGAGAGACAAATTTGAGGTGACATTCAATACCGCCTTGCACACTCTTTTGACTGCATCTAGCTGATATAGGGTGTAATCGTTAGTCCAACAGTTGCAAACAAGAGTTTCTATTGCCCGCACGGAAACGTCCACGCCCGCCGGGTCCCTGGTGTGTCTATCCCTGTTTTGTTCTGTGTGCGTTTGAGAAACGTTTTACAACAGAATTAGCGGAATGAATACATCCCTGATCACACGTGAACACAGTTCACTTTCATAGCAGCCACGTTGTATTCCTTCTCACTTCTATGCGCTCTCCTCCTCTCACCTTGTCCCTTTGCTTGTGGACTTCAATGCACAACACATCAACTGTATGTGACCAGGCAAGAACCTTTCCAAGCCAAACCATATTAGAACAGTTACACACAGCCTACATTGTTGTCACCATATTAGCTTAAGTAACGTCATAATCAACATAGCTAATAACGCATTAGTAAACCCACTACAATCATGCAGTAATGTTAGTGTACAGTTAGTAAGCAGTTTAGCAGTTACACCAGCGGGCCCCGGTGGCAATAAATTAGTAAAACCAAAAGCTTACCTTGACTTGGAAGAGTTCCAGTGTTGTATTGGATAGTCATAGCATACCTCTGTTTGAGCCTAGTGTTTGAGTAGGCTAAACTAGCTAGCTGCATTTGCTAGCTAAGTGAAACTTAAATAGATTTTTTTTTTTCTCGAAATATCTCTCGCCATCTCTTGCTTCTCCTTCATTTTTGAAGAAATTAATTTGTTCAAAACTCTTTCTCTTTGAGTCAACTACTCACCACATTTTATGCTGTGTTAGCTAGCTGTAGCTTGTGCTTTCAGTACTAGATTCATTCTCTGATCCTTTGATTGGGTGAATAACATGTCAGTTCATGCTGTAAGAGTTCTGATAGGTTGGAGGACGTCCTCCGGAAGTTGTCATAATTACTGTGTAAGTCTATGGAAGGGGGTGAGAACCATGAGCCTCCTAGGTTTTGTAGCTGTCCTAGCTGTACATTTTTGGAAGAGAAGCTAGAAGTTTAGTTTCCCCCAACCACTGGTCCAAGGTCAGAGATTTTTGAATAGTTAAGGTTAGGATTTGGGGTAGAACGCAGTGCAATCTGATTTTACATCTGATCTTATGGGCAACTTTTATATGGGAAGTAATTAAACTCATAACTGTACTCTTTCTTTGTACCCCAGGGTAGTGGAGAGGAGGAGGAGGACCTAGATGAGGACTACTCTCTGAGTGAGGAGGACTCAGGCTCAGAGCAGCAGGGTGACTCTGAGGTGTTAGAGAGGAGGTCCCAGCCCGCCTCTCCCCGTCCTACCCCTACAGAACCTCGCCCTCGGGAAGGACCCCGCCGCCAGTGCAGGAAAAAAAAACAATTAACCTCCTACTCAGATGATGAGAACCAGCCCCCCTCACCTACGGTAGTGGCTGTTGCATAATTACACACACACACTGATCCTAGAACTACACTGCTCAAAAAAATAAAGGGAACACTAAAATAACACATCCTAGATCTGAATGAATGAAATAATCTTATTAAATACTTTTTTCTTTACATAGTTGAATGTGCTGACAACAAAATCACACAAAAATAATCAATGGAAATCCAATTTATCAACCCATGGAGGTCTGGATTTGGAGTCACACTCAAAATTAAAGTGGAAAACCACACTACAGGCTGATCCAACTTTGATGTAATGTCCTTAAAACAAGTCAAAATGAGGCTCAGTAGTGTGTGTGGCCTCTACGTGCCTGTATGACCTCCCTACAACGCCTGGGCATGCTCCTGATGAGGTGGCGGATGGTCTCCTGAGGGATCTCCTCCCAGACCTGGACTAAAGCATCCGCCAACTCCTGGACAGTCTGTGGTGCAACGTGGCGTTGGTGGATAGAGCGAGACATGATGTCCCAGATGTGCTCAATTGGATTCAGGTCTGGGGAACGGGCAGGCCAGTCCATAGCATCAATGCCTTCCTCTTGCAGGAACTGCTGACACACTCTAGCCAAATGAGGTCTAGCATTGTCTTGCATTAGGAGGAACCCAGGGCCAACCGCACCAGCATATGGTCTCACAAGGGGTCTGAGAATCTCATCTCGGTACCTAATGGCAGTCAGGCTACCTCTGGCGAGCACATGGAGGGCTGTGCGGCCCCCCAAAGAAATGCCACCCCACACCATGACTGACCCACCGCCAAACCGGTCATGCTGGAGGATGTTGCAGGCAGCAGAACGTTCTCCACGGCGTCTCCAGACTCTGTCACGTCTGTCACATGTGCTCAGTGAGAACCTGCTTTCATCTGTGAAGAGCACAGGGCGCCAGTGGCGAATTTTCCAATCAAAGTGTTCTCTGGCAAATGCCAAACGTCCTGCACGGTGTTGGGCTGTAAGCACAACCCCCACCTGTGGACGTCGGGCCCTCATACCACCCTCATGGAGTCTGTTTCTGACCATTTGAACAGACACATGCACATTTGTGGCCTGCTGGAGGTCATTTTGCAGGGCTCTGGCAGTGCTCCGCCTGCTCCTCCTTGCACAAAGGCGGAGGTAGCGGTCCTGCTGCTGGGTTGTTGCCCTCCTATGGCCTCCTCCACGTCTCCTGATGTACTGGCCTGTCTCCTGGTAGCGCCTCCATGCTCTGGACACTACGCTGATAGACACAGCAAACATTCTTGCCACAGCTCGCATTGATATGCCATCCTGGATGAGCTGCACTACCTGAGCCACTTGTGTGGGTTGTAGACTTCGTCTCATGCTACCACTAGAGTGAAAGCACCGCCAGCATTCAAAAGTGACCAAAACATCAGCCAGGAAGCATAGGAACTGAGAAGTGGTCTGTGGTCTCCACCTGCAGAACCACTCCTTTATTGGGGGTGTCTTGCTAATTGCCTATAATTTCCACCTGTTGTCTATTCCATTTGCACAACAGCATGTGAAATGTATTGTCAATCAGTGTTGCTTCCTAAGTGGACAGTTTGATTTCACAGAAGTGTGATTGACTTGGAGTTACATTGTGTTGTTTAAGTGTTCCCTTTATTTTTTTGAGCAGTATATATATGTGGAACTCTTTATTTTTGTGTTCTGTCTCAGAGTGGGCGGGTGGAGGTGCAGGAGAAGCTGCATCTGGACAGCAGTCCTCTGGGCTGGAGCATCACTGACGTGACTCACTTCATCAGAACCACTGACTGTTCCCCGCTGGCACGCATATTCAGGGACCAAGTAGGAGTGACACACCACCCACACACATACACACACACACACACACACACACACTTCGGTGTGGAGAAGGCCATACACATGTGTACACACATACACACGCACAGTGCACTGAGCCATGTTGTTGTGTGTGTTGACAGGAGATAGATGGCCAGGCCCTGCTGTTGCTGAGCCTGCCCACAGTACAGGAGTGTATGGGGCTGAAGCTGGGCCCTGCCATCAAACTGTGTCACCTTATAGAGAGGGTCAAACTGGCCTTTTACCAGCACTTTGCCGGCTGATGAGTGTGTGTGTCTGTGCGCACGCATTATGCACACTGTTGTTTTCAATGATGTGTATAAACCCTGGATGACTGATAGGGGGCGTTGTATTGAAGCCACCCCACAGCCATCTCTGTACATCTCCATTGTAAAAAAGATGTTGAAAGCTATAGAATTGTTTTTGACATGTGGCCAATACATAGCATCAGCAATCCAGGGTTTATATACATCATTGGTTGTTATGTACATTATATGCTGCTCCAGGATGGACACAGCTTATAGCCTCAGCTGTTCACCCCTAGAATATGTGACTGAATTCTGTATCTTTCAGGGATTTCATGTTCGTTTGTACACAGTGGAGGGGAATTGAAAAGCACAAGATAATTGTACAAATTCATGGAATTATTGTCCATCCATTCATCAATTAAGACTTTGGTTGAAATGAAAACCCAAGGTAAAGCATATAAACAAAAGAGATCTGGATACCTGTTTAGGTACTAGTTCACCTCTTATTAATGCAAAGCCCCCTCATTGTGAAACACTAGACATGTTGAATCTGTATAATGTGAATAACAGCACCTTATGTTGGGAGACATATTTGCACTATCATCACCAGGTGTTTACATCGGTCTACAAGGTTAGGGTAATCGATTTCACTGACTTTTGGGGACGGTTTCCATACAGATTAAGCCTGGTCCTAGACTAAAAAGTATCTTCAGTGGAGATTCTCCATTGAAAATGGTTCTTAGTCCAGGAATAGTCTTAATCTCTGTCTGTGAAATGCAAGGAATCTTAAATGCAGATTCTCAACGGGTTAGGCTGTTCTTGACCTTTTTGTCTTTATGATGACTATGACCACTTTAGTTGTGTGTACTATAGTAAGTCAGTCACTAGTTGTGTGTACTATAGTAAGTCAGTCACTAGTTGTGTGTACTATAGTAAGTCAGTCACTAGTTGTGTGTAATATAGTAAGTCAGTCACTAGTTATGGGTGTTCATGGGGTGGTCGACAGGGTTATAAGATGGTCCTGACAATTATGGGCGTCTCCGATCAAAAAGTATTTTATTATTGAGGACCTGTTTGGCCTCATTTTACCTCTTGTATATTGCAGCTTGATCAAAGTATAAACTGAACCATTTTTAAAGTATTTCTAAAGATTCAATGTCAACTATGTTTTAAAGCATTTTGCAGATTGCTTTGAGTAAAACATTTATTGATTTATATTTAAAAAATGTACAGTAAGTGACTAAAAAAACAATAATGTAGGATAATAATGTAGGATAATACTCATGCTATCTCTAAAAAATGAACTGAACTCAAGGCAGAACTATGCCATGTTTGAGACATTCCCTGTTATTTATGCTCATTATCACCTTCCACATCAGCTTGTCGTTTCATTCAGGGCTGTCATTGAAAGTCTTCATGTTTCTATTCCCGTTCACTTTATCGATTACTTGATTTTACGTTCCTGTTGCTCATGTTGAAAATAAGTTTGGGTAGATAAGTCAACTAAAGGGGTTTCTCATGAAACAATCTGAAATGTAAATAGTTTGTGGATTTCCAATGTGAATATGTTTACAGAATGATTGTTATTGCTTTTAAAAGTAATAAACTGCAATTTTATCATCTTATCTTCTTACCAGTGTTGTTTTTTTATCCCAGGAAGCTATCTTCACTGAATGATCTCATTCATATTTAGTGAAATTAGGGTCCACCTTCGAAAACCATTTCCTAGCAGCACTGAATGATAATATGAAGATTGTATTGGCTCTCAGATGGAAGGTGGAAAATGTCTATTGTCGCTCCAGCTGTTCTCTCCATGATTCAGTGTTAAAGGTCCTACCTACAAGGTTTTATAATGGACTTCTCTCAGCCCCCCTCATCCAAAATCCAGAGGAACAGAATAATAACAGAACAGGAACGGCGACACATCTCCGTTGCCATGTAAGTTACTTGTTTGACTGTCGAGTGTTGAGCGTAACCGTTAGATTGGTCCCTTCTGTTGTTACTGTTGAGGACAGAAAGATGTGTCTTGAACTCATTTCATTTTTGGCCTAGTGACAAGTAGAGGACGAGGAGGGCCATGAGAGAATGTGATCATAGTGGAGTTGAGTTTTAGACTTTGATTTGTGATATTTTATTAGTCTGTGAGGAGTTGCTTTAAAAGAATGCAAGACCATTCCAACTGTAGACGAGATCACGTCATTCACTCCCCAATGATCATCCCCACATGCTTCACTGTGGGGATGTTGTTCTCGGGGTGATGGGGTGTTGGGTTTGCGCCAGACATTGTTTTCCTTGATGGCCAAAAAGCTCAATTTTAGTCTCATTTGACCGGAGTACCATTCTTCCATATATTTGGGGAGTCTCCCACATGGCTTTTGGCGATGGGGGAGGTTTGCAGCTCCTTCAGTGTTATCTTTGGTCTCTTTGTTGCCTCTCTGATTAATGCTCTTCTTGCCTGGTCCGTGAGTGTTGGTGGGCGGCCCTCTCTTGGCAGGTTTGTTGTGGTGCCATATTCTTTCCATTTTTTTTAAATAATGGATTTAATAGTGCTCCGTGGGATGTTCAAAGTTTTGGATATTTTTTTTATAACTCAACCCTGATCTGTACTTCTCCAACTTTGTCCCTGACCTGTTTGGAGAGCTCCTTGGTCTTCATGGTGCTGCTTGCTTAGTGGTTTTGCAGACTCTGGGGCCTTTCAGAACAGCTGTGTGTGTATATATACTGAGATTGCGCACAGGTGTACTTTAACTATGTGACTTCTGAAGGTAATTGGTTGCACCAGATCTTATTTAGGGGCTTCATAGCAAAGGGGGTGAATACATATGCACGCACCACTTTTCCATTTTTCGAATTTTTGATACAAGTTATTTTTTTCACTTCACTAATTTGGAATGTGTCCATTACATGAAATCCAAACAAATCTATTTAAATTACATGTTGTAATGCAACAAAAAAGGAAAAACACCAAAGGGGATGAATACTTTTCAAATGTATTTATAAAGCCCTTCTTACATCAGCTGATATCTCAAAGTGCTGTACAGAAACCCAGCCTAAACCCCAAACAGCAAGAAATGCAGGTGTAGAAGCACGGTGGCTAGGGAAACTCCCTAGAAAGGCCAAAACCTAGGAAGAAACCTAGAGAGGAACCAGGCTCTGAGGGGTGGCCAGTCCTCTTCTGGCTGTGCCGGGTAGAGATTATAACAGAACATGGCCAAGATGTTCAAATGTTCATAGATGACCAGCAGGTTCAAATAATAATAATCACAGTGGTTGTCGAGGGTGCAACAGGTCAGCACCTCAGAAGTAAATGTCAGTTGGCTTTTCATAGCCGATCATTCAGAGTATCTCTACCGCTCCTGCTGTCTCTAGAGAGTTGAAAACAGCAGGTCTGGGACAGGTAGCACGTCTGGTGAACAGTTTAGGATTCCATAGCCGCAGGCAGAACAGTTGAAACTGGAGCAGCAGCACGACCAGGTGGACTGGGGACAGCATTTAGTCATCATGCCAGGTAGTCCTGAGGCATGGTCCTAGGACAGGGCCAAACAGGCAGGATATAACCCCACCCACTTTGCCAAAGCACAGCCCCCACACCAATAGAGGGATATCTTCAAACACCAACTTACCATCCTAAGACAAGGCCGAGTATAGCCCATGAAGATCTCCTCCATGGCACAACCCAAGGGGGGGCGCCAACCCGAACAGGAAGATCACGTCAGTGACTCAACCCACTCAAGTGACACACCCCTCCTAGGGACGGCATGGAAGAGCACCAGTAAGCCAGTGACTCAGCCCCTGTAATAGAGTTAGAGGCAGAGAATCCCAGTGGATACAGTGCATTCGGGAAAGTATTCAGACCCCTTGACTTTTTCCACATTTTGTTACGTTACAGCCTTGTTCTAAAATGTATTCAATTGTTTTTTTTCCCTATAATTATTTGTTTTTTTAGCAAATGTATTAAAAATAAACTGATATCACATTTACATAAGTATTCAGACCCTTTACTCAGTACTTCGTTGAAGCACCTTTGGCAGCGATTACAGCCTTGAGTCTTCTTGGGTATGATGCTACAAGCTTGGCACACCTGTATTTGGGACGTTTCTCCCATTCTTCCCTGCAGATCCTCTCAAGCTCTGTCAGGTTGGATGGGGAGCAGCAGAGGACAGCTATTTTCAGGTCTCTCCAGAGATGTTTGATCGGGTTAAAGTCTGGGCTTTGGCTGGGCCACTCAAGGACATTCAGAGACTTGTCCCGAAGCCACTCCTGCGTTGTCATGGCTGTGTGCTTAGGGTCGTTGTCCCGTTGGAAGGTGAACCTTCGCCCCAGTCTGAGGTCCTGAGCTCTGATTGTACTTTCCCTTGATCCTGACTGGCCTCCCAGTCCCTGCCGCTGAAAAACATCCCCACAGCACGATGCTGCCACCACCACGCTTCACCGTAGGGAGGGTGCCAGGTTTCCTCCATACATGACGCTTGGCATTCAGGCCAAAGAGTTCAGAAAATCTTGTTTCTCATGGTCTTTAGGTGCCCAAACTCCAAGCGGGCTGTCATGTGCCTTTTACTGAGGAGTGGCTTCCGTCTGGACACTCTACCATAAAGGCCTGATTGGTGGAGTGCTGCAGAGATGGTTGTCCTTCTGGAAGATTCTTTCATCTCCAGAGTGGAGAGGAACTCTGGAGCTCACCACCCTGACCAAGGCCCTTTTCCCCGATTGCTCAGTTTGGCCTGGCGGCCAGCTCTAGGAAGAGTCTTGGTGGTTCCAAACTTCTTCCATTTAAGAATGATGGAGGGCACTGTGTTCTTGAGGACCTTCAATTCTGCAGACATTTTTTGGTACCGTTCCCCAGATCTGTACCTCCACACAATCCTGTCTCAGAGTTCTACGGACGATTCCTTCGACCTCATGGCTTGATTTTTGCTCTGACATGCACTGTCAACTGTTCAATCTTTTTATATAGACAGGTGTGTACCTTTACATTCAATTGAATTTACTACAGGAGGACTCCAATTTGTACAGGAGGACTCCAATCAGCTTTGATGTTTCTCAATTTCAAGTCCTATAGTAAAGGGTCTGAATACTTATGTAAATAAGGTATCTGTTTTTTATTTGGAATAAATTTGCTAAAATTTCTAAATCTGTTTTTGCTTTGTCATTATGGTGTGTTGGGTGTCGATGGATTCAATTCAATTTTAGAATAAGACTAACTTAACAAAATGTAGAAAGTCAAGGGGTCTGAATACTTTCCGAATGCACAGTATGGAGAAGTGTTATAAAACAAGAAGAAGTTAGTGTGAGCAGAGTTCCTTACCATGATTACATTTCCACTTAATATACAGCACAGTTGAGGATGGTCAAAGACCAGAGGGAGACGCACTTTACTGTCAAACACTGTGCCTCCCTCCCCTCTCCCTGCTGCATGAACTATAGATGTTCATACAGTACATATCCACAGTCTAACATCACTATTTGACTGGAGCTACTTGACTTCAGTGCGAGTGGGTGATGAATCTACAGTATGTTGTATTGACAGAGCGAGCTTGTAAAGTTGCCCCGTCTGTGTTCAATGGAGCACATTCAGGGCGAGAGAACGCCTTCCACCATCTCCAGGGTCGACTAATCAGGAAGTAGCAGAGGCAGCAAAGCCACTTCTTATACTCCAGCCTGGCCTACATTGAAAACTACACTGGTGTGACAATGTGTCTTATTTTGGTCAAGTATTTCTTAACTTTCTTATTAAAAGCTTGAACCCTCCTGTTAGACAGATTCCATTTGGTTTCTCAAGGGGAGGCTGTGCATTCTTGCCCTCTACCTGTGTCCGTTCAGATAGGACAGGTTAACCTTTATACACTGGCTATTTCTTTTGGGCTATTGGCCGTGTATATTTAGCATGATATGCGCTTTCACTATTGGATCACCAAGACCTGTAAATAAATGTACACTGAGCATGTCAACCTGCCTTGCCTTCTGCTGATTTCACACCCTTAATCTGCTACAAGGTTCCCATGACAATTACATAGGCTAATCAACATTTTTTTTAAATATTTTTTTATTTCACCTTTATTTAACCAGGTAGGCTAGTTGAGAACAAGTTCTCATTTGCAACTGCGACCTGGCCAAGATAAAGCAAAGCAGTTCGACACATACAACAACACAGAGTTACACATGGAATAAACAAACATACTATCAATAATACAGTAGAAAAAGTCTATATACAGTGTGTGAAAATGAGGTAGGATAAGGGAGGTAAGGAAATAAATAGACCATGGTGGCGAAGTAATTACAATATAGCAATTAAACACTGGAATGGTAGAATGTGCAGAAGATGAATGTGCAAGTAGAGATACTGGGGTGCAAAGGAGCAAGATAAATAAATACAGTATGGGGACAAGGTAGTTGGATGGGCTATTTACAGATGGGCTATGTACAGGTGCAGTGATCTGTGAGCTGCTCTGACAGCTGGTGCTTAAAGCTAGTGAGGGAGATATGAGTCTCCAGCTTTAGTGATTTTTGCAGTTCGTTCCAGTCATTGGCAGCAGAGAACTGGAAGAATTGGCTTTGGGGGTGACCAAAAAGATATCCATTTTTTTTGTGTATAACATGTGTTGACAAAATAATGAAAGGGCTGTCTGCAGCCTCAATAAATAGACAAAGATTTGTAGTTAAACAAGTCGTTATTTTTTTACTTGACTTGAGGCTTGACTTGCTCTTAGAATGCATGACTGGAGTCTTGACCTGTTCTACTTGGTACTCGACTTGAGACTTGGACTTGCTAGCGACTCAAATGACAGTGACTTGGTCCCACCACTGTTAATGATCATTCTGTTTAATCAGCTTCTTGATATGACAGGTGGATGGATCATCTTGGCAAAGCAGAAATGCTCACTAACAGGGAAGTAAACAAATGTGTGCAGTTTGAGAGAAATAAGCTTTTTGTGTGTTCTGAACATTTCTGGGATCTTCTTTTTCAGCTCATGAAACCAACACTTTACATGTTGTTTATATTTGTTCAGTGTATTTACCTTGTGTTCATTTAGAAGAGAATGTTCATCATTGTGCTATGTAAGAAGCATCTGTCATTCCCAGTCCTTACAGTATCAGTTAGCTCTAGCTAGTGCAGTATATTTCATCTAGCAGTGTATCTGAGAATAAGTCTGCGAGCAACAATGACAAACAAATCCAATTTTCCATGTTTTCCTTTATTGAAAAAAATGTATTAACAAGCAAAGAACCTACATTTTTTTATTAGAATGGTACAAACCATTACAGTCTGAGTCACAGATGGGACAGCTGAACAAGAGAAAGGATGTAATACAGGACAAAAGAAAGAAGCGGGATAAACTTTACATGGAGAACTGGGAGATAAAACAACTGCCAGGGAAAACATGATGCTTAGCCCTGTGGTAGAAACTGCAGCTGAGGGATGTAGAGAAGGGTGGATGAACTGGAGAAGGGTGTTAGTTCTTTATTTCATGTACTTGTGCTGCTGGTCCTGGAGGATCTTAGCGGAGGACTTGGCATCGTAGAAGAGTTCGTTGATCTCCTCCACCTGCTCCCTCTCTACTCCCTCCTTCCCCTGGACTCTGCCTAACAGACTGGCTGGGGTCAGCAGCTGCGCCGCATACCTGACAGAGGGGTAGGTGAGTCAATACACACACACGCGAGACAGGTGGAGTGTGTGCACACATGCGCAGAGTAACAGATTGGTGAGTGTTACCTGAGGGTGGTCTTGGTTCCAATCTCTCCCAGGTGACTGAGGGCCTCCTCACTGATGTTGATCCCCTCAGTCTGAGCACGGATTTTAATGATCTACAGAGACCACACACGCTGTCAGCATTACACCAGTGACCACACACTTTACATCTAAACACAGCATCTCTTAAACACAGACTTCATATATAGGAATGCCATCTCAGACATGAGAGGCGCACACACTCGCACACACACACACCTGCTTCATCTCCTGTGGTGTGTAGAGCATGGTGCGGATGATCATGACTCTGTCCAGCAGGTCCAGAGGAATGCCATGAGGAGAGCTGATGTCCTCTGTCCCCCTGAGAAACCAACCACACAGAAGGGTCAGTGAACAGAGCAAAGTTGGCTTCCAAAACAAACAGATTGTCACAGTGACTCATATTCAAACTGACTGAGTTGCAATCACGTGCATGCACATTAGCACGCCCACCTGATGAGGCAGTTGCCCCTGTTGGAGGCGAACACTACGATGGGTGCGATGGTGCTCTCCAGGGCTCGGTGCAGGTAGGTGAAACACTCAATGTCCAGCATGTGCACCTCGTCCACAAACAGCACCCCAGGGACCAGCTCAGCCACACCCTGGTCAATGTAACGGTTTACCACCTTGTTGATCTCAGCTCGCAGCTTGTCTAATGGACAGCAGGAAGAGCCAATGAAGAGCCAGGGGTCAGGCATGGGAGCCAATCAAAAGGTAAGGAGAGAGCAGAAAGAATGGGTTTCTTTTGAGTGATGTTTATTGGGAGGGGGGTGGGGTTTTGAAAGTACAACAAGGATATGGGACGTGGGTTTTTAACAAGTTAGACTAGTTGTTCAGGTCTTACCTGTGATCTCTGTCTTCTTGGGCTTCATCAGTTGTCCCATCATAGACAGGATATCTTGACCTCCCTGAGGAGAGAAACCACACTTTATTCCTTAAGAGTAAGTCGTGGGGGGGGGGGGGGGGTCATACCAACGATCATTTAGATTTCCATTGGGCGCAGAAATAGACTCTAGGTGGTTAACAACCAAAGATCAAGTGTGTTTTTTTGTTGTTGTTGAGCATAATTGTTTTCAGAGCAAGAGTTATTTTCCCAAAGTGTATATCTACAGTGCAGTCTTATTCACTAACCAGGCTCTAGGAGACTGTGTGTGTGTGTGTGTGGACCTGTGGTCTAGCGTTGGCAATATCCAGGTCGTGTAGCGTGACGTCTTGGATTATCTCTTTCTTCTTGTGGACGTCCCCCTTGGGCAGCGGCACGTACTCCTCAGCCTCCAGGTCAAACTCCGTGGCAAATGTGTCACACCGACCTTGTCTCTGCGCACACGCCACACACAGATGGAATGGTTAAACACAGAACACAAGCATACTGAACAAATATATAAACGCAACATGTAAAGTCTTGGTCCCATGCTTCATCAGTTGAAATAAAAGACCCCAGAAATGTTTAATACGCACAAAAAGATTATTGCTCTCAAATTTTGTGCACAAATGTTTACATCCCTGTTAGTGAGCATTTCTCCTTTGGAAAAATAAGAATAAACAGCATTATCATTACACAGGTGCACATTGTGCTGGGGACAATAAAAGGGAACTCATATTTTGTCACACAACACAATGCCATAGATGTCAAGTTTTGAGGGAGTGGGCAATTGGCATGCTGACTGCAGGAATGTCCACCAGAGCTGTTGCCAGATAATTGAATGTTAATTTCTCTACTGTAGACCGCCTATGTATTTTTAGAGAATTTGGCAGTACGCCCAACCGGTCTCAACCACAGACCGCGTGTAACCACGCCAGCCCAGGAACTCCACATCTGGCTTCTTCACCTGCAGGATCGTCTGAGACCAGCCACCCGGCCAGCTGATGAAACTGTGGGTTTGCACAACCGAAGAATTTCTGCAGAAACTGTCAGAAACCATCTCGGGGAAGCTCATCTGTGTGCTCGTCGTCCACACCAGGGTCTTGACCTGACTGCAGTTTGGCATTGTGACCGACTTCAGTGGGCAAATACTCACCTTCGATGCCCACTGGCATGCTGGAGAAGTGTGCTCTTCACGGATGAATCCCGGTTTCAACTGTACCTGGCAGATGGCGTCGAGTGGTTTGCTTATGTCAACGTTGTGAACAGAGTGCCCCATGATGGCGGTGGGGTTATGGGAAAGCATAAGTTCGACACAATTGCATTTTAACGAAGGCAATTTGAATGCAGAGAGATAACGTGATGAGATCCTGAGGCCCATTGTCATGCTATTAAGCTGCTGCTATCACCTCATGTTTCAGCATGATAATACATGGCCATGTCGCAAGGATCTGTACACAATTCCCGGAAGCTGAAAATGTCCCAGTTCTTCCATGGCCTACACACTCACCAGACATATCACCCATTGAGCATGTTTGAAATGCTCTGGATCGACGTGTACAATAGAGTGTTCCAGTTCCCATCAATATCTAGCAACTTTGCACAGCCATTGAAGAGGTGTGGGACAACATACCACAATCAACAGCCTGATCAGGTCTATGCGAAGGAGATGTGTCGCGCTGCCTGAGGGAAATGGTGGTCACACCTAGGGCTGTGGTGGTCAGGACATTTGTCAGCAGGTGATTGTCAAGCAGATAACTGTCTCAACGGTAATTGACTATTAACATAAACACATTTAGCATCTCCTGGCTTCCACACATAGCCTACAAGCCACTGATGCAGACCTTTGGAACATCTACATTTTAAAAAGTCTAATAAATCCATGTAATACAGCCTACATCTTCACAATAAATCCATTATTATTTTAGACAGCTCTAAAGAAACAGGATATGAAGAAAATGTAGTCTATTTCAGAACAGAATAGCATACTGAGTTGTCCTTATGTTAGGCCCTGATCTGGCTATGCCATATGACTGTGGGCTACACTAGTTCATTTAGCAGACAAGATTTACTTAGAATTCAGTGGCATTATTTTATAGCATGAAGAATACAATCGAACATAGCTTAATAAAATAGAAAGGATATTTTCTCCAAACTATTTCAATAGGAAGTGTGCACATGCAGCTATTCTGTGTTGAGTGGTTAACAAAGAACTGGTCCTCCTACATGCTTAATTTAGAGTTATTAATGTAACTTTAGTTGTAATACAAACATTGGGCAATATGTTTTGATGTTTAATACATTCTCAGGCTGCATGATGAGACTCTAATGATGATTTGAGAAAAGTCACAAGCTGCACATACTTCAGTCTCTCGTTCACAATTTGACAAGCACTTGATCATATTCTTACCAAGCCTCGAATTTCCCGGCGGCCCACCTTGGGTGGCCATAATGCCTCCTAAAAAATCCATGAAATTTGCGGCCACTTGTTGTGGCCTTTGGCTGATTATAATAGGCTAATTATATTTCCCTTCTCCCGGCTGCCGTGCTCCACAGCACCCCTCGCTCACATGGCGCTCTCAGATGTAGCCAATGCCAGTCACGTGATCGGATCCTTCTCACAGGCATTTCAGCTAAGTAGGCTACCGACGCATCCGGGATGCAACTGCTCGCGTCCCTCTTATCGAATTCCCAGGCACATATTGAAGATGTTAGAACTGTCCACATTTAGCCTACTTTTCGTCAGCCATCAAGATGAGTAGGCTAACGAACAGCAAAAGCACTAGCCTGTAAATCTAATATAGTAGTATAGTACAAAAGTTGACGTATTCTATTGGTCAATTTGGCCTCTGCAAGGAATAAATATTCCAAACATACTCTGGGACAGCAGGGGTGAGGCGCGATAGCCCAAATTAATACCACCACTTGCATAAAAAAAAACGTTTAAAATCAATGAGGCTGATCGTTTAGGTTAAAATGTTGATAAACTATTAGGCAAATTTTTTTTCTTCACATTATAAGCGCAGCAATGCGAATAGAGCAGTAGGCTATTAGCGCGAATGTTCCAAAATGCAATCAATTAGCGGGAAAACACCGTTCTCGAAAGTGAGGGCAAATGCGATTATGCATGCAATGCTTTATTTTAAAGGTACATTTTTAATGGTGAAAATGATCTTCCCCAAACTTGAAACTCATGCGCAGCCTATGTGCAAGATAGGCTCTAAACCGGTTAGAAAGCGGATTAAATAAAGTGCATCATTTTTTAAAGTTATTTGGCCACTTTAGTTGTGATACAAACCTAACAAAACAAATAGGACTATGATTTCAAAAAGTAGCAACAAAAAAAAAAGTATGAGCTGTTTCTTGCCTTAATGCAGAAGCTGGGCATCATTCACAAGTGATAATACATAATTCACAAGTGATAGGCTAATAGTATCACCCATCAGACTATTCTTAACGTAATGTTGTCTTTACATATAGTATATAATATTTTAGTTTTGATTTAGAATGGGCCATTATAATGCACCTGTCTCAGAACAGGGGCACGAAGAAAAAAAAATATGTCATCTATGCACTTAAAAAGCGAATGGAGGACACTTTTCACGTGGTTCATTTTCATGCCAGCCAGGTAGGCTATGCTCCTGTTGTAAAAAAAAGCAATGTCCTTAATATTAGGGAAGTTGATGAATAAATATAGTAGACCTAGCCCATAGAAAGCTGATGGGATCCTCCTCTTTTTAATAGAGGCCATCTTTTCTCACACAATTGCATAGCCTATAAAAATCGTGTGCAACATGAGCTCATGAAGCGTTTGATTAGATTTTTGATCACATTTGCATTGATGGGAGAGAGATTAGAGGGACAATAACAGCATCAGAGCTTGGAAAAGCCTAATTACTTTGACTAAACGGTCACGTGGAATTTGACTGCGTTCGTGACTCATGACCGCCGGTGTGACGGTAATACAGGACCATCCATAGTCACACCAGATACTCACTGCTTTTCTGATCCACACCCCCCTACTTTTTTTATAAGGCATCTGTATTCCCAGTCATGAGAAATCCATAGATTAGTGCCTACTGTATGTATTTTAATTGACTGATTTCCTTATATGACCTGAACTAACAATCTTTGAAATTGTTGCTTTTATATTTTTTGTTCAGTGTACTAGCTCAATCCCATCAGAGGTGGACTGGTGGCTGAAACTAGGCCCATCACTTCATAGGGGAATAAGATGAAGGGAGGAGGGGGAAAGCAGGGGTATGATTGGACTCAATGCCAACTCGAGGAGGGCATGAAAGAGGCGGGGGGGATGAAAGAGTAAGATTCAGGGAGGGTCCTACAAGGGCTGTCAACAGCAACAAATGTAAGGACCACCCCTCCCCCCGGCCCACCTGCAACCTCGGCCCACCTGCACCAATTAAAGAAGCCGTCAACACACGTGTCAACACAGGCCACGAGGCCCGTCCACCAGAACAGAGGGAGAGATGGAGAGATAGGGGGAATAAAACCCGGGGCCGATGAAGAGCTGGAAGAATTCCAGTGTACAGTTGAGAGATGAAACAGAGCCGGAGGTCTGACGGAGATGAAACAGAGCCGGAGGACTGACGGAGATGAAACAGAGCCGGAGGACTGACGGAGATGAAACAGAGCCGGAGGACTGACGGAGATGAAACAGAGCCGGAGGACTGACGGAGATGAAACAGAGCCGGAGGTCTGACGGAGATGAAACAGAGCCGGAGGACTGACGGAGATGAAACAGAGCCGGAGGACTGACGGAGATGAAACAGAGCCGGAGGACTGACGGAGATGAAACAGAGCCGGAGGACTGACGGAGATGAAACAGAGCCGGAGGACTGACGGAGATGAAACAGAAATGGAGGACTGGGGCATAAGGGCACAGCGTTTAGTGTGCCCGATCCTGTAGG
Source organism: Salmo salar (assembly GCF_965601325.2). NCBI lineage: Eukaryota > Metazoa > Chordata > Actinopteri > Salmoniformes > Salmonidae > Salmo > Salmo salar. The sequence continues at coordinate 68,107,187 of NC_138302.1, read as the reverse complement.
TTCATGCTCTACAACATTCGCAGAGTACGACCCTGCCTCACACAGGAAGCGGCGCAGGTCCTAATCCAGGCACTTGTCATCTCCCGTCTGGATTATTGCAACTCGCTGTTGGCTGGGCTCCCTGCCTGTGCCATTAAACCCCTACAACTCATCCAGAACGCCGCAGCCCGTCTGGTGTTCAACCTTCCCAAGCTCTCTCACGTCACCCCGCTCCTCCGCTCTCTCCACTGGCTTCCAGTCGAAGCTCGCATCCGCTACAAGACCATGGTGCTTGCCTACGGAGCTGCGAGGGGAACGGCACCTCCGTACCTTCAGGCTCTGATCAGGCCCTACACCCAAACAAGGGCACTCCGTTCATCCACCTCTGGCCTGCTCGCCTCCCTACCTCTGAGGAAGCACAGTTCCCGCTCAGCCCAGTCAAAACTGTTCGCTGCTCTGGCACCCCAATGGTGGAACAAGCTCCCTCATGACGCCAGGACAGCGGAGTCAATCACCACCTTCCAGAGACACCTGAAACCCCACCTCTTCAAGGAATACCTGGGATAGGATAAAGTAATCCTTCTAACCCCCCCCTTAAAAGATTTAGATGCACTATTGTAAAGTGGTTGTTCCACTGGATATTATAAGGTGAATGCACCAATTTGTAAGTCGCTCTGGATAAGAGCGTCTGCTAAATGACTTAAATGTAAATGTTAAATGTTTGTAAGAATATTCTTCGTTTGTGTACTTGTTAGTTAGTTTTTGTAGTATGTCAATTACTTTGACTTTGAATTGTTTGAGCCACTGTAAATGTGTAATTTGTGTATGGGAGCCTTTTCAAGGTGAGCGTTTGTATAGAAGTGTATTAAATAGGTGGAAGTGTATTGATACCTTGACGGCTCCACTGTTTGATTCAATGTAGATGACATCCCCTGCCTCCACACGCTCCTTCTGCAGGCTCTCATAAATACTGGGATCCAGCTACACACAAACAACACAGACAGTTAGATAAAAATGAGTGTTTTTACAGAGCGCTTCATGCCCTTTCATGAGTAGAATGAAGTTGTCCCTAGACACTGAGCTAGGGCCAGTTGTGTCCCCCACTCTCCCTAACTGTTATAGCTGGGATTTGGAGAGGCTAAGCTGATCCTAGATCTGTGTCTAAGGCCAACTTCTACATGGACTGGTCTAGCCTCCGACAGGTGCCTGACCTTGAGCTGCTTGGTGCCCTTGCCCGTCTTCAGTCCGATGATGACATGGCTGATGGTCTTCCCGTAACCACCCATGGGGTTCTCCGTCTCACAGGGGGTCAGCTCTGTAACCTCCCCCTCATACACCTCCTTGGTTTCCTTGATACGCAGCCCTGGAGGAGGGAGGACAGGGTCACACATACTGAATGAAGACTCTGTAAAGCCTTTATTCTCCTGAACCAATAAAACCACCCTTTATTCTACCTGGCAGATCATTTATTGGAGAATGTGAGACTGTGAGAGGAGAGTGAGTGTGTGTACAGTGCATGGTCCTCTTTCTGTGTAATGTGATCACAATGTAGCCCTTGTTCCTTCTGCATACAGCCTCTCGGTGTGTGAGTGGGCTACAGGTGACTGGGCTATTGTTGGGGGGGTTGGTGAGCTCCACGCTTCTGAGGGAAAGGCTGTTTTTCAGAGTGCACTTATCAGGGGGGGTGTCGACATGCTCAGAATGTACCCTGCCCTTTCCCTCCATCGTAACACTCATGTTCTGTGTCCTGGGGGGGGGGGGGGGGGGGGGGTGTTGACCACCACCTCTCAACCCAAGCTCCATTCCCTTCTCTGTGACAGTGAATAATAATAATTTGGCATGGTGCTTATATGTGTCCTGCTACACACAATTGTGTAATGTAAATTAGTTTTTTTGCATATTCCAACTCTCCCCGAGACACCTGCAGGGAGTGGGGGGACGGCCATGGCCACCAAGTTAAGTGCTTTGTTCAAGGGCACAGCAATACATTTTTCACCTTGTCGGCTCCAGTATTCGAACCAGCGACCTCTTGGTTACTGGCCCAACGCTCTAACCTCGAGGCTACCTGCCATAATGTTAACACTCGAACAAACCCCTTCCCCCAATGCCCCTTTCAAGCGTTTTCCCCAGTGTCAACAGCCACACTGATCCCCTACCCTAGTCAGCCTAGTAGGAGAACCCCTGGCTCTGGAGTCTATTCTGATGGTGGTGTAGTTGGTGAATGAAGGGTGCAGCGTTATCTGGTCTCCAATTGACCCAGGTATGTGTGTGTGTGTGTGTGTGTGTGTGTGTGTGTGTGTGTGTGTGTGTGTGTGTGTGAATCCATTCCCAGTGGCCCGTGTTTGTGTGTGGCCCCTCACCTATTGCCCTCCTGAAGTTCTCCATCAGCACCTCTGTTTTCTTGATCTCTGAAGAGTAGACCTCACTACCCACCATGGGGCAGAATGGCACCTTGTTGCCCAGTTCCTGTGCCATAGCCAAAGCCAGGGCAGTCTGCAAGGGGGAGAGAGATGGTGCAAAGTAGGGTTGGTTAAAGTCTCATATTATTTCTATTCATGTGGAGGCCAAAGGTATAATCATCAGTCCAAAAGTATGTTTTGCAACAAAAAACAAGTTTCTATTGGACAAACTCAGGTAGGTCCCTCCCCATTTTGTTCACTTCCATTTGGTTCCTAGTGAATACACCCCTGGAGACACAGCAAGCATATTAGACATTTCACAATTACTTTCGGGTATCATTGAAGTACTGCAGTAACATTTTGTCTACCTTTCCTGTACCTGGAGGTCCAGCCAGTAAAACTGCCCTTCCTGACATCTTCTTTGAGCGGATCAGTTCCACAATAATACCACAAGCCTTTTGACAGAAAAAACATAATTAACATAAAATATTGAAAGACATAGAATAAAGAACATTCCAAAGGACAAAGACCTGCAAAGTCACGTGATATCAGAAATACCGTGGCTAAATAACTAAAGTAGCAAACTCCAATAATTACGTTCACGTAACTAGCTAGCTAGGCTAACTTACCTCTCTTGCAGCCTCCTGCCCCACAAGACCTGACGCATTTTGCTTTGCATTCCCGGCCTCGTCTAGCCCGAGTCCTTTCACATGGCTGTGAGAGGCGACGCGCTGCGTTTTCGTGGTGCTTTTCACTTCCTCGATCTTCATGACTGTGTTATGTTTATTAAACTATTATAAGTAACCAATAACATCTAACAATAATGCCCCCTTACTCGTTATTTCTTCAATGTTTGAATCTGTTATAATCGGCGCGTTAACTCCAAACACACATAGAGCCGGTCTGTTTCCATGTGGGTTACCAAGGAAGTACAACCGTAAAGTGTTTTGTTCTGGGGTACACTATTGGACAATTATGCTCTTCTGTTATAAAGCGATTGGATAGAAGCACTGTCACTCTCACTCATAAGAAAACACCACGCCTCTCTTTGTCTTTTATTTCCGCTTGTGTTTACGTCATTTTGACGTTACGGAAAATGGTACAGACTTTGAGATTGGTTCCGCCCGATGTGCATTCCATCGCCTACAATCTCTTATCGAAGTTCTAGACGGATATTTCTTCACATCTCACATTTATTTTGTAGCCTATGCTTGCGAGAGGGACTAAAACGTTACTCCAACCGGCATATTTTCCAAATTACTGTTTTTATTGATACACAGTTTACAGTAAAGTTTCGTGTAATTCGACAGCTAACGTAAACTATATTTCATAAAAATATGAATGAATTGTAAGATTAAGAGTTTAATGAATGACGGTTAGTTTAACGTAAAAGTAGTCAATTGTGTTACGTGTAATTACGGAAAGTAAACTAGAGTTCAAGGTCCAGCCACGCTACGTGCTGAGACTGGTTGCGACAGGAACATATAGCTAGTTAGCCAAAACTACCAGTCATGGCAGACTCGAGCAACAACCACCCGAAGACCCACAATTTTAACGTGGGGGTACTTGGGCATGTCGACAGCGGGAAGACGTCGCTTGCCAGGGCTCTCAGCAGCACACGGCTGCCTTTGACAAGAACCCGCAGTCCCGAGAAAGGCATCACCCTGGATCTTCTCCTCCTTCACCATGGACCTCCCAGAGCAGCTGCTGGCGGTGTCCGGGTGCCGGGGCTATGACAATCTGCAGTTCACGCTGGTGGACTGTCCGGGACACGCGTCCCTCATTCGCACCCTCATTGGGGGAAAAGGAAGCGAATGAGGGTGGTGTTACTGTTTTAACTGCATAAATACATCTATTCCCTAACAACAGTGGCAGGACAGCAAATGCTCAGGTGTTGACACTTGTCACATGCTTTGTAAACAAGTGTAGACTAACAGTGAAATGCTTACTTACTGGCCCATCCCAACAATGCTGGGTAAAATAAATAAACATATATATATATATTACACACACACTACATGGCCAAAAGTATCCTCGTTGAACATAGCATTACAAAATAATGGACTTTAATATAGAGTTGGTCCCCCCCCCCCCCCTTTGCTGCTTTAACAGCCTCCACTTATCTGGGAAGGCTTTCCACTAGTTGTTGGAACATTGCTGCCACAAGAGCATTAGTGAGGTCGGACACTGATGTTGGGCGATTAGGCCTGGCTTGCAGTCGGTGTTCCAATTCATCCCAAAGGTGTCAGATGTGGTTGAGGTCAGGGCTCTGTTTTGGCCTGTGAAGTTCTTCCACACCGATTTCGTCAAACTTTCTGCACAGGGATATTGTCAGGCTGAAACAGGAAAGGGCCTTCCCCAAACATTTGCCACTAAGTTGGAAGCACAGACTCGTCTAGAATGTCATTGTATGCTGTAGTGTTAAGATGTCCCTTCACTGGAACTAAGGGGCCTAGCCCCGAACCATTAAAAACAGTGACACAATGACTTCTTACGTTGAAAGTCACTAAGCTTTTCAGTAAGGCCATTCTACTACCAATGTTGGTCTATGGAGATTGCAGGGCGGTGTGCTCGATTTTATACAACTGTCAGCAATGGGTGTGGTCCACGTACTTTTATTTATATATAAACATGAAGAATAAATACACAATTAGTAACGATAACTTGGCTATATACACCGGGTACCGGTACCGAGTCAATATGCAGGGGTACGAGGTAATTGAGGTGGATACAGTGCATTCGGAAAGTATTCAGACCCCTTGACTTATTCCACATTTTGTTACGTTACAACTTTGTTCTAAAATTGATTAAATCGTTTTTTTCTTCATCAATCTACAAACAATACCCTATAATGACAAAGTGAAAAAAAATAAAAACATTCACATTTTAAAAATAGAACCTTATTTACATAAGTATTCAGACCCTTTGCTATGACACTCAAAATTGAGCTCAGGTGAATCCTGTTTCCATTGATCATCCTTGATCATTCTGTGGTAAATTCAATTGATTAGACATGATTTGGAAAGGCACACACCTGTCTATATAAGGTCCCACAGTTGACAGTGCATGTCAGAGCAAAAACCAAGCCATGGGGTCGAAGGAATTGTCTGTAGAGCTCCGGAACAGGATTGTGTCGAGGCACAGATCTAGGGAAGGGTACAAAAAATGTTCTGCAACATTGAAGGTCCCCAAGAACACAGTGGCCTCCATCATTCTAAAATGGAAGAAGTTTGGAACCACCAAGACCCTTCCTAGAGCTGGCCGCCCAGCCAAACTGAGCAATCGGGGGGAAAGGGCCTTGGTGACCAAGAACCCGATCATCACTCTGACAGAGCTCCAGAGTTCCTCTGTGGAGATGGGAGAACCTTCCAGAAGGTCAACCATCTCTGCAGCACTTCACCAATCAGGCCTTTATGGTAGATTGGCCAGACGGAAGCCACTCCTCAGTAAAAGGCACATGACAGCTCGCTTGGAGTTTGAAAAAGGTACATAAAGGACTCAGCCTATGTGAAACAAGATTCTCTGGTCTGATGAAACCAAGATTGAACTATTTGGCCTGAATACCAAGCATCACGTCTGGAGGAAACATTGCACCATCCCTATGGTGAAGCTTGGTGGTGCCAGCATCATGCTGTGGGGATGTTTTTCAGCTGCAGGGACTGGGAGACTAGTCAGGATCGAGGGAAGATGAACGGAGCAAAGGACAGAGAAATCCTTGTTGAAAACCTGTCCCAGAACGCTCAGGAGCACAGACTGGGGGGAAGGTTCACCTTCCAACAGGACAACGACCCTAAGCACACAGCCAAGACAATGCAGGAGTGGCTTTGGGACAGGTCTCTGAATGTTCTTGAGTGGCCCAGCCAGAGCCTGGAACTGAACCTGATCGATCATCTCTGGAGATGAAAATAGCTGTGCAGCGACGCTCCCCATCCAACCTGACAGAACTTGAGAGGATCTGCAGAGAAGAATCGGAGAAACTTGCCAAATACAGGTGTGCCAAGATTGTAGCATCATACCCAAGAAGACTCAAGGCTGTAATCGCTGCCAAAGGCGCTTCAACAAAGTACTGAGTAAAGGGTCTGAACATTTCTAAAAACCTGTTTTTGCTTTGTCATTATGAGGTATTGTGTATAGATTGATGAGGGGGACAAAAACAATTTAAGCCATTTTAGAATAATGCTTTAACGTAACAAAATGTGGAAAAAGTCAAGGGGTCTGAATACTTTCTGAATGCACTGTATGTACAGTGTAGGGGTAAAGTGACTAGGCAATAGGATAAGTAATAAACAGTAGCAGATGCGTGTGTGATGAGTCAAAATAATTATTGCAAAGAGGGTCAATGCAGATAGTCCGGGTAGCTATTTGGTTAATTATTTAGTTGTCTTATGGCTTGGGGGTAGAAGCTGTTCATGGTCGTGCTGGTTCGAGTGTTGGTGCATCAGTACCGCTTGCCGTGCGGTAGCAAAGAGAACAGACTGTGACTTGGGTGGCTGGAGTCTTTGAAAAGTTGTAGAACCTTCCTCTGACACCGCCTTGTATAGAGTTCCTGAATGGCAGGCAGATCAGCCCTAGTGATGTACTGGGCCGTACGAACTACCCTCTGACACCGCCTTGTATAGAGTTCCTGAATGGCAGGCAGATCAGCCCTAGTGATGTACTGGGCCGTACGAACTACCCTCTGACACCGCCTTGTATAGAGTTCCTGGATGGCAGGGAGATCAGCCCTAGTGATGTACTGGGCCGTACGAACTACCCTCTGACACCACCTTGTATAGAGTTCCTGGATGGCAGGCAGATCAGCCCTAGTGATGTACTGGGCCGTACGAACTACCCTCTATAGCGGCTTGCGGTCGGATGCCAAGCTGTTGCCCGTCAGGAAGTCCAGCATCCCGTTGCAGAGGGAGGTGTTCAGTCCCAGGGTTCTGAGCTTAGTGGTGAACTTCGAGGGCACTATGTTGTTGAACAGCTGGGTTTCTTTTTGTAATCTGTCATAGTTTGCAAGCCCTGACACATCAGATGAGTGACAGAGCTGACGTAGTAGGATTCAATCTTAGTCTTGTATTGACGCTTTGCCTTTTTTTTATGGCGCGTCGGAGGTCATAGCGGGATTTCTTATAGGCGTCCATATTAGTTTCCTACTCGTTGAAAGCGGAAGCTTTCGCTCAGTGTGAATGTTCCTTGTAATCCATGGCTTTGGTTGGGAAATGAAACGGGCCAGTCAGCTGTCTGACAGCTGGCACTCTAGCCCTGAAGTTTGACGGTCAGGTACAGGAATGGCAAGTGGCAACATACAATGACTTTATCAGATAAGGACAACATGTTCATGGATAATTGATTGAGGGTGGTAACTTCCGATACTGTAGAGCTTACTGTATTGTCTGTGAAGTGCTGTCAGAGTTCAACTCCCGATCCAGCCAGCAGAGGGCGAATGAGGACTGCAGAATATAGACTACACAAACACCCATACAAATACAGTACCAGTCAAAAGTTTGGACACATCTACTCATTCAAGTTCTTTTCTTGATTTTTACTATTTTATACATTGTAGAATAATAGTCAAGACATCAAAACTATGAAATAACATGGAATCATGTAATAACCAAAAAAGATTGAAACAAATCAAAATATATTTTAGAGTCTTCAAAGTAGCCACCCTTTGCCTTGATGACAGCTTTGCACACTCTTGGCATTCTCTCAACCAGTTTCATGAGGTAGTCACCTGGAATGCATTTCAATTAACAGGTGTGCCTTGTAAAAAGTTAATTTGTGGACTTTCTTTCCTTAATGAGTTTGAGCCAATCAGTTGTGTTGTGACAAGGTAGGGGAGGTATACAGAAGATGGCCCTATTTGGTAAAAGTCAAGTCCTCATTACTTTAAGGCATGAAGGTCTGTCAACTCGGAAAATTGCAATCGCAAAAACCATCAAGCGCTATAATGAAACTGGCTCTCATGAGGACCGCCACAGGAAAGGAAGACCCAGAGTTACCTCTGCTGCAAAGGATAAGTTCATTAGAGTTAACTGCACCTCAGATTGCAGCCCAAATAAATGCTTCACAGAGTTCAAGTAACAGACACATCTCAACATCAACTGTTCAGAGGAGACTGTGTGAATCAGGCCTTCATGGTTGAATTGCTGCATAGAAACCACTACTAAAGGACACCAATAATAAGAAGAGACTTGCTTGGGCCAAGAAACACAAGCAATGGACATTAGACCGGTGGAAATCTGTTCTTTGGTCTGTTGAGTCCAAATTTTAGATTTTTGTTTCCAATCGCCATGTCTTTGTGAGACGCAGAGTAGGTTAATGGATGATCTCTGCATGTGTGGGTCCCACCGTGAAGCATGGTGGAGGAGGTGTGGGGGTGCATTGCTGGTGTCACTGTCAGTGATTTATTTAGAATTCAAGGCTACCACAGCATTCTGCAGCATTATGCCATCCCATGTGGTTTGAGCTTAGTGGGACTATCATTTGTTTTTCAACAGGACGATGACCCAACACACCTCCAGGTTGTGTAAGGGCTATTTGACCAAGGAGAGTGATGAAGTGCTGCATCAGATGACCTGGCATCCACAATCACCCGACCTCAACCCAATTGAGATGGTTTGGGATGAGTTGGACTGCAGAGTGAAGGAAAAGCAGCCAACAAGTGCTGAGCATATGTGGAAACTCCTTCAAGACTGTTGGAAAAGCATTCCTCATGAAGCTGGTTGAGAGAATGCCAAGAGTGTGCAAAGCTGTCATCAAGGCAAAGGGTGGCTACTTTGAAGACTCTAAAATCTATTTTGATTTAACACTTTTTTGGTTACTACATGATTCCATATGTGTTATTTCATAGGTTTGATGTCTTCACTATTATTCTACAATGTAGAAAAATAGTATAAATAAAGAAAAACCCTTGAATGAGTAGGTGTGTCCAAACGTTTGACTGGTACTGTATAATTTATTTCTCAAATCAACCATGCAAAGCAGCCATTACATGGTTAACGCACACTGACTGACTGGCCCCTCCACTATCCTGTGGCTTTGCAAGGAGAGAGAGAGGTGGAATGGGTAGAACTCTCCAGGAGGACGAGAAAGATTTCCTTATCCTTACGGCTCAGTTGAACTCTGCTCACTCATTTCCCCTCTCTTCTTTCTAGCTACTACCCCCCCCCCCCCCCCTCCACCCCCTCCAATGAGTGTTTGTAGGGTTGATCCACTTTGTTTAATTATTTCTATTAATATCAGGAGTTGACAATATGTATCCTGTAAGAGGAGACTGCTTTGACAGGCCTGAGAGGTGAGGGTGAGCAAACTGGGCATTGGTGGGAGAAGAGAACAGGGGGAGTCGCAGTAGAAGGAAAGTAGGATAAGGGGAATACACAGACACACACACACACACACACACACACACACACACACACACACACACACACACACACACACACACACACACACACACACACACACACACACACACACACACACACAGGAGTGCAGCCTGAGTCAGTGTATATGGCTGGTAGTTTGCTATATAAAGCCAGTGTGTCTCTGTGGATGGCACATGCTGTGGATTAGGGCGGAAGGAAGGTGTGGGGAACGGGGTATGTACTAAGCTTCCCCTCCTATCCCCAATGGGGAGAGCACAGGAAAGAAAGGGAGCCAAAGAGAGGCAGAGCAAAGAGGGGAGCACAGGAAAGAAAGACTGCCAAAGTGAGGGAAAGAAAGAGGGAGGAAAGACAACCAAGCGAGCTGGGTCTCTAATTTCAGCCCTCTAGCCCTTCTCCCTTCTTTACATCCCTTTGTACCCTCCCTCCCTCTTTCCCTCTCTTCTTGTTCTGTTGTTATTCTTGGTTGTCTGTTTCTGTTCCTGTTGCTCCATTGGTTGCTCAACTTATGAATTTGGTCATATGGCCCTCCAGGAGTCCTGTGTAGAGGAGCTGTAACCATGCAGTGCTGAGTGTGCACAATCATTTCACTGCAGTAGTTTTGGACTGCGGTGTTTATTATTGACAAGTCATATAGCATAAATGAAAGTATAATTGTGCGTGTGTGTTCCAGGGGCTCAGATCATAGACCTGATGATGCTGGTGGTAGACATGGTGAAGGGGGTCCAGACCCAGACAGAAGAGTGTCTGCTGATAGGAGAGCTGACCTGCAACCCGCATGGTGGTCATTCTCAACAAGACTGACCTGCTGCCGCCCAACAAGAGACAGACCGCCATCAACAAGATGACCAAGAGACTGCACAAGACCCTGGAGAACACCAGGTACCACACACACACACACACACACACACACACACACACACACACACAGTCATTCTAACCCGTTTCATCCCCTGTTGGCCAAATTTAAAGACTGTCTTGTGATTGCCGTGGCAGCGAAGCCTGGGGGTCCTGAGGCCCCTGAAACAGAGGAACCCTAGGGAGTGCCTGACCTAATGGAGGTAAAGACCCTGAACACACTGGTGCCCCAGGATGTGCCTGCACTATTAGCGGTATGGGTTAATATTCTGACTAGACAGGACAAACCCGTTTTCCCAATTTCTGGTATATCATCAAGATAAATTATTCACAGCACGTTTTTGGAGACATTCAGCAGTTTGTACCTGGTTAATTAGAATGTTGTTGGAAATTAATGTTGAAAGCAAACATTTTGTATTCCTAAAACATACATTGAAAATTATGCTATCGCTGATTCCTGTTGACAAGAACTTTTCATAAATGGGCCAATGTCAAAACACAGTTTTGAAGTGTCCAAATCAATAATCAATAGATACAAAAACTATTTGTGATATTGAAAACCTAAACATAAAATGTACTACCTACATATACAGTTGAAGTCGGAAGTTTACATACACTTATTACACTCACTAAAACATTTTTTTTTTAATTTCTTGTTAACAAACTATAGTTTTGGCCAGTCGGTTAGGACACCTACTTTGTGCATGACACAAGTAATTTTTCCAACAATTGTTTACAGACAGATTATTTCATTTATAATTCAAGGTATCCCAATTCCAGTGGGTCAGAAGTTTACATACTTGACTGTGCCTTTAAACAGCTTGGAAAATTCCAGAAAATGATGTCATGGCTTTAGAAGCTTCTGATAGGCTAATTGACATCATTTGAGTCAATTGGAGGTGTACCTGTGGATGTATTTCAAGGCCTACCTTCAATCTCAGTGCCTCTTTGCTTGACATCATGGGAAAATCAAAAGAAATCAGCCAAGACCTCATAAGAAAATGGAGACCTCCACAAGTCTGGTTCATCCATGGGAGCAATTTCCAAACGCCTGAAGGTACCATGTTCATCTGTACAAACAATAGTACACATGTATAAACACCATGGGACCAGGCAGCCGTCATACCGCTCAGGAAAGAGACGTGTTCTGTCTCCTAGAGATGAACGTACTTTGGTGCGAAAAGTGCAAATCAATCCCAGAACAACAGCAAAGGACCTTGTGAAGATGCTGGAGGAAACAGGTATAAAAGTATCTATATCCACAGTAAAACGAGTCCTATATCGACATAACCTGAAAGGCCGCTCAGCAAGGAAGAAGCCACTGCTCTAAAACCGGCATAAAAAAGCCAGACTACGGTTTGCAACTGCACATGGGGACAAAGATCATACTTTTTGGAGAAATGTCCTCTGGTCTGATGAAACAAAAATAAAACTGTTTATGTTTGGAGGAAAAAGGGGGAGGCTTGCAAGCTGAAGAACACCATCCCAACCGTGAAGCACGGGGGTGGCAGCATCATGTTGTGGGGGTACTTTGCTGCAGGAGGGACTGGTGCACTTCACAAAAATAGATGGCATCATGAGGTAGGAAAATTATATGGATATACTGAAGCAACATCTCAAGACATCAGTCAGGAAGTTAAATCTTGGTCGTAAATGGGTCTTCTAAATGGACAATGACCCCAAGCATACTTCCAAAGTTGTGGCAAAATGGCTTAAGGGCAACAAAGTCAAGGTATTGGAGTGCCCATCACAAAGCCCTGACCTCAACCCTACAGAAAACTTGTGGGCAGAACTGAAAAGGCGTGTGCGAGCAAAGAGGCCTACAAACCTGACTCAGTTACACCATCCCTGTCAGGAGGAATGGGCCAAAATTCACCCAACTTATTGTGGGAAGCTTGTGGAAGGCTACCTGAAACGTTTGACCCAAGTTAAACAATTTAAAGGCAATGCACCCAAATACTAATTGAGTGTATGTAAAGTTCTGGGAATGTGATGAAAAAAAAAAAAGCTAAAATAAATTATTCTCTCTACCATTATTCTGACATTTCACATTCTTAAAATAGTGATGATCCTAACTGATGTAAGACAGGGAATTTTTAAGAGGATTAAATGTCAGGAATTGTGAAAAACTGAGTTTAAAGGTATTTGGCTAAGGTGTATGTAAACTTCCGACTTCAACTGTACATGTGCCCAATAGTAATATATTACTTGTATTATAATTTTTTATGAGCACCTTATAAACTGCATATGCACCAAAAACCCTTTTGGTTTGACAAGTGGCAATAAATCCCTCGTATTGATTGGGGGGGGGGAGATCAGGTTATTTGCACAATAAAAAACACACAGGAACTGTAAATATTGTTTACATCACTGGTTAGAGGACAAGCTGTTGAGGACAGCCTGCTACGTTTTGGAGTGATGCATTTTGATTTGGGGCTCGCCAAAACAGAAAGAGAAACACAGCTCTTATTTGCCAGTCACTCATAATCGATATCGCGTTGAAATCAATAGAACGAGAGGGGGGAGTCAGGTTGCTTGTCCTGTTCGAACACTACTGAAAAACCACACTGAATCTGGGATAGTATGTATACTGTATCACTGGTTAGAGGACAACTTGTAAAAAAACATCCAGCTACATTTTCGATTGTTGCATTTTGTTTCAAGTGGATCGCCAATGCGGAAAGGTAAACGCAGCACTATTTTGTTAAAGGGATACTTTGGGATTTTGTCAATGAGGTCCTTTATGTACTACCCCAGAGTCAGATGAACTGGTGGATAGCATGCTAGTAGATACCCATAGATTTCCAGTAAATCTCTGGGGAAGTAGATGAATTGTCAACAGCCCGAAGTATCCCTTTAATCACTCATATCAATATCACATTGAAATCAGTAGAGTGAGGCAAACGTTTGGGTGGTAGGCGCTGTTTGAACTAAAACTATTCAAAGGCCACACTGAGTCTGAGGATATTTTTTTATATCACCGGTTAGAAGTTAATTTGCTAAAGACAGCGGTCTACATATTGCTTTGTTATTTAACTTACATGAATCACACTCCTGTATATGATATCAACACTGACAAAGTTTGGCTGTTATTTCAGTGATAATTTGAATCTGGTGTGAGGCTAGCAACTTTTATATAGAGCCCACCCCAAATTCTCCATGCTGTTTGAGTTCAAAAATGAGAGCACAGTTCTAACAACTCCTGTGACCCACAGTGCTTATGTCTTAATCACAGGACAAAACCAAAGAGATTGAACTGTTTTAAGCAAATGATCTTGTACCGTCATGCTGACTATAAACTTTTATACTAACATCACCAATCTGAGGTAAAAAGCATGTGTAATTCCCCCCAATTTGATGTAGGGAAATTCCATGGTAATGGAATTACTGAAAATTGTACCAAAACATATTTACAGGAAGAACTGTGCTGATACAAAGTTTGGTAATAGAATAAAACTTAGGTTTGACCGTAATTCTGTAACCAAACTTTCCATCTGCACAGTTTTTCCAGTAGATGTGTTTTTGTACAATTTTCTGTGGAGATTGTTAAAGTAGTCCTTGTGCATAGAGTTGTACGGTTTGTTAAACTTTGAAATCAATGGTTTGGGTTTGGTATACATTTTGAAGTGAAAAATTGGAGTCTAAGAGTAATTCGGTTAACTTGGAATTGCCCTGTGGTCAGAACGTGAGCTTGTGTAATGTAGTAACACATACTGTCCACATCATGGAAAGTAGTGTAATGTAAATTAATTAAATGTGGCATAAAAATGCAATATTTTAATTTAGGATTATAGTTATAGTTAGTTAACTCACAGATTTTTACAATAATCACCATATATTTGTCACTAGTTTAACCATTTAGAGAGTTAAGTGCTCTCAAACACATTTGGACCGGGTGCTCTAGACTATAGCTTCCATAGTGTCTGTGCAGCAGCCTGAACGTTCGACGCCGCTTTTCTTACTGGTGTGAAGACCGCTTCAATGATACCTACAGTATCCTTTAATTGAAACGGTACAGTAAAAGGTAGATACCATAGAACAAAGAGGCATATGACAGACACTGTCATAGGTCAGGGGGTTCTGCCCTATGATTAAAACACAAGAGCCGCTGTCAGGAAGTCTTTATGAAACCACAGGATGCACAGACTCAACACTAAGATATGCTTCTGATTAGGACTGGCCCTCTAGTCTGTGTGTGTGTGTGTGTGTGTGTGTGTGTGTGTGTGTGTGTGTGTGTGTGTGTGTGTGTGTGTGTGTGTGTGTGTGTGTGTGTGTGTGTGTGTGTGTGTGTGTGTGTGTGTGTGTGTGTGTGTGTGTGTGTGTGTGTGTGTGTGTGTCTGTGAGACTAGCCTGAATCACACTCATGCCTACGATGACCGTACAATGTTATGACAGCAGTTTTGACTTTGCTCCGTATGCACGTCTCCCCGAGCTGTTGAGGAGCCAGACGTGCCTCCCTCACAGAGACCCGGGGGGAGCCCTGCTGATGGCGGTGGACCACTGCTTCTCCATCCGCGGTCGGGGCATGCTCATGACCGGAACCATCCTACAGGGGGCGCTAGCTGTCAATGACACCGTGGAGATCCCAGCGCTCGAGCTACGGTCACTGACCACAGAACGTTGATTTGCATGACCACTGAAAGAAGTCCTGGTCAGTGGTTCTCAACCCGCTAAGTCTATTGACCAACAACAATTATTTGTGATATTGCTGATTTATTAGAGTACGTTAGTCAGTTGAATTAGTTTCATGGCATGCTCTTAGTCCCTGCTTCCAGAAAGGTGGAGAATCGTTGTTGCAGTAGAAGAACCCTGATTCAGATGACCTGGACAGCACAAGGCTGGAGTAGAAGCTACAGAGTTCATAAGTTGACTGGAAGAGGAGGGAGGGGAAAGAGGGATGGTAGTGTGGGGGTGGAGGATGTGTGTGTGTTTTGGAAAGGGCAGGATGGGGAGACTGGGGAGGAGGGGTGGGGGTTGACAGTACAGGAGCTGACTAATTTAGACCAGATGCAGTCACTCACATTTGTTTGTAGGCCAGCCTAGTCTAAACACCAGCTTATTGTATTCAACCTTACTATCAACTGGTGTCATTATAACATCCTCCATCAGGTGGCAGCAAAAGCCTGAAAAAAACAGGGTTTTGTCTCGGCATTCAGTGCCAGAGAAGAATCGTGGTTAGGCCACAACGACCATACTCAGTCACAACACAACAATGGACTCACAACAAAAACAACACTCAGTGATGGGTAGGATAATTGGCCCTGTAACCGAATGGCTGCTGGGTCAAATCCCTGAGCCGACAAGGTAAAAATCTGCCGCCCTGCTCTTGAGCAAGGCAGTTAACCCCCAACGACAATTGCTCCCCGGGCACCGATGATGTGGACGTCGATTAAGGCAGCCCCCAGCACCGCTCTGATTCAGAGGGGTTGGGTTAAATGCGGAAGACACATTTCAGTTGAATGTATTCAGTTGTACAACTGACTAGGTAGCCCCTTTCCCTGTTCTGTTGTATATTGTACATGGTAATACCTCGTAATTTGCCAATTGCATAACTAACCTTGCACAAACATACAACAGTCGGTTAGTTTGATTGTCTCTCTGTGTTTGTCTTTTAACCCCTAGGTGACCAAGAAAGTGAAGTTGACCCAGATGTTCCGGCAGCCGGTGTGTGGGGCCATGCAGGGTGACCGCGTGGGTGTGTGTGACCCAGTTTGACCCCAAATTGCTAGAACGGGGGTGGTGTGTACCCCTGGTTCCCTACACACCCTCCACGCTGCCCTCATCTCCGTCAGAAAGACTGGCTAAAGATTGGCCACCCATGCCAAGTTCCATATCACCGTGGGGCATGAGACCGTCATGGCCAGGGTCACCTTCTTCGGTCTGCCCCCTGGGGAGACCCCCCAGACCCCTACCACGGACCCCCAGTCATCCCCCTCCGACCCCCACTCCCCTCAGCCAAAACCCAGCCCTCTGAGCACACCCTTCTCCTTTGACCCGGATTACTTCCACCAGGACGAGTATGTGATTGGCCAGCGGGAGGCCGGAGGGGCTGGCCAGACTCGGAGCAGTGGGCGCTGCTGGAGTTTGAGCGTCCGGTCACGTGTCGCTCTCTCTGCCTGGTGATTGGCTCCAAGCTGGACACAGACATCAACGCCAACGCGTGCCGGCTGGCGTTCCAGGGGCGTCTGCTGGAGGGCTTTGAGGAGAAGAGCTGCTCTGAGACTACACTACCCAGACTACGCATCTACAAGGAGGGAGCGGTGGAGAGGGTGAGTGGACGCCCTGCTCGCCTCTCTCTGACACCCTGCCCTCCCATCACCCTTCATGGATCTCTGTTCTTGCTCCTTTGCCCTCTCTCTCACCCCTCTTCTCCCTCTTTCTCTCTCTCTCTCGTCTTTGTTTGGATTTTTCATTGCTGGTGGTGCTGGAGCGTGTTGCAGGGACTGAGCTCCCATTGTGCGCACACACACAGAGTCCCTGGGGCGGTGCGGGAGGGCAGCGTGGAGAGGTATGTGGGGCCTTGACCTGTGCTGGGCTGTGACACAGGCGTGTGGTCCCCTGATGCCAGAGGCAGCAGCCAGACAGACTGGTGCTGTTTGGACACACCTGAGTGGCACAGGAATATACCCACATGGCTCTCTGCATTCCTCACGACCCGCACTCTAGCCTCTGCTCTCTCTGTTCTCTCTCTCTCTCTGTTCTCTCACTCTGTTCTCTCTCTCTCTCTCACTCTAGCCTCTGCTCTCTCTGCTCTCTCTCTGATTTCTCACTCTGTTCTCTCACTCTGTTCTCTCACTCTGTTCTCTCTCTCTCTCTCTCTCTCTCTCTCTCTCTCTCTCTCTAGCCTCTGTTCTCTCTCTCTGTTCTCTCTCTCTGTTCTCTCTCTCTGCTCTTTTTTTTCTTTCTCTCTTTGTGTACTCGATCCGTCATGTTTTTTTTGTCTCTCACCTTCACCCTCTTTCTCCCTGGCTCCATCTCACTCTTGTAATATATTTCTATGTTCCTCAGTTTGTCTTTCCCCTTTTGGCTCATAAGAGTCTTATCTGCCTCTCGTTGCTCCTGTCTGTCTCTGTCTGTTTGAGTGTTGTCTGCCACCCAGCAGCAGCCAGCAGTGTGTCTGTGTGTACACGCCCTCAGTCAGGGTCGCTTACAGGTCAGAGGTCAAGTGTGTGGACAAGTTTTACTGCTGTTAGCACCTCAGGCTGTTGACAGCCAACCCCACAGTTACACTTCAGTCCTTGACCCTCTCCCTGTGAGGTCAGACTCTGTTCATGTGGGTGTGTGTGGGTTCCCCTCACATAATGAGGAAGTGCTGTTTGTTTTTTTTTTTCTAAGAGGACATATACCTGAGATGTTGGAATGTTTGAGATATGACTGTGTCTTTAAGTCATGCCTTTGTCACAATGTTGTCTGACATGTGTACCAACTGTAGCTTATCTGTGGTCACGCTTCAGTCAGAACCCAACGTCAGAGAGAGAGAAAGGGAGCGAAGGGGGAGGGTTCAGGAAAGAGTGAGGGGGAGAAGTAGAGAGAGAGAGACAGAGCGGTGCCCTCCCTTTATCGGATCAGTGACGGTTGAGAGAGTCTCAGTGATGGAGAGAAAATACAAACAACAAACAGAAGAAGAATGTGTAGAGGAATGAAAGAGGAGATACAGACAAACTGGTGGCAGGCCTAGGGCAATGTGGCTCGTTGGGTTGGGACGGGGTACAGAACAGTGTCATGGTGGGGTCAGCCACCCCCCACTATGGCGACAGAGTGGCAGCATGGTAACACGAGGTCATGTACCAGTGTCTGTTAAATCAGAGAGAGGAACATAGAAAACAAACACACACTGACCTCTCTGTGCTGGAGGAAGTTTATACTGTCAGACTCAATAAATAATTCAAGGATATGCTGGATAATTTTAGGATATTTTCCACGTGTGTTATTTGCTTTTATCAGTAACTGGAAGCTGTTCGTTGAATAATAATATTATTTAAGCTTATTACATTATAATAATTATATTTTATATTTTCTTATATGATTTCTTTGTATCTGTCATTGGTGCCCCTCATGTCTCTTTACTCATCTCTAATATTTATATATTCCTTAATTCCGTTCTTTTACTTTTAGGTTTGTGTGTATTGTGTGTATTGTTGTGAATTGTTAGATATTACTTCACTGATGGAGCTAGAAACACAATCATTTCGCTACACCCTCAATAACATCTGCCAAACACATGAATGTGATCAATAACATCTGCCAAACATGTGAATGTGACCAGTAACATCTGCCAAACACGTGAATGTGGCCAATAACATCTGCCAAACACGTGAATGTGACCAATAACATCTGATTTGATTTGGTCAGGTAACAGATGACTACACTGTGATTGGGCGAAACCTGTTTAAGAAGTAGACCAACCTGCAGTTGTTTTTGGGGTTAAAGGTCACTCTCAACCGGCGAGGCAGAGATCATCGAGGGCGGCTTCGGACAAAGTGGCAAGTTTAAGATCCGGGTGCCAGGTAAGTAGTGGTGGGGCTGGAGGTAAAGGTAGAGGTGGTGTATGAATCTGTTTAGGAAGAAAAGGACCACGCCGACGGTTGATTAAAATCCGCAGACCCATGGGCGTCCTATCACATTTTACCATCAGATATTGCAGTGGATGGGCGTCCTATCACATCTGACCATCCGATACCACCCATCATTTAATATTAATTTCCTGGCGATTCTACATGTTGATTTGCCACTGTTCGTTGACAGCAGGTGATCTACTGTGCACGGCCAACGTTCCTTATGGTGTCTCTCCTTCGTAAGCTCCATTAACAGTCAAGATAAGGACTGTATCGTTTGAGTTTGTTACTGCGTTTGTTGCCAATGCATATTCCATCTGTTTATTAGTCAGAATTATGCAATTACATTTATAGTACAACCAAAGCATGAAAGGGGCCTTCTCTGTTTTTCCTGCATCTCTCTCTCTGGTTCCCGTGCTCGCAGTACATTCGTTATCAGGATCAGGATGTGGTTAGAGTTGTGGGCTGGGAATCCCACTCCAGCATTCCCAGGATTCCTCTGGGAGTAGCTCTGGGTCCGAGGGAAGTCTGCTCCCTGTTTATTTTACCTTGTGTCTCTCCGCTCCCCTCCGACCCACAGCTAGGATCCACACCGGGCCGGGCAGGAAGAGAAACCAAAAACATTTAGAAAGAGAAGCCTACCTATATCCTCTCAACTCACTCACATTCACGTACACACTCACACACATGCTCTTACATACACACTGACATACTTGGCTAGTCACTTAAGACATTCAGTATGCTCATTGCTCATACTCATACATACTCATAGTATGACGGTGCTGTGTGATCCTTTGACCTCTAGCTACCCCAGGTGTGTTTGTGTTGTGTGTTGTGTGTGCTCCCTTTCTCTCGTTGTTGTTCTTTTCTTCTCCCCTCAGACCCCTTCATGGCACATGATTAAAGACAGAGAAAGCCACGGAGAGAGGGAGAAATGGAAAGAAGGAGGGCTAGTTAGATTTGAAGGGCTTCTTTGAAGGCCCTCCAGGCCTCTCCACAACCTCCCCCCTCTCACACAGTCACTACTGTCCAATCCCCCCGCTATCCGCCCTCCCCTGGACCTGACCCCAAACTCATCCCCTACAAGCCCCTAAAGGCCACCAGCCTGGCACCAGACAGTTATTCTGTCTCTCCAGAGAGAGATGGAGGGATAGATGGAGGGGTAGATGGAGGGAAAGGAGCAGAGAAAGATAGGGGAGTAGTGTGGTTTGTGTACGTGATGTCCGCTTGGATAGAACAAATGTTTTCATTATGTGGTTTAAATCAATACCACAGCTTGTTATACATGTGTGAAGGTGGCTTCAGGAGGGTAATTCACTGTGTGTGCGTGTTTGCAAATTAGTTGTATTTTACTCAAAACATGAACTAGATTTGACCGTTTTATTGGACACTATCACATGATTCATTCTAGTTTGTATTTACTGCTATTTATCTAAGTGCTTCCCTTTGTGTGATTGTTTGCGTGAGTGTTTGTGTGAGTAAGTGAATGAGAGAAAGCGAGAGAGAGAGAAGTGGAGTAAGGCCAATCGAATAGATCGGAGATATCCATCCCCGTAATCCTAACAACCCTCATGCTGGCATAACCATAACAATCTCCTCGGTGGCGCCGTGTGACGCGGGTAGGCGAGGTCAGCCGATGCAGAGGTTTGCTCAGGGAACATTTCTCAGCTCCACGTGAGCAGAAAAACAAACACACACACACACACACACACACACACACACACACACACACACACACACACACACACACACACACACACACACACACACACACACACACACACACACACACACACACACACACACGTACACAGGAATAGATGCCCCAGAGGAATCCACGGCATGCCCACAACCGCCTGATGACTGTCAGACACCAGTGTAAATGTCAGCCAGGACAGGACCGCCACAGAGAACCCTGACAGAGCCACGGTTCTTCTACAACTATAGGAACCGCGAGACAAGACCAGCACAACAGATCTACACTATATATACAAAGTATGTGGACATCCATTCAAATGAATGGATTCGGCTATTTCAGCCACACCCATTGCTGACAGGTGTATAAAATGGAGCACTCAGCCATGCAATCTCCATAGAGAAACATTGGCAGTAGAAGGGCCTCACTGAAGAGCTCAGTGACTTTCAGCATGGCACCATCATAGGATGCCACCTTTCCAGCAAAGTCAGTTTGTCAAATTTCTGCTCTGCTGGAGCTGCCCAGGTAAACTGTAAAAGTTGAAGTGCTGTTATTGTGAAGTGGAAACGTCTAGGAGCAACACCAGCTCAGCCTCGAAGTGGTAGGCCACACAAGCTCACAGAACGGGACTGCCGATTGCTGCAAGAGTGCTGTAAAAGAACGCTACCTGCCCAAATGCATCGTGCCAACTGTAAAGTTTGGTTGAGGAGGAATAATGGTCTGGGGCTGTTTTTCATGGTTTGGGCTAGGCCCCTTAGTTCCAGTGAAGGGAAATCTTTACATTTCAGCATACAATGACATTCTGGACGATTCTGTGCTTCCAACTTTTTGTAGCAACAGTTTGGGGGAACGCCCTTTCCTGTTTCATCATGGCAATGCCGCCATGCACAAAGTGAGGTCCATACAGAAATGGTTTGTCGAGATCGGTGTGGAAGAACTTTACTGGCCTGCACAGAGCCTCAGCTGCTCTTGTGGCTGAATGGAAGCAAGTCCCCGCAGCAATGTTCTAGTCTAGTGGAAAGCCTTCCCAGATCAGTGGAGGTTGTTATAGCAGCAAAGGAGGGATCAACTCAATATTAATGCCCATGATTTTGGAATGAGATGTTCAACAAGCAGGTGTCCACATACTTTTGTAGTCATGTAGTGTTTCTGTTCTCTCTCCCATCTCCTCCATCTCTGTCATCAACACTCTAAAGAGCAGATATATACCGTTGACCCTGATTCACCAACTGAGAGCAGTCAGAACAGGTCTAGTGGTGTGGCCTAGGGTGGTCTAAGCCATTGCCTCCAGATCACATATAACGCTACAGCATGGGTACGAATCCGGCCCACTGCTATTTCAGCACACTCGCTCTTCTATATTTTCTCTCTACCTCTGTCCAATCCTTTGTTCAATTTTGATCATTTAAATTATTTATTTTTTGTATTTGTTAAATACCTATGTGACTTGTATAAACTACCAGCAATTGTAATGCTCATATGATTTCTCTTTATCTCTCCCTCTCTCTTCCCCATTCCCTCTTTCTTCTCTTCAGAGGGTCTCAGTCTAGAGACTAAGCAGCTCCTCTCCTCCACCTCCAAGAAGAAAGGAAAGGGTGGGGCTAAGGGAGAACTAGCCAAAGAGGAAGATGCCAAGATGGACACTCAGCCAATCAACATCAGCCTCCGATTCAAGAGATACATTTTTGACTTCCACAAGAAGATGGTTCAGTCTTGAGGTGCGTTCAGTTCACTTGAACGTTTGCTACGTTGTGGAGCGGTTTGTACTGAACAACACGTTTCCCCAAAACTTTCTTGTATGTTCTTGAACAATGAGTGATGAGTGATGTATTTAAAGGGCAGTGGTCATGCTGACAGCGTTCCCAAACCCACAACCCCTCCCCATTTTTAAACTGGTTGTTCATTACAGCACTGTTTCCGTTCAATTGAATGTTCCAGAACGTAAAAACGTACTGACCGCAGCCCTGACCTTTGCAGCAGCAGCTAGAGAATGAGAACAGAGATAGAGTGGTTCAAAGAAAAGTGGCTACACTGTTCTCCTTTTCGAGTTGAAAGTAACGATTACTATATTTTCAATATATTTTTCCATGATAGGTGAGTAAATGCTTGTACAAAATAAAAAAAGGTGTGTCAGCTGGGTTACAGTAATGATGGAAAGCGGAGAGAGTGGTTCAGAGACGCTGTAAAGGCTGGCCTCTGTATCTGGAATACATAGTGCCTTCAGAAAGTATTCATACCTCTTGACTTATTCCACATTTTGTTGTGTTACAGCCTGATTTCAAAATAATGACAAAGTGAAAATGTTTTTAGAAATGTTTGCAAATTTATTGAAAATGAAATACAGAAATATCTCATTTACATAATTATTCACACCCCTGAGTCAATACTTTGTAGAAGCACCTTTGGCAGTGACTATAGCTGTGAGTCTTTCTGGGTAAGTCTCTATGAGATTTCCATACCTGGATTGTGCAACATTTGCCCATTTATTTATTTCAAAATTCTTTGCTAGACAGTCATTTTCAGTCTTGCCGTAACTGTTTTAAAGTCACCATTGGCCTCATGGTGAAATCCATGAGCGGTTTCCTTCCTCTCCGGCAACTGAGTTAGGAAGGACGCCTTTATCTTTCTAGTGACTGGGTGTATTGATACACCGTCCAAATGTAATTAATACACCAGAAAGCCATTGCAATGCTAGTTATAGCCTAATGTTAGCTAGCTAACTAACATTGAATCTAGTTGGTTAGCTTTAGCTACCTGCAGATTCATACTCCAGCATTTCATGCATGGTGGCTAGCTATGACAATCCATTTTGTACTGTAGCTATGGGTTGGGATTATGGTTAATTGTTTAGCTAGCTAACTAACATATAACTTTATTTCTGCTAGCTAGCTACATGTCTAAACAAAATACTCCACTTCGCAAGAGAATATTTACGTGACCCATCAATTTAGCCAGATGTGTCTGGGGGTGATTACGGACGTCTATTGTAGTTCATGAACATGTCTAGACAATAGTGATCCATCCACTTAGCTAGATGTGGCTGGGGGGTGGTTATAGCATTTATTTAACATGACCCATCAATTTAGGATCTGGGTAAGCATCATCTAATAATTCTGAAATATTTATACAATATTTTTAGCTGGACACTTTCAAGGTAAGATTAGGATATAGGCCCACGGACGAGATAAAGTGTATTGTTACCTGGAGATTTTCAATTACGTAGGCTACTACTTACACCACTTTTAGTCTTGAAATCTTTGGTTGTTTACTACACGACCTTACTCACAAATGGCCTCACATGTGAATCATTAAAGAGATGGGTGGAGCTAAGTTTTAAGAGAGTGTAAATTATGCTGAATAGGTGAAGACAAAGAAGAGCTCTCCAGTAGATGTGGGGTTACAAGTTTATCAACTGCATCCAATGTAAAAAAAAAACACCATTTCAAATTTTGCTACATTCGACCTAATCAAGGCGGTCGGTCACAAATGTGGAATAAGTCAAGGGGTGGGAATACTTTCTGAAGGCACTGTAAGCTTCCACCCTTCCTCTTCCACACTCGGACTGAGGACCCAAAGGTTTCACCTGAATCTCCATCATAGTGGCCTGCTGAGAAGCCTGAGAGAAAAGCAGAGACTGTATGATATGCGTCTGTTTAAACCACACTTTCCCTGTGACAGTAGTGTCAACTTAGGCAGCCCAGAGATATGGCTGACACCACTCCCTCGTCGTTTTGTTGGTTGACCTGAAAGTTGCTCATGTATGATGTGGCAAATGTCAAGAGAATATCCGGAGTCTCTCTCTCGCTCTCTCGTTCCTCCCCTATCTATTTCTCCTTTTTTTGCTCTGTCTCTTACAACTGTCTTAATGGGCATGACCAAATGAGATATTGTCATCAAAGCAATCATCAGTTTTACAAACATAACACATGACCACCTCTCTGCTCTCTCTCTGCCCTGATCTCATGCTCGTGTTGGGGTGAAAGGTCATCTCTTTCTGGGTTTGGACCCATTCACTCCAGGTGATTTCAATAAAGCAAACACATGCTGAAAGTCCACTTCCGCTTCTTATTGATGTGTGCATACTTGTGTGTGTGTGCATTTGTCAGTGGTTAATAACAAGTTTTTTGCAACTGCGCACGTCATTATCCAATTCCAAGGCGCATGTTGAAGATATTGGAAGAACTGTCCACATTTACTTTTCGTCAGCCAACAAGATGAGTAGGCCTAACGAACAACAAAAGCACTAGCCTATGTCAATCTACTATCCCCCGTAGTACAAAAGTTGACCTATTCTATTCTGTGCGAGAAATAAACATTCCAAACATAGTCTGGGACAGTTGTGGAATGCGATAGATCCCAAATTAACATAAAAAAACCTGTTTTAAGCAATGAGCCTGCGCAACAGATGAGAACATTTTTGCTTAAAATGTTGATAAACTATTAGGCTATTTCTTCACATTATAAGCATAGCAATGCGCACATGGCAGTAAGTTAAGTGTGAATGTTTCATCAGCCGGTCCTGTGTGGCTCAGTTGGTAGAGCATGGTGTTTGCAACGCCAGGGTTGTGGGTTCGATTCCCACGGGGGACCAGTACGGAGAAAAAATGTATGAAATGTATACATTCACTACTGTAAGTAGCTCTGGATAAGAGTGTCTGCTAAATTGTAGATGTAAAACACCATTCACAAATGTGATTATGCATGTCATGCTTTTATCATAAAGGTGCATTTTTATGGTGAAAATGATCTTCCCCAAACTTGAAACTCACGCGCTGCATATGTATGCCAGTTAGGCCCTAAACCCGTTGTAAAGCGGATTAATGTGCTTTATTTTAAGAAGTTATTTGGCCACTTTAGTTGATGAGGTGTGCGACTTTGTTGCCCACGCCTTAAGCTCTAATAGACTAACATTGTCACCCATCACACTATTCTTGATTTAATCTTGTCTTTACTTATACAGTGGCTTTGCGAAAGTATTCACCCCCTTGGCATTTTTCCTATTTTGTTGCATTACAACCTGGAATTAAAATAGATTTTGGGGGGTTTGTATCATTTGATTTATACAACATGCCTACCACTTTGAAGATGCAAAATATGTTTTATTGTGAAACAAACAAGAAATAAGACAAAAAAACTGAACTTGAGCGTGCATAACTATTCACCCCTCCAAAGTCAATACTTTGTAGAGCCACCTTTTGCAGCAATTACAGCTGCAAGTCTCTTAGGGTATGTCTCTATAAGCTTGGCACATCTAGCCACAGGATTTTTGTCCATTCTTCAAGGCAAAACTATTCCAGCTCCTTCAAGTTAGATGGGTTCTGCTGGTGTACAGCAATCTTTAAGTCATACCACAGATTCTCAATTGGATTGAGGTCTGGGCTTTGACTAGGCCATTCCAAGACAATTAAATGTTTCCCCTTAAACCACTTGTGTTGCTTTAGTAGTATGCTTAGGGTCATTGTCCTGCTGGAAGGTGAACCTCCGTCCCAGTCTCAAATCTCTGGAAGACAAACAGGTTTCCCTCAAGAATTTCCCTGTATTTAGCGCCATCCATCATTCCTTCAATTCTGACCAGTTTCCCAGTCCCTGCCGATGGAAAAACATCCCCACAGCATGATGCTGCCACCACCTGGGGATAGGTTCTCGGGGTGATGAGAGGTGTTGGGTTTGCGCCAGACATAGCATTTTCCTGACCAGAGTACCTTCTTCCATATGTTTGGGGAGTCTCCAACATGCCTTTTGGTGAACACCAAATGTGTTTGCTTATTTTTTTCTTTAAGCAATGTTTTTTTCTGGCCACTCTTCCGTAAAGCCCACCTCTGTGGAGTGTAGGGCTTAAAGTGGTCCTACGGACAGATACTCCAATCTCCGCTGTGGAGCTTTGCACCTCCTTCAGCGTTATCTTTGGTCTCTTTGTTGCCTCTCTGATTAATGCCCTCCTTGCCTGGTCCATGGGTTTTGGTGGGCGGCCCTCTCTTGGCAGGTTTGTTGTGGTGCCATATTCTTTCCGTTTTTGAATAATGGATTTAATGGTGCTCCTTGGGATGTTCAAAGTTTCTGATATTTTTTTATAACCCAACCCTGATCTGTACTTCTCCACAACTTGTCCCTGACCTGTTTGGAGAGCTCCTTGGTCTTCATTGTGCCACTTGCTTGGTGGTGCCCCTTGCTTAGTGGTGTTGCAGACTCTGGGGCCTTCAGAACAGGTGCATATATGCTGAGATCATGTGACAGATCATGTGACACTTAGATTGCACACAGGTGGACTTTATTTAACTAATTATGTGACTTCTGAAGGTAATTGGTTGCACCAGATCTTATTTAGGGGCTTTATAGCAAAGGGGGTGAATACATATGCACACACCACTTTTCCATTTTATTTATTTATTTCACCAATTTGGACTATTTTGTGTATGTCCATTACATGAAATCCAAATAAAAATCCATTTAAATTACAGGTTGTAATGCAACAAAACAGGAGAAACGCCAAGGGGGATGAATACTTTTCAAATCAAATTTATTTATAAAGCCCTTCTTACATCAGCTGATATCTCAAAGTGCTGTACAGAAACCCAGTCTAATACCCCAAGGCACTGTCTTAAATGATGTGTGAAATTTGTTTCAATTTTAGAATGGACCATTGTCATGCACTTGTCTCAACAGGGGCAGCAGAAAAAATACATGTCATCTATGCACTTAAATAGCAAATGGAGGACGCTTTTCACGTGGTTCATTTTCATGCCAGCCAGGTAGGCTATACTCCTGTTGTAAAGAGAAGCAATGTGCTTAATATTTGGAAAGTTGAGAAATAAATATAGTTGGCCTAGCCTATAGAAAGCTGATGGGATCCTCCTCTTTTTAGTAGAAGCCATCACTCTGTTTTCTCACACAATTGCATAGCCTATAGAAATGTTGTGCAACATGAGCTCATGGGCTCTCATGAAGTGTTTGATTAGATTTTCAATCACATTTGCATTGATGTCAGAGTGATTAGAGGGACAATAGAGTGCTGAGTACCAGGCAGTTAGCAAGTTTGGTAGACTACTAATGACCAGCAGCAGCATCAGAGCTTGGAGAAGCCTAATTACCGTGACTGTGTGGTCACGTGGAATTTGACTGTCGTCATGATTCGTGACCGCCAGTGTGGCGGTAATACGGTCACTGTAACAGCCATACTCCTGCCCAATGACATCATCGTGATAGAAAGGTGACAGAGTTAGCGTGGGTTAATTCTGTTTTATTTCAGCTGTGTGTGTGTGTGTGTGTGTGTGTGTGTGTGTGTGTGTGTGTGTGTGTGTGTCTGTGTGTGTGTGTGTATGTGTATGTGTGTGTGTGTGTGTGTGTGTGTGTGTGTGTGTGTGTGTGTGTGTGTGTGTGTGTGTGATTTTACTTCCGCCAGGCCTTGGCGGTATGCCAGCGGGGTATTGAGGATGTAGTGTGTGATGTCAGCAAACTGTCTCTGTGGACCCTTCCTGTATCTGAGCTGGAATCAGTGGAAATAGGAGGGAGGGAGAAAGAGAAGGGGACACTACCAGGATTGTTCCTCTGACTGACAGTCCTTTTAGTCTTATCTCCTCCTGTTCCTCTTATAGAAAACCAGACGAAGGGTAAAAAAAACCCTCTCCCTGTTCCTCTCCTTACTCCTCTCTTTCTCCAATTTCTCCCTTGCTCATGTCTCTCCATCCAGCTTGTTATTTCTGCCTGTATGTCACTCTCTCAACCCCCTTTCACATTTTGTCTTCCTAATTTCCCACTCTCGCATTCTGTCTATTTTTCCTCAGTAGCACCTCACAGCTCTTTGTGTGAAACCTCTCTCCTCACATAGATTTTAGAGTTAACTAGAAGGATTTACCAGAACATGGATGCGTGTATGTTCATATACACATTATTTGCACAGCTGTGTATATGTAGTGCATATGTGCGTGTTTGTACACAGATGCATGTGCAAGCTAATGTATGTGTTTGTATGTGAACCCAATAACATTTCCTCAGATGGAGACAGTGCGGCTCAAGGAGGATTGTGGGAATGTGGAAATCTTTACATATATTGCTTTATTGTGTTGGTGTTGATCTGTGCGGTAATGTGACAAATGTGACTAGGTGTTCATTTGTATACACGCCTCAGATATGAGCACACCAACCAGACGGGGAATAACAGTGTTACAGGAGTAATAAACCATTGTCATTGTCCGCCAGACTGTCATCAGCATCCATCCATTTTAGCTGGTCTCTGTAGTTCTGCTTATCATGCAGATTTATCAGTCAATTACATCAATAACGAACAGGGGTTTTTCCCTGTAGAATCTGTCATACTGTATAGATCTTAAATACTCATACCACCTAATCTGTTTTTTAGTGTGTCTACTCTGTTTTTGCAAAGCAAGACAGAAACCCTACAGAACGTAGAGAATTGAGGCAGCGTTTGTTGGGGAACAGAGGAACAGTTAGAGATGGAGAGAAAATGGAGAAGTGATCCTCTTGTTTCAATCCCTCTCTTCATTCTTTTCTCCTGCCGTGATAAAGATCTTTTCGCGCTTCATTAAGACAGACAAGCCAGTGTGGGCTGACTGCTTTCTTCCCTGTATGTGTGTGTGTGTTATAAGATGCATGCTAATCCTGTTGGCCAACTTGGCCTGTGTGTGTGTGCTTGGCTGATTGCGTGTGTGTGGTGCTGGGAGCATCTAGGCTTAGGTGAGGAGGGTTAGAGGGGGTGGGGGTATAATCTGGTTTTAGAGCCATGGCTGATTGTGGCAAGAGGAGGAGAGGAGCCAGACAGGGAGGCGATGTGACTTGGGCTATGGGTGCATTCTCGCCCCAGATCAGTACCCTCTTAATACACCAGACAGACAGACAGGTGAACAGACAGACGGGAGAAGAGAGACACCAGACAGAGCGATCACACCTTTCCCTTTCCTTTTCTCTCAGATCAGCACACAGACGCCCACACTCAATAAGTGATATTACTAGATGTGTATGTGTAAATCTATGCCCACATTCTGTATTTAACCACATTTAATCCAGTGACTGAGACAATCAATCTGATGGAGAGGTTTTTGCCAGGTCCTCTCTCCACACAGAGATAACAGGGGAACCAATGACGTGTTTCAATTTAGGACTCCAATCACCCTAGTATAGTCAAAGATGGTGGATAATGAAGATATTTCACTCAGGCCATTTACCATTAAAAAAAGGTAAGTTCTGGTCTACTTAAATGGGTGTCTCCCCCATAGACACCAATGCAATAGCAGCTTGGTCTGGTCTACTTAGTTTATTGACTTTCATTGAACCAGAAAAAAACTGTGAATTATGTGTCTCACTTCGTCTTCCGTATCTGGTATCTTCTCTGTCTACCTCAGGGTCACGACGGGGCCAAGGGTCAACCGCTGAGCAAACATGTTTACAGACAGGAGAGAGAAGGATGGAGAAGGAGACAGAGAGAGAGAGAGAGAGAGAGAGAGAGAGAGGGAGACAGGAGAGAGAGAGAGGGATGGAGAAGGAGACAGAGAGAGAGGGATGGAGAAGGAGACAGGAGAGAGGGATGGAGAAGGAGACAGAGAGAGAGAGAGAGAGAGAGAGAGAGGGATGGAGAAGGAGACAGAGAGAGAGAGGGATGGAGAAGGAGACAGGAGAGAGGGATGGAGAAGGAGACAGAGAGAGAGAGAGAGAGGGATGGAGAAGGAGACAGAGAGAGAGGGATGGAGGAGACAGGAGAGAGAGAGAGGGATGGAGAAGGAGACAGAGAGAGAGGGATGGAGAAGGAGACAGGAGAGAGAGAGAGGGATGGAGAAGGAGACAGAGAGAGAGGGATGGAGAAGGAGACAGGAGAGAGGGATGGAGAAGGAGACAGAGAGAGAGAGAGAGAGAGAGAGGAGAGAGAGAGAGAGAGAGAGAGAGAGAGAGAGAGGGATGGAGAAGGAGACAGAGAGAGAGAGGGATGGAGAAGGAGACAGGAGAGAGGGATGGAGAAGGAGACAGAGAGAGAGGGATGGAGAAGGAGACAGAGAGAGAGAGAGAGGGATGGAGAAGGAGACAGGAGAGAGAGAGAGGGATGGAGAAGGAGACAGAGAGAGAGGGATGGAGAAGGAGACAGGAGAGAGGGATGGAGAAGGAGACAGAGAGAGAGAGAGAGAGAGAGAGGGATGGATGGAGAAGGAGACAGAGAGAGAGAGGGATGGAGAAGGAGACAGAGAGAGAGAAATGGAGAAGGAGACAGAGAGAGAGAGGCTATAGAGGAGTTGTAAAAGAAAGGGAGCTGAAGGGAGGGGGATGGTAGGAGGGTAATTGGCAAAGGAAAGAGAGAGAAGGAGAAAGTGGCGGGAGGCAGAGGAAGGAGATTAAAAATAATAATTAGCAGGCGTTTGACTGATAAATGAGCATGTGGTTAATTAACAGCCTTTTAACAGTGTGGATGTGGTTAGGCTACTAACGTCCTCTGTTTCTCCTAACTCTTCCTCAATCTCTCTCATTTACTTTTGTAGCGCTGGTATCTGTCTTTTAACTCCATGATTTGTTTGGATCATGTGTGGATTCTTCTCTGTCACTCGCTGCGTCTTTCGATCATGGCTTGTGAAAGGTTCGCTCAGAAGATAGAATTTGTTGTCAAGTGCCATGGCAGGCCTATAGTACATGAGCCTATTCTCAAAGTCCTGTTCTCACAGCGCTGTATTCACATGAAGTCCTCCATGTTTATGTTATTGATGATATGAAGAAGGAAACATGGCTTGTGAAAGGTTCGCTCAGAAGATAGAATTTGTTGTCAAGTGCCATGGCAGGCCTATAGTACATGAGCCTATTCTCAAAGTCCTGTTCTCACAGCGCTGTATTCACATGAAGTCCTCCATGTTTATGTTATTGATGATGTGAAGAAGGAAACATGGCTGCTGTTTCTATTGAAAAGAAAACCCCCGCATTGTGTAGATGAGCCTGAGTGATCAAATAATGTGAGTGCAGATAAAATCAACCCTCTCCTTCTCTCTCGCCTTTCCCTCGCCTTCAAATGTAATTAACTATGATTTAAAATGGCCATTCTTAAATAAATGCCACACCGCCTCTTTTCTCTCTACCTCTCCATTTCCTGTCTCTCTTAATTCTCATCCGTCCATCTGCCTTTTCTTTCCCCTTTTAGCTGCTGTTTTGTTCTCTCCTTCTCTCCCTCTACTGCTTGTGTCACCCTCAACATTGATTGATGTTAATTGTGAACATTAATGTACATGTGCAGATTCAGCAATTTCTTCATTGTTTTGCTTAATGGTCTTATTTTGCCGTCAAAAGGACACTAACAGTAAAGAGCTTAGGAAAGTCGGAATCTCCATCTCTGTTCTGTCTTTTATGTTCATTCGTTTATACTGCTATTTGGCCAAAGGATGGATCTAAATACATATGTATACTGTTGTACTGTAGCATATGGGAATACATTTAAATGATGGGCTCATAGGATTGTTTTAACAAATAAACGTGTGTGTTGCCATGGCCTCTGCCCTGCTAACAGGCCTAATGCCCATAATGTTACTGTCTAAGCAGAATGGGGCAGAAAAGTAAGTCCTTCTGACTGAATGTATACATGCATATGGAAACTATGTTGTTTTGGATTAGCTTTCTTCGGGAACATGAGAACTGAGTATGGTTTCAATAAAGCAGAGCACTGGTCGTCATGGGATCCAGCATGCTGCCATTTTCACCCTCCCTCCTCTAAATCCTGGGTCTCAGACTGCCTTAAATGGGGAATAGGAAGAGAAGGGAGGGGTTTAGGATTTGGTCCAAGTTGAATGGGAAGAATGACAGGTGGGGGAGGCAAGAACTTTCAGTATTGTATTATAACTAACATAACTTCATATGAGAACTTTCAGTATTGTATTATAACTAACATAACTTCATATGAGAACTTTCAGTATTGTATTAAAACTAACAAAACTTCATATGAGAACTTTCAGTATTGTATTATAACTAACATAACTTCATATGAGAACTTTCAGTATTGTATTATAACTAACATACCTTCATATAAGCCATTCTAAGGGTGATGCATCTTCACAGTCCATGAGGCTTTTTACAGCTCTACGGGTCGTTCTACGAAAAGAGTGCCTTTTGCATCTCTTTGATATTTTAAGTAGGAATTGTGCACCAATATTTCATTTTAAAATCCTGTTATTGTAAACAAAGGGCCCTTTAATGTAGACCACATGGAGAATTAAATAAATCTGATTTTTAATATGAAGAAAGGCTTGCTTTATTGGAGTGTTTTTTGGGTTTTTTGGGTTGGATTCGTCCTGACATTCGTGGTTTCTAGTTTTTGCTATTTTTTTGTATACTTTTCTGACATTTTGACTGTACTGTTAAGGAGTTAATAACTCAAGCATTTCACTGCACCCGCTATAACATCTGTTAAACTGTGTGCACAACCAGGTTTAAAGTTTTATTTTATTTGCTGAAGTGTCCCTCCGTCAACCCTATATCCCTTCTAGGAAGATTTTAACCCACTTAATCCAAAAATGTCTCTAAATTTCACCATTCTAAAGTCCTACTTACATCGTTGCTTTGACAGTCATTTCTGAAGATGATTATTTCATGTGATTAATTTACATTTGTCCCTCATTTTAAGGTCAACCCTGTTATGTGAACTAAACTATTGTTTTAAAATGGTGAAATTATTCCTTTTTCAATATTTTTTTCTAAAGAAACATTGAGCATCTAATAGTCAAATCATAGTGTAAAAGCAGGTGAGCTGGTTCTCCTATTTTTGGCGATTTTCTGGTGTTTTGTGGTGGAAGACTGAGTGGGTCGATCATAACACGTTTTTGACATTACAATTATTTCTGGTAACATCTCCAGGGTCTGGAAGGCAGCCCATAGACTCCCCCTTCACAAAGGTGGTGACATGTGATTTAAATAATTGCCCCATTTCCAAACTCTCTTGCCTAGCAAAAATGATAGGATCCTTGCTAAAACTTCAAAATGTATTCTAAATGTACAACAGTCAGATTTCAGACCAGGTCATAGTTTCAAAGTTTATTCGCCACGTGCACAGGATACAACAGGTGTAAAACAGTACAGTGAAATTCTTACCTTGACAGCTCTTTCTCAACAATGCAGTGATAATAAGAACATGCTATAAATACAAGTAAGAATAAAAACTACACAAGAACTAAGATGAGAGTTAAAGAACATGAGAATACAAATACAGTACCAGTCTAAAGTTTGGACACACCTACTCATTCAAGGGTTTTTCATTATTTTTACTATTTTCTACATTGTAGAATAATAGTAATGATGTCACCACTATTAAATAACACATATGGAATCATGTAGTAACCAAAAAAGTGTTAAACAAATCAAAATATATTTTATATTTGAGATTCTTTGCACACTCTTGGCGTTCTCTCAACCAGCTTCACCTGGAATGCTTTTCCAACAGTCTTGAAGGAGTTCCAAATATGCTGAGCACTTGTTGGCTGCTTTTCCATCACTCTGTGGTCCAACTCTTCCCAAACCATCTCAATTGAGTTGAGGTCAAGTGATTGTGGATGCCAGGTCATCTGATGCAGCGCTCCATCACTCTCCTTCTTGGTCAAATACCCCTTACAAAGCCTGGAGGTGTGTTGGGTCATTGTCCTGTTGAAAAACAAATTATAGTCCCACTAAGCACAAACCAGATGGGATGGCATATCGCTGCAGAATGCTGTGTGCCTTGAATTATAAATAAGTCACGACAGTGTCACCAGCAAAACAACCCCACACCATCACACTACCTCCGCCATGCTTCACGGTGGAAACCACACATGCAGAGATCATCCATTCACCTACTCTGCGTCTCGTAAAGACACAGTGGTTGGAACCAAAAATCTAAAATTTGGACTCATCAGACCAAAGGACAGATTTCCACCGGTCTAATGTCCATTCCTCGTGTTTCTTGGCCCAAGCAAGTCTCTTCTTATTATTGGTGTCCTTTAGTAGTGGTTTCTTTGCAGCAATTCGACCTGCAATTCGACCTGATTCATGCAGTCTCAGTTGATGTTGAGATGTGTCTGTTCCTTGAACTCTGCGAAGCATTTATTTGGGCTGCAATTTCTGAGGCTGGTAACACTAATCAACTTATCCTCTGCAGCAGAGGTAACTCAATATTAGGAAGGTGTACACTCAGTGTGTAGCACCATCTCTGCTACTTCTTTGGTTTTAAATCATGTTAATTGTTTGGATAAGAAGAAATACCTTGTCTCTTTTTATTGACCTGTTTAAAGCCTTTGACACTGTGGATCACTCATTACTTATTTAGAGTCTTTCGTCAATAGGCCTGGCCCAGGCTACGTGTTTAAAGTACAAAATGCAGTGTGTATTTACAGATGATGTTAAATCAGGTTTTCTGAACATAACAAAGGGTGTCCCACAGGGATTGATTCTTGGTCCGGTTCTTTTCACTATTTACATTAACAATATTGGTTCACTTGTATGCAGATGACATTGTGGTGTTTGCTATTGCCCCCACAGCTGACCAGGCTCTGTCAGAGTTTCAATTTGCCTTTGTTGCCCTGCAGAAAGCCTTTATTGAACTGAAATTGGTACTTTTGCAGGTATAGCAAGTTTGTTCTTTTCCAAATCAAGTAAAAATGTATCTGAAGGATGGGACCAAAAACAAAAAGACAACTAATGTAAAATATACTGTGTCTGTAAAATGTATATAGAAAATATATTCTGGAAGTAGAAGCCTAAGTGTTGTTGTCCATTAGTTTACTCCAATTAGGGGAGGGGTTGTAGGGTTAAAGGAAAATAATATATATATATTTAAAATGATATATATTTATTAAAAAGATAGAAGGGTAATTGTAAATGATGCAGACAATTACATTGATAGAAGCCACAATCTATTTGCAGTATTAAAGCTGATCCTCCCCTTAAAAAATAAATAAATATGTGTCTGATGATTTATGCATACATACTTTGGATGGTGCCCTCATTGATCATGCCCCCGCTTATAAATATCTCTGCATCTGGATTGACGAAAGCTCACTTTCAAAAAGCATGCTGAGTTAAGGAATTAAGAAATAAAATAGGTTTCTTCTATTGAAACTGGTCCTGTCTTTCGTTAAATAGCAGAAAACAAATTATTCAGTCAACATTCATTCCGGTTATTGACTATGGTAATATCGCCTATATGAATGCAGCTCCCCACTGTACCGTATTGAAGCCATTGGATGCAGTTTAGCATAACGCGTTACTCTTTATTACGGGTGATAGGTTCAGTACACATCATTGCATTTTGTATCAGAAAGTAGGCTAGCCCTCCTTGAAGTCTCGTAGATTGATACATTGCAATCTTTTTGTCTATAAAGCCCTCTTGCATTACCCTCTCCCACATCTTACCTCATTGTTAACCTTCAGACGTATAAGTTACCAGACCCGGACTCAGGGATGGCTGTTACGATCAACCCTGGCACTTACTATACCTCGGGATTAAATTGTGAAGTTTGAACATGTACTCTTTGTGACAGAATGTTAAAATGAGGTGAAATGTAATGCGTTTACACATCTGAAAAGGCAGTGAATTGGTAGAACGACCTCTACAGTTATCCCTATAGGCTTAAACATTCACTGATTCATGGTAACCATCTTGATCACCTTCCTTATGTACCTGATTTGAGTTGATGTGTTTTAATATCATCATTAGATGTAAATAGCAAAAGGAAAAGATGGCTTTTCATGTGCTACTGAGTTCAACAATACTGGATCGCACACTGCTCCAATCGGCTGTGACGATAACATATCCATGAATCCCTCAGAAGTTCAGTTACCAATTCCACATTTCTGTTTTATTTACATACAAAATAAACCCATTAGCTGATCCCTCAGTAAAACTGGTGCAAGGTAAAAAGCAGAACACCCTTATGAAAGAAAAGCAAATGACCCTTCAAGGCCACCATTGTTCTCCCATCACCGCCTGCTTGTTTGCATATCTATTCCTGTCTCATTACTCACACAGAGAAAGACATTCATGCAAATTAGTGCTAGCACCCCAGCACAGCAATGTATTGATATACTGTTTCTATATCCCTGACGCACACATGCACAAACACACCAAACTCTCCCACCCAAAGGTCCAGTTATTGTGTTACTGCTGTCTTTGTGTTTACCGGCCCTGTCATTCCCAAGCTCTCCACGTCGCTTTAAGAAGAGGATGGCCAAAGAGAAAGAGAGAGAGTGTGTGTGTGGTTGTGGGTGGGGGGCTGACAGCTAAAGAATAACTGGCAATCATGGCGACTGAACAGAGCTCAGCAGAACCCAGCCACTGAGGTCAGGGGGCAGCGGCACATTGAGAAATGCCAGGCAGCCCCACTGTACCAGCGTCACTGTGTCATCCTGTCCATCCTAGACCCCCTATCACCACCCCCACCAGACGCCCTGGCCCTGGGTGCTTTATGATTGGCTGCATGGACACTGCCACAACCCCCCCCCCCATCTGTCTGCAGCTGTGAGCCAGAGATTGGGACCTGGGGTGGTGGAGTCTGGCAGACTTGCGGGGGGGTCGAGCTTTGAGGATGGAGGGGATGAGGGTAGCCTTCTGTCAGACTCTTCTGCTTGTCTTCTTCTTCCCTGCTTCATCCCTAACTCTCTCTGTCATATCTCCCTCTCTCTCTCCCATTATTTTACCTCACTCTGCATTGGAAAGGCCTGCTGACCGCTTAGGACTGCTAGTCAGAGAGTAATTGGAAAGTTTGGGCAAGAGAGAGAGAGAGAATTATAGATTAACGCTAAGGGAACGTAGACTTAAGAGTACAGAGTGTTTGTGTTTACTGAGTGTAATGAGGGCAATATGGGAGAGCGTGTGAAGTATTCAAGTCTGTTATCAGTGTTGAGTGTTTTAGTGCAGAGAATTTTCTCTTTTAATGTCTGGAGTTTACCGTGCTGTTGTGTATCTGACCCAAAGTGAATGGGCACCAAGTTTCAGAATGCAAGTTTCATGTAATCCTGACTGCAATGAATGCTAAAAGGATTTCACTCGTCATGCTGCTCCCGTCCTCTCTCCTGTGTCTATCTACACCATCCCTCCATCGTTACTGCCCCTTGGCTATCCGGGTGCACATGTCTGTCCCTCCCCTTGAGGCCTTGCAACTCCCACCCGTCTCACCTACACTAGCCCTGTTGTGTGCATACTAAAGCAATAGCTCTTTGTTGTCCAAGTAGAGAGAGATGTCGTTAATGTGTCATGGACATGCAACACCAATTCTCTCCCCTGGGCCAACTACTGCACACACACATCACAGTGATGGGAGAGAGAAATGGGGAGAGATGAAGAGAGAGATCTGTGGGAGGTAGAGTTATGGAGGGCTAGATAAAGGGGGAATGGATGAAAGAGAAGAGAACAGGGATGAAAAATGTTAAAGCCAAACTTAGTTTCAGACACAAGCTGACAAGAGTCCATAAGCAGTTTGTGTTTCACCGTTACGATTAAAGTATGTATTTATTTCCCTCCCTACCACAGTTTGTCAGGAAGACAACAAGAGATGGATTTACTTTTTCCCTCTGCGGTTCGTGTTTTATTCAAATTTCTTTAACCACAGAAACATTTAACTCTTGACTTTCCTGTCCCTAATTTTGCCCATGCCACATTGACTGCACACAATTGTTGTGTCACAGTTAACCGTGAATGCTCTGTGTAGTAGACTGTGACCAGGCCTCAGGGAGGGGAGGGATGTGGGGGAATTCTACGGCCCAATCTGGCAACCCCACCATGCTGATCAGTCAATGTCACCTTTGATCGGGGGCCAGTTGGGTATCATGACAGCATGGTGACATCATGGCTCTGGACTGCCATTGTCACA
Source organism: Salmo salar (assembly GCF_965601325.2). Classification (NCBI taxonomy): domain Eukaryota; kingdom Metazoa; phylum Chordata; class Actinopteri; order Salmoniformes; family Salmonidae; genus Salmo; species Salmo salar. The sequence goes on along the minus strand of NC_138302.1, from coordinate 68,068,520 downwards.
GATTGAATGTTCAGAATATAACAGTTGGCAGTTTGTGTTAGCTCTTTCTCTCTCGCTCTCTCCCTCTCTCTATCAGTAAATGAACTACTAACCCAACATAATCATTATCTTCATCATCATCATCATTAACTCAGTGTGGAGGTTATTTCACCATGTTCAAGTAGCAGGGTTGGGGTCAGGGGTCAGGTGGCGGACAGAGGGGCTTTTACTGGCTGTGTTAGGGAAGCCCCTAAGGCATTCTGTGTTTATCCCGGTTGTGGGGAGGGAGATTGGGGTACAAGATGTGAGTGGGGGTCTGAGAGTGAGGGGTGGAGGTAGTCACAAGGATGTGAAGTTGGAGCAAGACTTCTGCTTAGAATGAGATGTGAAAGGTCGTGTGAAAATTCCTCTTCCTCACTGGATGACCTAAAACAGTAGGCTGCACACTCCATCCCGGAAGTGATGTCACAGAGCTTGTCAGTGTTGTCTTGGGGTCGCTTACTCCTTCTCCATGAAAACCTCGTTTTCATTTGACCTTTTACTCAGAATGACAGCATTTCTAGATATGTGCTTCATGCTATTCTTATTATTTTACTAGACGTGCATCTCTATTGAAAGATGTAGCTCATGGATGCTCCATAGAGAGTTGTTGTTCAGCTTTCCTCTTGACCTGCTGCAACCCTGGAGGGTGTTTTAGGATTAGTCCTTTAAATAGAAAAAAATTATAATCTTTACTATGCCACATGTCAAAGTTAACCTGTCGGATAGAGATATTGTTCATATTTTCCTGCAGTGAAAATACTGTAATGAAAAGAGCAGCACCATAGATACACTACATCACCAAAAGTATGTGGACACCCATTCAAATTAGTGGATTCGGCAAACCATACAGAAATGGTTTGTCGAGATCAGTGTGGAAGAACTTGACTGGCCTGCACAGACCCCTGACCTCAACCCTATCGAACACCTTTGGAATTAATTGGATCGCCGACTGCGAGCCAGGCCTAATCGCCCAACATCAGTACCCAACCTCACTAATGCTCTTGTGGCTGAATGGATTCTGCTCCAGTCATTACCACAAGCCTGTTCTCCCCAATTAAGGTGCCACCAACCTCCTGGGTTTTATATTCTGTTGCATGTATCTCTCTAAACTACAACTGAGATGCTATTTATATAATAGCATGTTATGTGTATATGTTCAGTATGTACGTGTTGTATTAACAGTGTTCCTGATACAGTACTGTATCATAGTGAAAGAGACTTTGTTGAAACTCTACAGTAAGGTTATCAGATCAGGGCAGTAGAGGATTTATTGTGGCCTAAAGGCTGTGCTGTATGGACTGTAATAGCAGCAGAGTGTATACAGACTTAATCCTGGCCTGACAAGCTCAAACCAGCCAGGGTTCTTGTGGGAGGGGGGGCTATGGTAGAGGAGGCTGTACTGGGGACCTAAACATAGGGCTGGATCTGGGCTGTTCTGACCGTCTGCGACCCGTCTAGGGCTGTCAGGCAGGCCCAAGGAGGAGGTTTGGGGGGGCTCGGGAAGGGGGGGGGGCGCGCTTTTAGACCGGCAGGCAGAGTGAGTGACGGAGGTTTGGAGGAGACCTGACACGGCAGACTGCAGAGCTGCTGTTTATGTATGTATGCTGGCCCTCCAAATCTGTGTTTATGAAAACAGTGGCCTGCTGCCAATCAGATAGGGCTGGGATGGGGACTGAGGGAAACCGAGAGAATGGGAGAGAGAGAGAAAGGGAGTGAGAGAGGTGGGGAAAGAGCGGGATAGTAAAGGATGGTAAGAAGATCAGAGAGAGTAGATGGTAAATGCAAAGGATGAGAGACTAGATAAAGAGAATATATATATCATGTTCGGTGTAGGAATCTATTCTAAAGTATATCCACTCTGCAGCGCCAGACAAACCTTTCCTAATCCATCTCTCTGTAGCATCTCTTTATCACCTTCCCTCTCCCAAGTTTCTACTCCTCCTCTTCCTCCCTGTGTCAGCCAAGCTCAACTCTCTTACAGAAGTAACACAACTTTGTCTGTTTCACTAATCCTCTCCTGCCTCTAATTTGATTCGTCTCTCCTCTGTAATTAGATCCTCTCGTCTCCCTCTGGTTTCACAGATTGGGAGCGTTGACTCGCACACGGCGCTGCCCCAAATCAACCATATCTACCTCCTCTCAATACTTCTCCCGCTCCACCCCTCTCTTTCTACCTCCCCATCCATCCTGCTTCCCTGGCACTCCGGGAGCCAAAATAGCGTTGTTGTACCGACACGGCCGGCCCCCCCCCTCCCCAACTCCTACATTGCTTGCCCACTGGCTGCAATTGACTGAGTTCCCTTGTCTTTGAAGTGGCACATGCAGAATGGAGATTCTGTGGTTGTTCTGCCCTGCTCCGTGCCCTCTGCTATAGCCCACAGACCGCAGTGTGCAGATCGCTGAGAAAGGAGTCGCATTCACAGCCCATAACCGTTCCTGTGTGCATGAGATGTTTATTTGAGAACGTTTATTTGTCTCTGTGTGTGTGTGTGTGTGTGTGTGTGTGTGTGTGTGTGTGTGTGTGTGTGTGTGTGTGTGTGTGTGTGTGGGTGCGTGGGTGCGTGGGTGGGTGGGTGGGTGGGTGTGAATGTGTATATTCTTTCTAAATACTTTTATACTTTCTGTAATCAATGGCATATTTTGTCAATGTACTGTATATTGACAAATGTACTACATCGTTAGAATCATGTATCTGTGTTTAAAAAAAGTGATGTTTTATTGTCGAACACTCTAGATACGTGCAGTGAAATGTTTTGTTTTACAGGGTCAGCCATAGTACTGGTAGCCATAGTACTAGTAGCCATAGTACTGGTAGCCATAGTACTGGTAGCCATAGTACTAGTAGCCATAGTACTAGTAGCCATAGTACTAGTAGCCATAGTACTGGAGCCATAGTACTGGTAGCCATAGTACTGTAGCCATAGTACTAGTAGCCATAGTACTGGTAGCCATAGTACTAGTAGCCATAGTACTAGTAGCCATAGTACTAGTAGCCATAGTACTGGTAGCCATAGTACTGGTAGCCATAGTACTGGTAGCCATAGTACTAGTAGCCATAGTACTAGTAGCCATAGTACTAGTAGCCATAGTACTGGTAGCCATAGTACTGGTAGCCATAGTACTGGTAGCCATAGTACTAGTAGCCATAGTACTAGTAGCCATAGTACTGGTAGCCATAGTACTAGTAGCCATAGTACTAGTAGCCATAGTACTAGTAGCCTAGTACTAGTAGCCATAGTACTGTAGCCATAGTACTGGTAGCCATAGTACTGGTAGCCATAGTACTAGTAGCCATAGTACTAGTAGCCATAGTACTGGTAGCCATAGTACTAGTAGCCATAGTACTAGTAGCCATAGTACTAGTAGCCATAGTACTAGTAGCCATAGTACTGGTAGCCATAGTACTAGTAGCCATAGTACTAGTAGCCATAGTACTGGTAGCCATAGTACTGGTAGCCATAGTACTAGTAGCCATAGTACTAGTAGCCATAGTACTGGTAGCCATAGTACTAGTAGCCATAGTACTAGTAGCCATAGTACTGGTAGCCATAGTACTGGTAGCCATAGTACTAGTAGCCATAGTACTGGTAGCCATAGTACTAGTAGCCATAGTACTAGTAGCCATAGTACTGGTAGCCATAGTACTGGTAGCCATAGTACTAGTAGCCATAGTACTAGTAGCCATAGTACTGGTAGCCATAGTACTAGGTAGCCATAGTACTGGTAGCCATAGTACTAGTAGCCATAGTACTGGTAGCCATAGTACTAGTAGCCATAGTACTAGTAGCCATAGTACTGGTAGCCATAGTACTAGTAGCCATAGTACTGGTAGCCATAGTACTGGTAGCCATAGTACTAGTAGCCATAGTACTGGTAGCCATAGTACTGGTAGCCATAGTACTGAGTAGCCATAGTACTAGTAGCCATAGTACTAGTAGCCATAGTACTAGTAGCCATAGTACTGGTAGCCATAGTACTGGTAGCCATAGTACTGGTAGCCATAGTACTAGTAGCCATAGTACTGGTAGCCATAGTACTGGTAGCCATAGTACTAGTAGCCATAGTACTGGTAGCCATAGTACTGGTAGCCATAGTACTGGTAGCCATAGTACTAGTAGCCATAGTACTGGTAGCCATAGTACTGGTAGCCATAGTACTAGTAGCCATAGTACTGGTAGCCATAGTACTGGTAGCCATAGTACTGGTAGCCATAGTACTAGTAGCCATAGTACTAGTAGCCATAGTACTGGTAGCCATAGTACTGGTAGCCATAGTACTGGTAGCCATAGTACTGGTAGCCATAGTACTAGTAGCCATAGTACTGGTAGCCATAGTACTAGTAGCCATAGTACTAGTAGCCATAGTACTAGTAGCCATAGTACTAGTAGCCATAGTACTAGTAGCCATAGTACTGGTAGCCATAGTACTAGTAGCCATAGTACTAGTAGCCATAGTACTAGTAGCCATAGTACTAGTAGCCATAGTACTAGTAGCCATAGTACTAGTAGCCATAGTACTAGTAGCCATAGTACTAGGAGGAAATTAGGGTTAGGTGCCTTGCTCAAGGGCACATCGACAGATTGAACCTTTCGCTTACTGGCCCAACGTTCTAACCGCTAAGCTACCTGCCACTTCAATTTACATGCCACTTACTGGGCTCATCAGACACATCTTGTGTCCATGATATTTCCTCTGTGTATGGTCTTGTCTGTCTGCATTGCGCCTGTGTATTTGTGTTATAAGTCCACAGAGGCCTGTGTATTTGTGTTATAGGTCCACAGAGGCCTGTGTATTTGTGTTATAGATCCACAGAGGCCTGTGTATTTGTGTTTATAGGTCCACAGGAGGCCTGTGTATTTGTGTTTATAGGTCCACAGAGGCCTGTGTATTTGTGTTTATAGGTCCACAGAGGCCACCTTACTATTTCTCTACTTTGTTTTATTCACATGAAATTCTAGTAGTGCGTACAACAGGACAGAGGTGAGGGGAAAGTAAAAGTGAAATGACTGCAATACGTAGTTCAAGAGCGTGTTTCAAATGTCCCTAATTGTTTTGTGCTTCTTTTATTTATATCTGTAATATGCAGAATCCCCTGAAGCTGCTTTGTGGCTGAAATACTGTTTACTTCCTTTGATTTGGAATCCTTTGGCTTTTTACTGCTAGCGTTAATTAACCTTCAATTGGAAAAATTAGCAGGGAGGCACATACTGTTACAGTACACACACACAGTACACACACACAGTACACACACATACTGTTACAGGCACACACACAGTACACACACACACAGTACACACACATACTGTTACAGGCACACACACAGTACACACACACACACACAGTACACACACATACTGTTACAGGCACACACACAGTACACACACACACAGTACACACACATACTGTTACAGGCACACATACAGTACACACACACAGTACACACACATACTGTTACAGGCACACATACAGTACACACACACAGTACACACACATACTGTTACAGTACACACACACAGTACACACACATACTGTTACAGGCACACACACAGTACACACACACACACAGTACACACACATACTGTTACAGGCACACACACAGTACACACACACACACACACAGTACACACACATACTGTTACAGGCACACACACAGTACACACACACACACAGTACACACACATACTGTTACAGGCACACATACAGTACACACACACAGTACACACACATACTGTTACAGGCACACATACAGTACACACACACAGTACACACACATACTGTTACAGTACACACACACAGTACACACACACAGTACACACACATACTGTTACAGGCACACACACAGTACACACACAGTACACACACATACTGTTACAGGCACACACACAGTACACACACATACTGTTACAGGCACACATACAGTACACACACACAGTACACACACATACTGTTACAGGCACACACACAGTACACACACACACAGTACACACAAATACTGTTACAGGCACACATACAGTACACACACACAGTACACACACATACTGTTACAGGCACACATACAGTACACACACACAGTACACACACATACTGTTACAGTACACACACACAGTACACACACATACTGTTACAGGCACACACACAGTACACACACACACAGTACACACACATACTGTTACAGGCACACACACAGTACACACACACACAGTACACACACATACTGTTACAGGCACACATACAGTACACACACACAGTACACACACATACTGTTACAGGCACACACACAGTACACACACACACAGTACACACACATACTGTTACAGGCACACATACAGTACACACACACAGTACACACACATACTGTTACAGGCACACATACAGTACACACACACAGTACACACACATACTGTTACAGTACACACACACAGTACACACACATACTGTTACAGGCACACACACAGTACACACACACACAGTACACACACATACTGTTACAGGCACACACACAGTACACACACACACACAGTACACACACATACTGTTAGAGGCACACATACAGTACACACACACAGTACACACACATACTGTTACAGGCACACACACAGTACACACACACACAGTACACACACATACTGTTACAGGCACACATACAGTACACACACACAGTACACACACATACTGTTACAGGCACACATACAGTACACACACACAGTACACACACATACTGTTACAGTACACACACACAGTACACACACACAGTACACACACATACTGTTAGAGGCACACATACAGTACACACACACAGTACACACACATACTGTTACAGGCACACACACAGTACACACACACAGTACACACACATACTGTTACAGGCACACACACAGTACACACACACAGTACACACACATACTGTTACAGGCACACACACAGTACACACACACAGTACACACATACAGTACACACACATACTGTTACAGGCACACATACATTACACACACACAGTACACACACATACTGTTACAGGCACACACACAGTACACACACACACAGTACACACACATACTCTTACAGGCACACACACAGTACACACACACAGTACACACACACAGTACACACACATACTGTTACAGGCACACACACAGTACACACACACAGTACACACACATACTGTTACAGGCACACACACAGTACACACACACAGTACACACATACAGTACACACACATACTGTTACAGGCACACATACAGTACACACATACAGTACACACACACAGTACACACACATACTGTTACAGGCACACACACAGTACACACACACAGTACACACACACACTGTTACAGGCACACATACAGTAAACACACACAGTACACACACATACTGTTACAGGCACACATACAGTACACACACACACAGTACACACACATACTGTTACAGGCACACATACGGTACACACACACAGTACACACACACACTGTTACAGGCACACACACAGTACACACACACACAGTACACACACATACTCTTACAGGCACACACACAGTACACACACACAGTACACACACACAGTACACACACATACTGTTACAGGCACACACACAGTACACACACACAGTACACACACATACTGTTACAGGCACACACACAGTACACACACACAGTACACACATACAGTACACACACATACTGTTACAGGCACACATACAGTACACACATACAGTACACACACACAGTACACACACATACTGTTACAGGCACACACACAGTACACACACACAGTACACACACACACTGTTACAGGCACACATACAGTAAACACACACAGTACACACACATACTGTTACAGGCACACATACAGTACACACACACACAGTACACACACATACTGTTACAGGCACACATACGGTACACACACACAGTACACACACACACTGTTACAGGCACACACACAGTACACACACACACAGTACACACACATACTGTTACAGGCACACACACAGTACACACACACACTGTTACAGGCACACACACAGTACACACACACACTGTTACAGGCACACACACAGTACACACACACACTGTTACAGGCACACACACAGTACACACACACAGTACACACACACACTGTTACAGGCACACACACAGTACACACACACAGTACACACACATACTGTTACAGGCACACACACAGTACACACACACACTGTTACAGGCACACACACAGTACACACACACAGTACACACACACACTGTTACAGGCACACACACAGTACACACACACAGTACACACACACAGTACACACACATACTGTTACAGGCACACATACAGTACACACACACAGTACACACACACACTGTTACAGGCACACACACAGTACACACACACAGTACACACACACAGTACACACACACAGTACACACACACACTGTTACAGGCACACACACAGTACACACACACACTGTTACAGGCACACACACAGTACACACACACACTGTTACAGGCACACACACAGTACACACACACAGTACACACACACAGTACACACACATACTGTTACAGGCACACACACAGTACACACACACAGTACACACACATACTGTTACAGGCACACACACAGTACACACACACAGTACACACATACAGTACACACACATACTGTTACAGGCACACATACAGTACACACATACAGTACACACACACAGTACACACACATACTGTTACAGGCACACACACAGTACACACACACAGTACACACACACACTGTTACAGGCACACATACAGTAAACACACACAGTACACACACATACTGTTACAGGCACACATACAGTACACACACACACAGTACACACACATACTGTTACAGGCACACATACGGTACACACACACAGTACACACACACACTGTTACAGGCACACACACAGTACACACACACACAGTACACACACATACTGTTACAGGCACACACACAGTACACACACACACTGTTACAGGCACACACACAGTACACACACACACTGTTACAGGCACACACACAGTACACACACACACTGTTACAGGCACACACACAGTACACACACACAGTACACACACACACTGTTACAGGCACACACACAGTACACACACACAGTACACACACATACTGTTACAGGCACACACACAGTACACACACACACTGTTACAGGCACACACACAGTACACACACACAGTACACACACACACTGTTACAGGCACACACACAGTACACACACACAGTACACACACACAGTACACACACATACTGTTACAGGCACACATACAGTACACACACACAGTACACACACACACTGTTACAGGCACACACACAGTACACACACACAGTACACACACACAGTACACACACACAGTACACACACACACTGTTACAGGCACACACACAGTACACACACACACTGTTACAGGCACACACACAGTACACACACACACTGTTACAGGCACACACACAGTACACACACACAGTACACACACACAGTACACACACACAGTACACACACACAGACGTAGAACTGATGAACGTTTTTCAGTTTTTGATCTGACATATCCCTCCTGCTGTTTTTATTTTCTGTCTGCAAACTCTATTACAAACATGTTCTCTCTCTCGCTCTCCTCTCTTTATGTACAGTTGTCTGTAATTCCATCTAGTCTTTGTTGAGTCCTTTCACTGATTCTTTGAACTTCTGTCAGAACAGAAACAACATAACAGGTTCAAAGAATAGACATGTTTTTACTTTTTATAATTAATCCTTCTCTGCTGTTAACTCTGTCTCTCCCTTTTGGTTTCTCTCTGTCTACACTATGTCATCATCTTCTCTCATGTTTTTAATTTCCTGTAAATGGCCCATTGTCTGGTAAAACACTCCATCGTTGTGATACAGCCTCTCATTAGCTGTTCAGTTTAATTAAAAAGCTCATTCATGTGAAAATGGGACTGATAGTGATTTCCCTCCCAATCATCTCCCTCTCACAGCAACTTTTAATTACAATCCTGTTTGATTGGCATTGGGCTCGCTGACTGTTCTCTCTGTGGACACACAGGAAACGCACACGCACACACACACACACACACACACACACACACACACACACACACACGCGCGCGCACACACACACACACACACACACACACACACACACACACACACACACACACACACACACACACACACACACACACACACACACACACACACAGTGTGACAGTCTACTAGCACTGCTCTTACTTAGTGTGAGCTCTCCGTCTTCTCCTTGCACCTCTCTGTCTCTCCTTCTCTCGTTCCCTCTCTCCTCTCCCCACCTGTTTTCTAAACGCGCCCGCTGGTGTCAATGTTCTGATAGGTTCATTCACTCAGTGTTTACTGTGCTGAAAAGATTCCCTTCAGGCCTTTTTCTCCCTCTCTGTTTTTCTTTTATCTCTCCCTCTTTTCTTTTCTCCTTCCCTCGCTTCGTCTCTGCATCTTAATCAGGTGTGTGTGCACAGCTTCATCGTAGGAAGGCACACAGAGGGAGCGGGGGATGGTGGAGACAACAGAGGAGGAGGAGGGTGACATTGAGCAGCAGACACAGTGAGTGATGGTGTAGGACAAACACATCCCATCTTCCTCCTCCGTTGTTTTTGATGGTGTATATTGATACAGATTCATATCAATATTGTGAACTGGATCCAGCCTCACCTTTGTGTGTATTATACAGCCAGGTCAGACTGCATGTCCGTTCTTCAGGAAGGGAAATGCAGTGAGGAAATCAGATTAGACACACTTCCAACTCAGATTCTCGTTCCATACCAAAGGGGGACGGGACGGGACGGGGGGACTGGGGGAAGATGGACAGACTGGGGGCTTTGAAGGAGGGGGGCGCTGTGGAGTGGGTTAAACTGGGTCTCCACTACAGTCAGGCTCAGAGCTGCAGGGTAGTGTCCCACGGAAATGAGTCATTAGATTTTATGATTTATTTATTTATCTCCCTTATTTTTCCTTTTCTGCGGGGGGGGGGGACAGACAGGATAGCCCCCACGGCAGCCCGGGTGTGGGAGTGGGATGTCGTGGTGGAAATATTTCTATTACCGTATAACTTTTTTGTTCAATCAGGATTATTTAGGGATGGGGAGATGGAACGGCTTGGACATTTCCGATCCCCTTACAGAGTAGACACAGAACCCTTGGTCTCCATCCACATTCGCATGCCCAGACAGTAAAGCAGGCCCAGACAGTAAAGCAGGCCCAGACAGTAAAGCAGGCCCAGACAGTAAAGCAGGCCCAGACAGTAAAGCAGACCCAGACAGTAAAGCAGGCCCAGACAGTAAAGCAGGCCCAGACAGTAAAGCAGACCCAGACAGTAAAGCAGGCCCAGACAGTAAAGCAGGCCCAGACAGTAAAGCAGACCCAGACAGTAAAGCAGGCCCAGACAGTAAAGCAGGCCCAGACAGTAAAGCAGACCCAGACAGTAAAGCAGGCCCAGACAGTAAAGCAGGCCCAGACAGTAAAGCAGACCCAGACAGTAAAGCAGGCCCAGACAGTAAAGCAGGCCCAGACAGTAAAGCAGGCCCAGACAGTAAAGCAGGCCCAGACAGTAAAGCAGGCTCTGATAGTAAAGCAGGCCCAGACAGTAAAGCAGGCCGAGACAGTGAGTGTCCCCTACCCCCTCTTTGCCACCAAAAACAAGATGTGGGTCGAGCAGTAGCCCAGCCATATTCCAGACCAATACTCCTGTTCTTTAACCACCTCCTTGCGCTTGACTGTGGCACTTCTGAGCACTTTTTTGACAACTTTGTCTAGTGGGGCTGAGGACAAGTCTCCCACCCTACTCCCCTGCCCCACCCCGCTCCAGTATTGAGGAGATGGAGCGATAAGAGTGGTAAGAGCTGAAGGAGGTGTTTGAAGTTATGGATGAGGTGTTGTCTTATCACTGGGAGCAGGTCTGAGTCGTCCGCCAGGGCCTTCGAAGTAACGGATGAGCCAGAAGGGAGTGGAGACAGCGAGGAGGTGAGGGATCGCCACGACGATGAGGGGTGATGAAGAGCCAGGACACGCGCAGATACAGATGAGCTCCGTCACACCAAAACATCAACTACCTTCCTGACAACAAACATCCACCAACACAACGCTGCCATTGTGCTACTGCCGGGCTGTGAGGACATCAGACAACCCTAGAGAAGAGTACTGCAGTTCCTCAGCTCAGTGAAGATGCTAATCCCAGTTTATTGTCTAGTGTGCGTGGTCCATATTGTATCTAGCTCTGTTTGGCTGGTGTACTTCAGTACGACTGATGTTAAATTGGTCAACCTGAATAGCACTGTGATTACTGTGCCCACTACCAAGCTTATAGTGCCTAGTTCATCCCCAACCCACTCGTCCATTATCTCTATAACGTATTTGTCCTTATTGATTTGGTTAACATTCCAGCATCTCCCTGTGAGGAAGACTGACTCCTATGTCAGCCTATCTCCTTTTCACTGTGTATTAATATCCATAATCCCTGTTGTTATTGAATGGAAGGAGCAGTTGATTTAAGGCCTGAGTGAACTGTGAGGGAGGAATAGACATTAGGACTGCTTCATCTGGAAGAGGTTACCCGGCCAGGCCGCCCTCCCGCTCTCATCTGGATGTAGTTTTGATTTATGGAATACACATTTTGGTTCACTCGTTCATTTTCTTCCCCTGCTAATCCTTTCTTTCCTATTCATCTTAATGAAGCGAAACTGTTTGCAAACACGAACACGGTTTCTCTTTCGTATGCCTCTCATTTCTGGGTCCGTCCTACTGCCAATGCCACTCTGGTGCCAGAACAGCCCCTCCCACCCCTCCCCCCACTTCCTCCTCCTCCTGTCCCAACTCTGACTCCTCATCCAAACCTTCTCCAAATGTATTTCTTCTCCTCATCTTTATTTTTCATGTTGACTCTCTCTGGTCTGATCAAAATTGCTCCAGCCTTTGGCACCCTGTGCATCTCGCCACCTGTGTGTGTGTGTCTGTGTGTGTCTGTGTGTGTCTGTGTGTGTCTGTGTGTGTCTGTGTGTGTCTGTGTGTGTGTGTGTGTGTGTGTGTGTGTGTGTGTGTGTGTGTGTGTGTGTGTGTGTGTGTGTGTGTGTGTGTGTGTGTGTGCATGTCTACCTTTTTGTCAGTCTGTGTATGAGAGGTGGGGTGTTGGGGCGTGTGTTGCTTGATTAAAGCCCTGCTGGGTCAATGCTTGCCCTGTGCATGAACAGTTGAACCATGTTTGTGTTTTAGTATTCTAATGCAGAGTGCGGTTAGATTACTCAGACGGGCCTTCTGTGTTCTCTGGCCCCCCAGGCCCATGATTGGTAGAGAGCTGTGGCCGGTGGCCCTTGGTTCTGCTCCTGTCTTCCTCTTCCAATCAGGATGGAGGGATGAATGGAGGGCGCGTGCCATTCGCTGAAAGAGAGGCCTCATCTCTCCCGCTCTCTTTTGCTGTTTGTCTCTTTGTGCTCTTTCTGTCTCCATCTAATTTCTCTCTCTCTTCCTTTGTGTATTTCAGTTTCTCTTTCTCTGTCTCTCTCCCTCTGTCTCTCTCTGTTGAATTCTGTCTCTGTGTTTCTCTCTCCTTCAGGTCTCTTCTAATGTATTCTCTCCTTCTCTGGTTCTCTGTGAGATGTGGTTCAAACCATTTGGAATGCTCTGGCCAGAGCCTTTGTTCCGAGTTCCGTTGCCGTGTTCCATTGCTGTGTAGCGTGACTGGTTCTCTCCCCGTAGGGTTCTGTCTTTCCTGTTCCCTCTGTATAAATATGAATGAATTGCCACAGTTCAGCAGAGTGCAATTTAATTAATTAGAACATGTTGAGTAAAGAAAGCTTCTTTCAGTTAGGTCAGTCTAACTGAGCTTATGAAAACACTGCAGGCAAGAGGGCCTACATACATTAGTACATGATATACATGCATATACTGACAGATATACACACACACACACACACACACATACACACACACACACACACACACACACACACACACACACACACACACACACACACACACACACACACACACACACACACACACACACACACACACACACACACACACACACACACACACACCACACACACCAGCCATTTCGGCATGTACAAAGACATGCATAATCGCTCTCTAATATGTAGGTTCATACTTCCATCCCTCTTGGCCTTTATGCCCCCCGCCTGTTCTCGTTCAGCCCATATCGGTCTCATTACTGTGGGCAGAGTGAGCTGTAATGCCTCCTGAGATAAGTCCCACCTGGATGAGCAGGGCTTTGAACAGCCATGATTAGTCCTGCTGCAGAGATAACAGAGCCATTAGCTGAGGCTGATCATTTCATGGCTACTGCAACAACAAGAGCGGCAGCTCCACCCAAACCCTATGAATTTAGAGAGACTTTTGTTGAATGTGTGTGTGCGTGCGTGCGTCTTTCTGTCTGTATAGTGGGGAAAGGAGGTTATTTTAGTAAACAAGCACACTGCATAAACGTTAAATGTGCCTGACGTCTTCAGTATTTATTACAGCAGAAAGCAGGCCAGAAAACAAGAGAGAAGAGGAAAAGTATAACAGGTAGACAGAAGAGATGAGAGGAGATCAAAAGAGCCGGAATGGACGATTTGATTCAGCCTCTCAGATCTTCCACATTAGCGTCTCAATTAGAAACATGTGACTGTAGCTGTGACAGGTTGAACTGAGTGGTCACAAAGTATTTACAGTCAACCCCTAAGGATGGAGGACACTGGGAGACACTGGGGGACACTGGGGTACGCTGGGAGACGCTGGGCTACGCTGGGAGATGCTGGGGTACGCTGGGGACACTGGGGTATGCTGGGAGATGCTGGGCTATGCTGAGAGACACTGGGGGACACTGGGGTACGCTGGGAGATGCTGGGGTACGCTGGGAGACCCTGGGGTACGCTGGGAGACACTGGGGGACACTGGGGTACACTGGGAGACACTGGGGTACGCTGGGAGATGCTGGGCTATGCTGGGAGACACTGGGGTACGCTGGGAGACACTGGGGGACACTGGGGTACGCTGGGAGACACTGGGGTACGCTGGGAGACACTGGGGGACACTGGGGTACGCTGGGAGACACTGGGGTACGCTGGGAGACACTGGGGTACGCTGGGAGACACTGGGGTACGCTGGGAGACACTGGGGTATGCTCGGAGACACTGGGGGACACTGGGGTACGCTGGGAGACACTGGGGTATGCTGGGAGACACTGGGGTATGCTCGGAGACACTGGGGGACACTGGGGTACGCTGGGAGACACTGGGGTATGCTGGGAGACGCTGGACTACGCTGGGAGACACTGGGAGACACTGGGGTATGCTGGGAGACGCTGGGGTACGCTGGGAGACACTGGGAGACACTGGGGTATGCTGGGAGACGCTGGGCTACGCTGGGAGACACTGGGGTATGCTCGGAGACACTGGGAGACACTGGGGTACGCTGGGAGACGCCGGGCTACGCTGGGAGACACTGGGAGACACTGGGAGACACTGGGGTATGCTGGGAGACACTGGGGTACGCTGGGAGACACTGGGACACACTGGGGGACACTGGGGTACACTGGGAGACACTGGGGTACGCTGGGAGACGCTGGGGTACGCTGGGAGACACTGGGACACACTGGGGGACACTGGGGTACACTGGGAGACACTGGGGTACGCTGGGAGACACTGGGGTACGCTGGGAGACACTGGGGTACGCTGGGAGACACTGGGAGACACTGGGAGACGCTGGGAGACACTGAGGTACGCTGGGAGACACTGGGAGACACTGGGAGATGCTGGGAGACACTGGGAGACACTGGGGTACGCTGGGTATGCTGGGAGACGCTGGGAGACGCTGGGGTATGCTGGGAGACACTGGGACACACTGGGGGACACTGGGAGATGCTAGGAGACGCTGGGGTATGCTGGGAGACACTGGGAGACGCTGGGGTACGCTGGGAGACACTGGGACACACTGGGGGACACTGGGAGACGCTGGGGTACGCTGGGAGACACTGGGAGACACTGGGAGACACTGGGAGACGCTGGGAGACGCTGGGGTACGCTGGGAGACACTGGGACACACTGGGGGACACTGAGAGACGCTGGGGTACGCTGGGAGACACTGGGAGACACTGGGAGACACTGGGAGACGCTGGGAGACGCTGGGAGACGCTGGGAGACGCTGCGGTATGCTGGGAGACACTGGGACACACTGGGAGACACTGGGAGACGCTGGGAGACGCTGGGGTACGCTGGGAGACACTGGGAGACGGCTGCTGCTGTGCCTGCTGAGGTAGCATTCTCTGGTGCTGAAGAAGTCTAGCTAAGGCATTCCGATATAGGCTTACGGTATACTGAATATCCGGCCATGAACAAACCCTGTCCTCGTGAGGCACATTTCTTATGGTTTTCCTCCCATCAGGCACCTAATTGATCAATTGATGTTATGTATTGGTGCTAGAGTCCCCACACCTGTTTAGCCAATCAAAGCAGTCTGTTTAGCCAGTCAAAGCAGTCTGTTTAGCCAGACAAAGCAGTCTGTTTAGCCAGTCAAAGCAGTCTGGTTAGCCAGTCAAAGCAGTCTGTTTAGCCAGTCAAAGCAGTCTGTTTAGCCAGTCAAAGCAGTCTGTTTAGCCAGTCAAAGAAGTCTGGTTAGCCTGTCAAAGCAGTCTGTTTAGCCTGTCAAAGCAGTCTGGTTACCCAGTCAAAGCAGTCTGTTTAGCCAGTCAAAGCAGTCTGGTTAGCCTGTCAAAGCAGTCTGGTTAGCCTGTCAAAGCAGTCTGGTTAGCCAGTCAAAGCAGTCTGGTTACCCAGTCAAAGCAGTCTGTTTAGCCAGTCAAAGCAGTCTGGTTAGCCTGTCAAAGCAGTCTGTTTAGCCAGTCAAAGCAGTCTGGTTAGCCAGTCAAAGCAGTCTGGTTAGCCAGTTAAAGCAGTCTGGTTAGCCTGTCAAAGCAGTCTGTTTAGCCAGTCAAAGCAGTCTGGTTAGCCAGTCAAAGCAGTCTGGTTAGCCAGTCAAAGCAGTCTGGTTAGCCTGTCAAAGCAGTCTGTTTAGCCAGTCAAAGCAGTCTGGTTAGCCTGTCAAAGCAGTCTGGTTAGCCAGTCAAAGCAGTCTGGTTAGCCTGTCAAAGCAGTCTGGTTAGCCTGTCAAAGCAGTCTGTTTAGCCAATCAAAGCAGTCTGTTTAGCCTGTCAAAGCAGTCTGGTTAGCCAGTCAAAGCAGTCTGGTTAGCCTGTCAAAGCAGTCTGTTTAGCCAATCAAAGCAGTCTGGTTAGCCTGTCAAAGCAGTCTGGTTAGCCAGTCAAAGCAGTCTGGTTAGCCTGTCAAAGCAGTCTGGTTAGCCTGTCAAAGCAGTCTGTTTAGCCAGTCAAAGCAGTCTGGTTAGCCAGTCAAAGCAGTCTGGTTAGCCTGTCAAAGCAGTCTGTTTAGCCAGTCAAAGCAGTCTGTTTAGCCAGTCAAAGCAGTCTGGTTAGCCAGTCAAAGCAGTCTGGTTAGCCTGTCAAAGCAGTCTGGTTAGCCAGTCAAAGCAGTCTGGTTAGCCAGTCAAAGCAGTCTGTTTAGCCAGTCAAAGCAGTCTGGTTAGCCTGTCAAAGCAGTCTGTTTAGCCAGTCAAAGCAGTCTGGTTAGCCTGTCAAAGCAGTCTGGTTAGCCAGTCAAAGCAGTCTGTTTAGCCAGTCAAAGCAGTCTGTTTAGGAGACAATGCAGACAACAAGCAGACAAGGTGGCCCTTGATGATCAAAAGTTCATAGGTCACGTGGACACGGTACAGGGAAAGGCTTGCTTGCTAATTCTGCTCAACAATTTAGTACAATATCAATCAATAATCAGATGCCAAATACCTGAAGTCCAAAAATAACAAGCAGTAATAAAAAGCAAAATAAAAAATGTGTATTACAAACTAGTATGAGAAGTATGTACATAGTAGATTATTATTATTTTGGTGTGATGGTAGCTGTGGCCTGTAGGGGGCGCTCTGAGGGAGTCTTTTCCCAGCCTCCCTGCTCCAACCCCAGTTACAGGCCCATTGTTCCCCAGTCACAGTTTTGTCATGGTGGGACAGCTTGGGCGTTAGGCCCCCCGGCACTCTGGACCTCCCGTTCAAAAAACACACCATGCAAATGTATAGGTACGGTAGGCAAATGAACACGGGCTGAGCACAGCCTCACTGTGCTCAGACATCTGTAGCCTACACTCAGAACCGGTCTGACTGGTGGGTGCACACCCCAGCAGAACTCCTACTTCCCTTTTATCTGTCTTTCACTCAGAAACCTGCTTTTTACATCACTGCAGACCAGAGAGCAATATCAGTGTGTTTGGGAATCATTTGAGGCATTTGACATTGCAGTTACGATTAAAACACACACTCTCTCTTTCTCTCAAAACACATTCCATTGACATTGCTGCATCTTTCCTCCTGCTCCTCTTTCTCTGATTCCTCCCCGTCCTCTTTCTGTTTGGAATCTTAATGCCTGACGGGACACTTTGATTGTCAGGTTAAGTCTGTGCCTGTTGCCGTGACGGCTGGTATCACTACGCCAGAGATACTACAGTAAACATCACTTACAGCCAGAATTAGCGTAATCAAGCCCCATTCTCCCATAAACAATGCTAGTGTGCGGACGGCCATTTTAAATTAGATGAATAAATTTGAAAGCATAATTATTTTTGGCGCTTTGAGCTATTATTCTCAACTATGGAAGGGGGGAGAGAAAGAGAAGGGGTGCATGATCCCTAGAATTCACTTGCACACATATTTTATTTACCTCCTTTTCTCACCCTCTTTTTTCTTCCACTCTAGTTGTCTCCCTTTCTCGCTCTCTCCCTCTCTCTCTCCCTTTCCCTCTCTCTCTCCCTTTCCCTCTCCCTCTCCCTCTCTCTCCCTCTCTCTCCCTTTCCCACTCCCTCTCTCTCTCTCTCCCTCTATCTCTCTCTCTCTCCCTATCCCTCTCCCTCTCTCTCTCTTATTTTGTTTGCCCTGCATATGGAAGGCCTCTAAAAAAAGCAAACTCAATTAACCTCTATTGGCTCTCCCCTCATCCTAACCTCTCCTCTCAGTTCTAACAAACACACACAGACACACAGACACACAGACACACACACACACACACACACATACACACACACACACACACACACACAGACACACACACACACACACACACACACACACACACACACACACACACACACACACACACACACACACACACACACACACACACACACACACACACACACAGAGTGATATGAATAAATAACATCAAAACAAACTAAGGAGCTAAACTACGCACACTCCTGTAAACATTGAAAACTTACTTTTTAGTGACTATCTGCTAGATTAATTTATCAGAAGTTATCCCAACCATTCCATGTTAGACTTCACTGCTTCCCCATCCCTAAAATACTGCCGTCCAGACGGTAATCTAATTAAGATTGGGAATATATGGGGTCACCCTCCCTCCCTTATACCCCTTAACCCTTACCTCAATCACTTCATGTCTCTGTCTGAGCACTGCAGACAGTCTAGATTAAGCTGTGTTAACACACACACACACACTGAACATGATTGAATGATTGATGCCCATTACTGCATGAATTACTGTGTGAATAATGTAATTCCATACCACTGTATGTCTGTAGACTATAGACTAGATATTAACTTACAGCCTCCTCACACATGGCGTTTGTAGCAGTAAAGTAAACTTGTTTAACTTTAATTCAGTCAATTCACAATTGCTCTCCCTCCCTCCCTCCCTCCTGATCCTTCTCCCCTCTTTTTCCTGCTGTACATTCCAGTTCATGTTCTGTGGTTCATTTGTTTGATTGAGTCTCTCACTTGTCTGAGTGTGGAGAGGTGGCTCCAACTGGGAGAGAAGGCCTGGTCGCACTGGGACCACACTTCCCTGGGCTGGGAAACGATTACTGCCCCCTCTCACCTTCCTGCCTTCTTTTCCCTTTTTCATTCTCTCTCGCTCTCTTTCTCTGTCTGTCAATTCAATTCAAAGGGCTTTATTGGTATGCAAAACATATGTTTACATTGCCAAAGCAAGTGAACTAGATAATAAACAAAAGTGAAATAAACAATCAAAAAGAAACAGTAAACATTGCATAGAGACATTTCAAATGTCATATTATGGCTATGTACAGTATTATAACGATGTGCAACTAGTTAAAGTACAAAAGGGAAAATAAATATGGGTTGTATTTACAATGGTGTTTGTTCTTCACTGGTTGCCCTTTTCTTGTGGCAATATGTCACACATCTTGCTGCTGTGATATTTGTGGTATTTCACCCAATATATATGGGAGTTTATCAAAATGGGATTTGTTTTCAAATTCTTTGTGGGTCTGTGTAATCTGAGGGACATATATTTGGCAGGAGGTTAGGAAGGGCATCTCAGTTTCCACCTCATTTTGTGGGCAGTGTGCACATAGCCTGTCTTCTCTTGAGAGCCAGGTCTGCCTGCGGCGGCTTCCTCTCCATTGCAAAGTCTACCGTATGCTCACTGAGTCTGTACATAGTCAAAGCTTTCCTTAAATTTGGGTCAGTCACAGTGGTCAGGTATTCTGCCACTGTGTTCTCTCTGTTTAGTGCCAAATAGCATTCCAGTTAATTCAGTTTTTTTGTAAATTCTTTCCAATGTGTCAAGTAATTATCTATTTGTTTTCTCATGATTTGGTTGGGTCTAATTGTGTTGCTGTCCTGGGGATCTGTGGGGTCTGTTTCTGTTTGTGAACAGAGCCCCAGGACCAGCTTTCTTAGGGGACTCTTCTCCAGGTTATTCTCACTGTAGGTGATGGCTTTGTTATGGAAGCTTTGGGAATCACCTCCTTTTATGTGGTTGTAGAATTGAACTGCTCTTTTCTGGATTTTGATAATTAGCGGGTATTGGGTAATTATGCTCTGCATGCATTATTTGTTGTTTTGCGTTGTACATGGAAGATGTTTTTGAAGAATTCTACATGCAGAGTCTCAATTTGGTGTTTGTCCCATTTGTGAATTATTGGTTGGTGAGCGGACCCCAGACCTCACAACCATAAATGGCAATGGGTTCTGTAACTGATTCAAGTACTTTTAGCCAGATCCTAATTAGGATGTCAAATGTTATGTTCCTTTTGATGGCGTAGAAGGCCCTTCTTGCCTTGTCTCTCAGATCGGTCACAGCTTGTGGTGCTGATGTTTAGGCCGAGGTAGGTATAGTTTTTTGTGTACACTTGGGCAACGGTGTTTAGATGGAATTTATATTTGTGGTCCTGGCAACTGGACCTTTTTTGGAAACCATTACTTTTGTCTTACTGAGATTTACTGTCAGGGCCCAGTTCTGACAGAATCTGTGCAGAAGATCTAGGTGCTGCTGTAGGCCCTCCTTGGTGGACAGAACCACAGATCATCAGTAGACATTTGACTAGTAGGGTGCTGCAGACTGTTCTAGTGCACCGGCCAATTTGTTGATATGTTGAAGAGGTGGGTCTCAAGCTGGATCCCTGTCTCACCCCACAACACTCTCCAGTCTCTCTCTCCAGTCTCTCTCTCCAGTCTCTCTCTCCAGTCTCTCTCTCCAGTCTCTCTCTCCAGTCTCGCTCTCCAGTCTCTCTCTCCAGTCTCTCTCTCCAGTCTCTCTCTCCAGTCTCTCTCCCCAGTCTCTCTCTCCAGTCTCCTTCTCCAGTCTCTCTCTCCAGTCTCTCTCTCCAGTCTCGCTCTCCAGTCTCTCTCTCCAGTCTCGCTCTCCAGTTTCTCTCCCCAGTCTCTCTCCCCAGTCTCTCTCTCCAGTCTCGCTCTCCAGTCTCTCTCTCCAGTCTCTCTCTCCAGTCTCTCTCCCCAGTCTCGCTCTCCAGTCTCTCTCTCCAGTCTCTCTCTCCAGTCTCTCTCTCCAGTCTCTCTCCCCAGTCTCTCTCTCCAGTCTCGCTCTCCAGTCTCTCTCTCCAGTCTCTCTCTCCAGTCTCTCTCTCCAGTCTCTCTCCCCAGTCTCTCTCTCCAGTCTCTCTCTCCAGTCTCTCTCCCCAGTCTCTCTCTCCAGTCTCTCTCTCCAGTCTCTCTCCCCAGTCTCTCTCAAGAGTCTCGCTTTCCAGTCTCTCTCTCCAGTCTCTCTCTCCAGTCTCTCTCAAGAGTCTCGCTCTCCAGTCTCTCTCTCCAGTCTCTCTCTCCAGTCTCTCTCTCCAGTCTCTCTCTCCAGTCTTTCTCTCCAGTCTCTCTCCCCAGTCTCTCTCAAGTGTCTCGCTTTCCAGTCTCTCTCTCCAGTCTCTCTCTCCAGTCGCTTTCAAGGGGGTCTCTTTCCAGTCTCTCTCTCCAGTCTTTCTCTCCCTCTCGCTCTCTCTCCATTAAATTAAGTTAAATTCAATTCAAAGGGCTTTATTGGCATGGGAAACATATGTTAACATTGTCAAAGCAAGTGAAGTAGATAATATACAAAAGTGAAATAAACAATAAAATGAACAGTAAACATTACACTTATCATTACACTAAACATTTATCCAAAAGGATAAAGACATTACAAATGTCATATTATGTATATATACAGTATTGTAACAATGTGCAAATGGTTAAAGTACAAAAGGGAAAATAAATAAACATAAATATGGGTTGTATTTACAATGGTGTTTGTTCTTCACTCTCTCTCTCTCTCTCTCTCTCTCTCTCTCTCTCTCTCTGTCTCTCTCTGTCTCTCTCCCTCTCCCTCCCCCCACTATTCCCCTCCCTTTATTTACATATCAGGAGAAGTCCTACCCAGGGAGGAGGGGTGAGTGGGAGGTGAAGTGTGTGTTTGGTGTGTGTGAAGGGGTCGTGGGGAGGTTTGTGGATGTGTTTGGTGTGTGTGAAGGGGTCGTGAGGAGGTTTGTGGATGTGTTTGGTGTGTGTGAAGGGGTCGTGGGGAGGTTTGTGGATGTGTTTGGTGTGTGTGAAGGGGTCGTGGGGAGGTTTGTGGATGTGTTTGGTGTGTGTGAAGGGGTCGTGAGGAGGTTTGTGGATGTGTTTGGTGTGTGTGAAGGGGTCGTGGGGAGGTTTGTGGATGTGTTTGGTGTGTGTGAAGGGGTCGTGGGGAGGTTTGTGGATGTGTTTGGTGTGTGTGAAGGGGTCGTGGGGAGGTTTGTGGATGTGTTTGGTGTGTGTGAAGGGGTCGTGGGGAGGTTTGGGGATGTGTTTGGTGTGTGTGAAGGGGTCGTGGGGAGGTTTGTGGATGTGTTTGGTGTGTGTGAAGGGGTCGTGAGGAGGTTTGTGGATGTGTTTGGTGTGTGTGAAGGGGTCGTGGGGAGGTTTGTGGATGTGTTTGGTGTGTGTGAAGGGGTCGTGAGGAGGTTTGTGGATGTGTTTGGTGTGTGTGAAGGGGTCGTGGGGAGGTTTGTGGATGTGTTTGGTGTGTGTGAAGGGGTCGTGGGAGGTTTGTGGATGTGTTTGGTGTGTGTGAAGGGGTCGTGGGAGGTTTGTGGATGTGTTTGGTGTGTGTGAAGGGGTCGTGAGGAGGTTTGTGGATGTGTTTGGTGTGTGTGAAGGGGTCATGGGGAGGTTTGTGGATGTGTTTGGTGTGTGTGAAGGGGTCGTGGGGAGGTTTGTGGATGTGTTTGGTGTGTGTGAAGGGGTCGTGGGAGGTTTGTGGATGTGTTTGGTGTGTGTGAAGGGGTCGTGAGGAGGTTTGTGGATGTGTTTGGTGTGTGTGAAGGGGTCGTGAGGAGGTTTGTGGATGTGTTTGGTGTGTGTGAAGGGGTCGTGAGGAGGTATGTGGATGTGTTTGGTGTGTGTGAAGGGGTCGTGGGGAGGTTTGTGGATGTGTTTGGTGTGTTTGGTGTGCTTCATAATATGTCCAGTAGGATAAGAACACTTTAAACATGTCAATGTGTGTATGTTCAGTGTACGTGTTTAACCCGTTGTAGGGGCACAATATGGAGGAAGGACTGAGGTGTGTGTGCGTGTGTGTGTGTGTGTGCGTGCGTGCGTGTGAAGCACAACCTCCTTTGTTGTCCGTCCCTCCCTCTACAACACCCAAAGATGAGAGGCGTTGCTATGACAACAGGGTAGAGTATCTAAAAGCAGTAGTCTACAGAGAGACAGGAAGCCATCCTTTGATTGATTGATGTGTGTTGTTGTTGTTGGCTTGTGGATTCACCCACAAATCCCCTTAAGACACACATAACCTTACTTCCCTACCATAAACCAGTCATTCTATCACTCTGTGGTTGTGTGGTTGGATTGTGATGAAGATGGACTGGTCTGGAGGAGAGGGAATCCTTCTAGAGAGAGGAAGTGGTTATGTTAAGGATACTGTAACATGTATGGATGCCTACATCAGTTAGCCATTTTCCTCTGGGTCTCCCCTTTCCGGGACTTCAATTGATAGGGATCTCTCTGCACACACACAGCCTTCATAAGAACAGGGTCTCAGGGAGCAAAACCCTACGCCATGTCTCTGCCCCCCATGTCCACTTCCATGTCCCATATCCCTGGTATGATCTGGTCCTACTTCTCTGACCACTAACCCTTCCCTCCTGTCTCTACACTCTAAAAATTAGGGGTTCAACAAGGGTTCTTCTAAGATCCTCAAAGTTCTTCGAAGAACCTTAGGGTTCTTGGCACTGGAAATTTCCCCCAAAAGGTTATTCCAAGAACCCCATAGGAGGTGGGGTTTATCAAGGAACCTCCTTAGTTGGTGGGGGTTCTTGCAGGAACCTAACTGCCCAACTGAAACGTTTAGATTTGAATTTGAAAGGACAACAGGTGCAGGCACCTAACTGAAAAATGTAAAGATCTCCTCAATTTAAGGTAAGGTTTGTCCCTTGTATGATCTAAATTCATATTGTTTTACGATGATACCCTCTATCTTTTTATATTTGTGCAAATCTTTCTAAAACAGAAAATGGACACAATTCAATGGTTATCAATCAACAAAGAGGTAAGAATATGTAGGCTATAAGAATATGCTGAAGGCTAGCTGTATTGGGTGCAGATGACTGAACTGCTCACTTTTGTGTCTGTGTCTGCAGGTATACAGACGAGGAGGCATACAACGGTATGTCTATTGGTATGTTATGGAATGCAGATCACATTTACCATCTTCCTCCCTTACCACTTCAATGAATATCCCATAGGCCTCTACATTATGGACAAGGTATGTGTATGAAAACCATTATCAAAACTTTTTTTTTTTTAATTCACATTCACCAGAAAAACCAAGGTATGAATACTGTTGTGTGCATGTTTTCTTAATCATCTGTATAATAATTATTTTTGGCATTCCCAGACTTCTCCCTCTCTACACCTCTGATGAATATAACAGGAAATCTGTTTGATCACCATGCACTGCAAAATCATTCTGGCTATGGATACAGAGAACATCACCACATTAACAACAACATGCCAGAGGATATATTCATTGGACTTGGGGCTCTGCTGTGAGTTTACCTCCTATTTGGATTTTTCTTTGACACGAAAATGATAATAAACACTGACAACAAAAATGTTGTGTTGTTGTTATGTGTATTATTATTATTAATAATACTAATAATAGGGGAGGGGGGTAGTCCAAAGATTAACCCCAAAAGGTTCTTCAAAAGGTTCTTTGAGGATCCATTAAAAGGGGTTCTTTGAAGAACTATTTTAAAGAGTTATTGGAAGAACTTATAGGTGTTCCCCCACTGTTTCAGTTTGAAGAACCCCTAAAGGATACTCCAGGAACCTTTTCTTTTAAGAGTGTAGCCTCTCACTGTTATGTTTGTAGTTTTGTTAACACTGTAAATAGCCAACTCTCATGGTCTGTCACGTCCTGGCCAGTATATAAAGTTAATTGTTTTGTAGTTTGGTCAGGGCGTGGCAGAGAGTATTTGTTTTATGTGGTTCGGGGTGGTGTGTTTGTTAAAAGGGTGTTTGGTTTAGTATTTTCGGGTTTTGGTTTATGTCTAGGTAGTTCTATGTGGAGTCTAGTGAGTGTATGTCTATGTTTGGTTAATTGGGGTTGGGACTCTCAGTTGAAGGCAGGTGTTGTCTATCTGCCTTTGATTGAGAGTCCCATATATTAGGGTGCGTGTTGTGATTTGTGGGTGATTGTTCTGTGTTGAGCCTATGCTAGCCAGACTGTTTGTAGTTGTTCGTTCGTTCTTTTTGTTTTGTGATTTTGTACGTTCATTTTTTGAAGTAAATAAATTCTCAAGATGAGCATACACGTACCTGCTGCGTATTGGTCCACATTTTCCGATGACGATTTCGTTATATCATCAGAGGACGAAGACAACCGTGACATGGTCTCCATTTTGGTTTCATCTATAACCAGTGTTGGGGAAGCTACTCTTAAAATATATTTTAACAAGCTACCAATTACTTCACACAGGAAGAAGTTAAACTACACTAAATCTACCCTTAAGAAAAATATAGTTTACTTAACTAAAGTTACTTTGAAAAAGTAGTTCACTACATCCAAACTACTTTGTGATAAATTTTCATTTCAAATCTGAAATGTCATAGACTACAAATTGCAAAAACATATCATTCTGGAGTCAGATGTTAACATAATATGTCATTTAGCCTTTTAAAAAAAAACAATGTTTCAAGTGAGAATATGTTCGGTCTGATGCCGAAAACTACGGAAATTCTTGCCTTCTTCACCCATATTTTTATTTTTTTATTTTTTTAAACGTAATGCGTAGTTCCAGTAGTTATCTACACCGCTACATGTCAAAAAAAGTAATTAACTACTGAAAACACTTCCAAGATTTTAATTTAGTTCAACTACCACCAAGCTACTGCAAAATGTAGTGAAATCACTAGTTGAACTACATCTAGTTCATTACTCCCCATCACTGTATATAACTAACTTGCATAAGTTTAACACCATGTACATAACCAACGGTTTCACATTCCCAGTTATAGGGGAAGCCCTACCCATCGTGCCTGTGTAAAAAAAATACTCAATCCCAAGAATTCATTAGAAACAAACAGAAACGCGAGATGGCGCCATAAGATGGGGCTGGTGATTGGGTGTCCTGCACTCCCCAGCTCCTTCCTGTACCTGACCTCCGGTTGACCCTTAGACAACCCCTCTGAGAGGAGTAAAGGGCTTTTCTCTGCTGGCGGGGGCTGGAGGGAGGTGGGGCAGGGGGGGTCTGAGCTGCAAACGCCAGAATTCCTGTGCCGTTAGCATGAGCACCAGTAGTGCTATCGCCTCCATCACTCCAGCTGCCGCACTGATATAATTGCAGCCTGTGATCTCTGGCGGGCCAAAACGCTCTCATTTTCCTCAAAGATCAGTTTGAAGTTCCTCAAACTCCCCCACCACCCTTTTGTCACCCTTCAACCCTCCACTCCATCCTACCCCCTCCACTCCATCCTACCCCCTCCACTCCATCCTACCCCCTCCACTCCATCCTACCCCCTCCACTCTCTTGCTCTGCGTCTTGTTCATGTTCAACTTCCCTCCTCTCCCTCTGATCATCTCGTAGCTTGCCCCGCCCCGCCTCACCTTCTCCTCTCTCACTCCAATGTCACTCATTGCATTAAAGTTTCAAGTTGCTTCAAGGCTTTAATTCTTGATATATGTAATAAGCTCCTAATAGTTGAACTCTTGTTTGGTCTTGGAATCTCTGTGCTGTTGTTTTGGAGCGAACAGCTGAGCGTGTCCATGCCTCTTCGTCCTGTTCTGGAACGACCCATCCAGACATACACCATGACATCATTCTAGGACTTTTCTACAGATGTTTACAGACAGTTGACCGTGCCCTCTGAATTCTACACCACAACGTGTCCTCAGTCCGACTCTGTGTATGTCCCTGGTCCTGGCAGGATAAAGCGCTGTGGCGAACAGTTACCATTCTGCTGGACTTGATCTGAAACAGAATCCCTGATGTGTTTAGTTATGTAAATAGTTGTTACTCAACATTCCGTGCTCCTAATCATGCATCTGTTTGAGGTCAATCCATTGTTTGGAGGTTTTGGAAAACCATCAGATCATCTGTACTGAATTCCCCACCGATATATGATATGACATAATGTGATATGCTTTAATATGATGTGATGTAGTGCAACCAGAGCTACAACCTCTGGAATGGGCACTTGGCATCTCCATAGACAGCCTCACCCACTTCACCCTCTCAGTTGCCCAGTTGGCACCCTGGCATCAGTCAATCAGAGGCTGGGATGGAGAATGTGGTCTGAAATGTAATTCTGATCAATCACACGTTGATAAGGCAGTGATGACGACTCGGTAGTGTTCTCTGAGAGAGAGAGAGAGAGAGAGAGCACTCGCTGCCTTATATGGGCTTGATTTACTGTAGATCTCCAGTCACTCTGGGCTCGTCTGCCACGTCTTCTTCACACGGGACGAGGTCTCTCCTTGTGTGTGTGCGCGCGCATACTTACATGTGTCTGCGCGGGTTCTGTTTGTGTGTGTGTGCACGTGTGTGTGTGTTAGTTAAACAGGACTAACTAAATAGCTGATTGAGTGTGCTGTATACATACTGTTACTGTGTGAGAAACTCTCTTTCTGAGCAAAACATTCTCCTCTGGCTGACATTCCTGTTTTTCTCTGTAAACTTCCCCTTTAAGCAGCAGTGGACCTCCAACATTAAAGGTTCAGTGGTGTGAATGTCCAGTAACCAGAATAAAAGAGCATTCATTCATCCCCATTAACATATTGGGATTGCAGACAGTTACCAAGGTCAAGTGTGTGCACTCGAGCTGAGTTAGAGACAGTTACACTGTGTGTGTGTGTGTGTGTGTGTGTGTGTGTGTGTGTGTGTGTGTGTGTGTGTGTGTGTGTGTGTGTGTGTGTGTGTGTGTGGTTTGCGTGGGTCTGGGCCAGTCCTCGTTTCTACAGATCCTTAACTCACCTGCAGACCAGGTCTGCTCCTTATCACTCCCCTGTTCTGATTGGCTCTTATCAGCCCTCTGAGCTCTGATTGACCCTTATCTGCTGGCCCTGCTCTGATTGGGGGTCATAAAGCAGCGCTGTAATGGACCATGAATAGCCAGAAAACACACTGATACCAAGGTTTGACCCAAACACAACCAGACACAGATCCTCCTCCGACCACCACACTCATCCTTTTCTTCCCCTCTCCTCCCACATCTCCTCCCACACAAGGGATGTTGGTGCTGCTGACAAAATGGCCATACCATTTATTTCCTGCTCTGTGCTCTCACAGCCTGTCATTATGTTAGTAGGTGTACTGGCCTGCATGTGACTTTTTAGATCTATGTAAAAAGGGATGTATTTGCTGTTGGCTTGCTGTCTGCTACAGTGTTGTACTAAATCTGTTGGACTCTCTCTTCACAGTTGTTCTCCTTTGAAATGTCTCTGTTCATCCTCACTGGAATATTTGGCATGTTCCTTTATTTGACACAACCTGACTCACTGCAGTGGTTTCTTCCTTAGGCTTGATGTGTTCTACATTCATCCTCTGGGGGGCAGTAGTAATCTACTGCCCTCGACACTGTGTTTGTGTGAGAGAGAGCAAGAAAGGGTGTTGTACTGTAAAAGAGAGAGAGAGAGAGAGAGAGTGTGTTTTTTATAAAGGATGAGTGTGTTGTGAAGCTGGTAGGGCCGTAGAGACACAGAGACAGGGGGGTTTAATAGATTTAGAACAGGAGGGGAATGGACATTTTAACTCCTCTTCTTCACTGAATAGAGAAAAGAGGAGGGCAAATAAAGGCTATAGTGTCAGTGTCTGTCTCATGTAGTGAGAGAAAGTACAGCAGTCCCTGTTCTCTCTCTCTCTCTCTCTCTCTCTCTCTCTCTCTCTCTCTCTCTCCTCTCTCTCTCTCTCTCTCTCTCTCTCTCTCTCTCTTTTTTTCTTCTCTCTCTTCCAGTCTCTCTCTCTCTCCATTTCTTTTTCATTCTCTAACTCTCTCTGAATGTTTCTCTCTTGCTGCCCTCCGCCCTCCAAGGCCCTTAGATTTATGTCATCGCTGTGCCTGTGGTTTTATCATGCCATGTTATCACGATTCCTCTCTCTCTCTCCCTCCTTCCCTCTCCCTCCTTCGCTCTCCTATCCTCTGTCTCCATGTTGTGATTCCTAACTTCAGATATAACCCAGCCAATCACACAGGGTTAACCTGCAGTCTCCATTTATGACATCTGTGACCTCTGTCTCTATTGGCTCTGTGTAATTGCATACGAATTACATGTATGACATTATAGTGATTAGTGATGTTTGGGATCACACACCAGGATCCTCAAATCAATCACATTTGTCTTGTTAGTCTCTGATTCTTTACACAATCAAACAAGTGTTGTCTTCTACAGTTTTACTACTGAATAATGTATATATTGGTTTGTATTGTTGTGTGAGTATAAATCTAGTAAAGTGCATGTCTATCCAAACCACTTCATGTGGAAGGTTTTATGTGCATTGTGTTAGAGTCTAATTGTTTTTGCTTCCTATCTCAGTGCTTGACCTTTGGTTCTTTGGTCCATATCAAACTCGTCCTAATCTCAATGATCATGAATTCTGAGAGAATGACTCCCTCTCCATTCACAACCTTCAGAGAACTTCTGAGCCTTTATCTGGGAAAGTTTCTCTTTAATTGGAATAATTCTCTAAAAGGGAGATGTGGGAGTGAAGTCCTAAAGTCCTGCATCTGAATGAGATCTGAGAATAGGAAGGAGGGAGAGAGTCTGTGATATGGATTAGAGAACATGGATGGATATCTCTCACACACACACCTTCTCTCAGTATTTTTATTTATTTATTTAGCCAGGCAAGTCAGTTAAGAAGAAATTCTTATTTACAATGACGGCCTACCCCCATCAAACTCGGATAATGCTAGGCCAACTGGGTGGCGCCCTATGGGACTCCCAATCACAGCCAGATGTGATTCAGCCTGGATTCGAACCAGGGACTGTAGTGACACCTCTTGCAGTGAGATGCAGTGCCTTAGACCGCTGCGCCACTCATTTGCAGTGAATGGATGGAGGAGCAGGTTCTACACACACATAACACACACACACACACACACACACACACACACACACACACACACACACACACACACACACACACACACACACACACACACACACACACACACACACACACACACACACACACACACACACACACACTCAGACAAACAGACTCACACGTCCCACATACAGTAAATGTAGGGTTAGGAGGTTGGAAGGGAGAGAGGGGCTAAGATGGGTCTGTGAGCAGGCTGTATCTCATTACATAGGAGTGTAATAGCCATCATTCACAATAATATTTAGCACGTGCTGCCTATTATTGAAGCACTAATATCAATGCTGAAAATGAGAACCAGAACACACACACTCTCTCTCTCTCTCTCTCTCTCTCTCTCTCGCTATCTCTATCTCTCTCTCTCTCGCTATCTCGCTCTCTCTCTCTCTCTCTCACTCTCCAGATAATCACAGAGAGATGGACCAAAGGAGCAGAGGTTAGAACCTTCACTACTATCTCCTTTCTCTCTCCCTCCCTCTCTCTCTCTACTCTCCTTTACTATCTCCTTTCTCTCCCTCTCTCTCTCTACTCTCCTTTACTATCTCCTTTCTCTCTCTCTCCCTCTCTCTCTCTACTCTCCTTTACTATCTCCTTTCTCTCTCCCTCCCTCTCTCTCTACTCTCCTTTACTATCTCCTTTCTCTCTCTCTCCCTCTCTCTCTCTACTCTCCTCTACTATCTCCTTTCTTTCTCTCTCTCCCTCTACTTTCCTTGACTATCTACTTTCTCTCTCTCTCTCTCCTCTCCTCTACTATCTCCTTTCTCTCTTCCTCTCTACTCTCCTCTACTATTTATTTTCTCTCTCCCCTCTCCTACTCTCCTCTAACTATCTCCCTTTCTCTATCTCGCTCTCTACTCTCCTCTACTTTCTCTTTTCTCTCTCTCTCTCTCTCTCTCTACTCTCATTTACTATTTCCTTTCCCTCTCCCCCTCTACTCTCCTCTACTATCTCCTTTCTCTCTTCCTCTCTACTATCTCCTTTCTCTCTCCCTCTCTACTCTCCTCTACTATCTCCTTTCTCTCTCCCTCTCTACTCTCCTTTACTATCTCCTTTCTCTCTCCCTCTCTTCTCTCCTCTACTATCTCCTTTCTCTCTCTCTCCCTCTCTACTCTCCTCTACTATCTCTTTCTCTCTCTCCCTCTCTACTCTCCTTTACTATCCTCCTTTCCTCTCCATCCCCTCTCTACTCTTCCTCTTACTATCTCCTTTCTCTCTCTCTCCCTCTCTACTCTCCTTTACTGTCTCCTTTCTCTGTCCCTCTCTACTCTCCTCTACTATCTCCTTTCTCTCTCCCTCTCTACTTTCCTTGACTATCTACTTTCTCTCTCTCTCTATTCTCCTCTACTATCTCCTTTCTCTCTCTCTCTCTCTACTCTCCTCTACTATCTCCTTTCTCTCTCTCCCTCTCTACTCTCCTCTATTATCTCCTTTCTCTCTTCCTCTCTACTCTCCTCTACTATCTCCTTTCTCTCTTCCTCTCTACTCTCCTCTACTATCTCCTTTCTCTCTCTCTCTCTACTCTCCTTTACTATCTCCTTTCTCTATCTCTCTCTCTATTCTCCTTTACTATCTCCTTCCTTTCTCTCTCTCTCTCTACTCTCCTCTACTATCTCCTTTCTCTCTTTCCCTCTCTACTCTCCTCTACTATCTCTTTTCCCTCTCTGACCTCTCCTTCTCCTCTCCCCTCCTTGCTTTATTCAGTGAGGTTATTCATAAAATATTGCTAAATGTATCACCAGGTTTTAAAACGTACAGTTAGTTAATTGATACAGGCATCACACTCAGGATGTAATATTGAATAGCAATAGAAAGAATAGGAGTTTTGTTCATAAATTAATTTTCTTTCATGGATAAAACAGCTTGTATAATTACCAGTGTTACTACAGTTTGTGTTAAAAAGGTATCTTATTTATAGTGCATTCGGAGAGTATTCAGACCACTTGAATAGCATTATTCCTCGTGGGGACCGACAAAATGTCCCCACTCCGTCACGCTCTGACCTTAGAGAGCCATTTTATTTCTCTATGTGGTTAGGTCAGGGTGTGATGTGGGGTGGGCATTCTATGTTGTATATTTCTTTGTTGTGACTGAGTAGAGTTCCTAATCAGAGGCAGCTGTCTATCGTTGTCTCTGATTGGGAATCATACTTAAGCAGCCTTTTCCCACCTGTGTTTTGTGGGTAGTTATTTTCTGTTTAGCATTCTGTGCCTGATGGAACTGTTCGCTTTCGTTTTTTTGTTGTTGTTGTTATTTCTTGTTTTGAGTGTTTCTTGGTAATAAATATCATGAACACTTACCACGCTGCGTTTTGGTCCACTTCTTCTTCAACTACAAACGACACGCGTTACACACTCGTCCAAATCTTTATCCTTGTGAGGACTTCTGGTCCCCACAAGGATAGTAAAACAAAAAGACAGACACACACACACACACACACACACACACACACACACACACACACACACACACACACACACACACACACACACACACACACACACACACACACACACACACACAAACTATCCAAACACTCTTAAACCATTGTTGACTTTCCTTTGAAGATGTTCAGACCACCCTCATACCTCTAATGTGGTAATCCCAGTTTATAGTTAATATAAATTAACTTTATGGTCTTCCAGTTAAACTGTCATGATCATTCTCTTTCAGATGGACTGAGAATCCTCTCTCACAGGTTTATAGTCATCATGTAGTTAATGGTCAAATGTATGCACACACCTGGTGATGTGAACCAAACTGACAGGTTTAGGAGATAGTTCACAAATACCAATCCCAGCTTTGATCCAATATGAAACACTTTACTTGTTTAGACTGTATGAGAAGAGATGATTCATACCAAAGAACATAGTCTTTCATACATTTTCTTTTGTTTGTTTCATTTTACTGACTGACACACAGACACACACAGACACACACACACACACACACACACACACACACACACACACACACACACACACACACACACACACACACACACACACACACACACACACACACACACACACACACACACACACACACACACACACACACACACACACACACACACACACACACACACACACGTCTTGTACAGCTAACATTGTGGGGACACACAATTCAGTCCCATTCAAAATCATATTTTCCCTAAGCCCTAACCCTAAACCTAGCCCTAACCCGTCCTCTTACCCTAACCCTAACCTTAACCCAAAAACCTAACCTTAACCATAACCCTAAACCTAACCCTAGCTCCTAACCCTAACCCTAAAACTAACCCTAACTCCTAACTCCTAACCCTGACCCTTAACCTAACCCTAGTTCCTAACCCTAACCCTAAACCTAACCCTAAATCTAACCCTAACTCCTAACCCTAAAACTAACCCTAGCTCCTAACCCTAACCCTAAACCTAACCCTAACTCCTAACCCTAACCCTAATCCTAACTCCTAACCCTAACCCTAAACCTAACCCTAGCTCCTAACCCTAAATCTAACCCTAAAACTAACCCTAGCTCCTAACCCTAAACCTAACCCTAACTCCTAACCCTAAACCTAACCCTAGCTCCTAACCCTAAACATAACCCTAACTCCTAAAACTAACCCTAACCCTAAAGCTAACTCTAGCTCCTAACCCTAACCCTAAAGCTAACTCTAGCTCCTATCCCTAACCCTAAAACTAACCCTAGCTCCTATCCCTAACCCTAAAACTAACCCTAGCTCCTATCCCTAACCCAAAACTAACCCTAGCTCCTATCCCTAACCCTAAAACTAACCCTAGCTCCTAACCCGAACCCTAAAACTATCCCTAATCCTAAAACTAACCCTAGCTCCTATCCCTAACCCTAAAACTAACCCTAGCTCCTATCCCTAACCCTAAAACTAACCCTAGCTCCTAACCCGAACCCTAAAACTATCCCTAATCCTAAAGCTAACCCTTGCTCCTAACCCCAACCATAAAACTAACCCTGCTCCTAACCCTTAAAGTAATTCTAAACTTAACCCTATATTTATGTTGGTCTCCACAAGAATAGTTAAACACGTCCACAGACACACACCCACACACACAAATACACCACAGGCACCTGCAAAAAAAGAGCAGTCATTGTTTCAGACCTCTACCACCTCCTCTCCCCCTTTTTTTCTCTGTCCCTCTCTTCCCCGTTGAGAAGATTTTCTTGCACTTCTTATCTCTCTTTCTAGCAGCGCCCCCCTCTCTGTGTGCCCCCGTCCCTCTACTGTCACTACACAAATACAGCTGACAGGTGGGGGCTCTGCCACGACCTGCTCGCGTGCCGCCCCACAAATCCCCCTGCAGCCAGCCAACATCCCCCTGTGTGCATGTGTTGGTTTTATCCATAGATAGAAACAGTCCCTATACTTGTGTGTAACAGGACAGTTTGAGAGTTTTGTAGCTGTTTTCTCTTGATTCACAAGGAAATGCAGTTTGCAATTGTTCCTCTCAAAGTGTGAAGCAGGAAAACAGAGAGGTTTAAGCAGTAAAGGTTAGCCCTAATGTGTTGCATTTGGATGAAAATACACTTAAAGCCTGTGGAAGCCACAACCAGTAGTGGACATAACTCTTTTCCCATCTAAGGTTAGTGTATTGGACATCAGATACAGTAGCTATGTCCTTAGTAAATCACAGAGATTGCTTGTTAGGTCCATCAATCCTCTGTCTAGTCAGTCAATCAATCAATTCATTTATCAGGTAGATCAATCTCTCTATAAATCAATCAGCCATTACTTGCCTCAATACTTGTTTAAATTATTTTCCCGCCTGCAAAGTATTGGATATGGTTCAGTAAATTACAGAAATATTCAGTAATGTGGGTGAAAGTCTCAGAGTGGACTCAATGGGACTACTTAGCCAAAGTGACCTGTTTTATAACATTACCGCAAATCTACTGATCACACTCATGCAAAAAATGCTAATTCACAGTATAAGTCCAGTTATAGCAAGAACCAATACTCCACACATCATTTTCCACAACAAAATTGGATTGATTGAGAGTGTATCTGTCTAGATGTTCTTTATATTACTGTCAAATAACTGCTAGACGCCATTTTGTTAACCGTACAATAGTTGTTTTTAAGAGGTGTGTGACTGTGTGCGTCCATGCCCATATATTTTTATAATTATTTCCCCTTTGAGCATATTGAAGGAGTTGAGGTGGCCATGGGGGCTGAATGCTGCTGGTCAGTGGCCTGTTTGTGTTGTTTTCAAACACAGACCTGCGGGTCTTTCTCATGTGAATTAAACTGGGTCCTGTGTCCCTCTATTGTATAAACGTGTGTCTCAACCTCTAACTGATCATCCAGGAGCACAGCAATGACAAAACACATTTGTGTTTAATTTTCTTTTGTCTGTCTCTCTGTTTGTTTTGGTGTGCGTGTGTGTGTGTGTGTGTGTGTGTGTGTGTGTGTGTGTGTGTGTGTGTGTGTGTGTGTGTGTGTGTGTGTGTGTGTGTGTGTGTGTGTGTGTGTGTGTGTGTGTGTGTGTGTGTGTGTGTGTGTGTGTGTGTGTGTGTGTGTGTGTGTGCGCATACACATCTGTTAATCAATTTGTTTGACTGACTTGCCTAGTTAAATAAAGGTTGAATAAATAAATAAATAAAAGACTGTGTCTTTCTGTGTGTGTGTCTGTTTGTACAGATGCACATCTTAATTTGACCCTGCTTGTCACAGGAAATGTGAATTATTATGTGGATTCTAGTTAATGGACATTATTGTAGGGGTTGGTACATTTTTAGTTAGGGCAAATCAAGTCTGACATTTTAAAGTGGAAATTACAAACTTTAGCAGCCTTTTTATAAACCTTGAATACACTACAATTTGTATTTCCTGATCTGCGATAACAGAGTGATCAAATTAAGAAAGTAGATCTGTCTGTCTGTCTGTCTGTCTGTCTGTCTGTCTGTCTGTCTGTCTGTCTGTCTGTCTGTCTGTCTGTCTGTCTGTCTGTCTGTCTGTCTGTCTGTCTGTCTGTCTGTCTGTCTGTCTGTCTGTCTGTCTGTCTGTCTGTCTGTCTGTCTGTGTTTTGCAGTGTGTGTATCTGTCTATCTGTGATGCAAGCGGTCAGCGATAGATGTTGTGTTCTGTGTTGTGTGTGGTATTCTTACCATGCTGCTTTACCAGCCCCATCACTCCTTTAGAAAAGGCCTCTGCAGCTGCCTCCTGCCATGCAGCACTGTGGGTTAAACACATACACTTACACACACTGCATCCCTCCAGCCCTCCTCCCCCTTCTTCCCCTCTCCTCTCCTCCATCTAGGGGCAGTAAACTGGTTATCTCTCTCTCTCAGATCCTAATCTGACAGCAGCTCCTGCCTGTTGCCAGGTTACCCCTAGGGGCTCAATCTCCATTTAAATCCCAGCCTGCCCTGCCTACCCGCCCACCCATCAACACCAGCACTGTACCCCCCATACACCCACTGTTCCACCCCCTGATGCTGCCCTCCCCTCTCTGACCTGGCCCTGAGGGGAAAGGCCCCCTCCCTCTCTGACTGGAACCGTCACTCACCGGTTTCAGCTGACGGGGACTTCAGCATCACTCTATAGAAGACAGCAGGTGACACATCAGCTATAGTGGGCATCCTGGGCATCCAGCATGAGATGTATGGTGAAATAGCCTATTTGAAATTTGGTGAGAATAATGATATGATATACTGTTGGTTTATGGAATGAGTCCCCAGAATTGAGGGGCTTTATCTGAAGAGGCAAAGTTCCAGCTAGTTCCTACTAGTGCCAGATTGGATAGAAAGGCTAGCTCCTAGACCAGTTACACCAGAGCTCCCCCAGGGGGCTACAGACACAGACTGCAACTCTAGGAAGGGAGTGCCAGGATGGGGCAGCTCTCCACTGGACCACTAGATCTAGGGTATCTCAGTGACATGGGCAGGTAGGAACAGGGGGATGGTGGTTGTGTGGGCAACGGGTGTCGGCAGGGAGGAGGCCAGTCACTAGACGAGGGGGCTATCGCTAGACGGATGAGGGTGGAAGCTAAGGGGGCCAGCGCTGGTCAGACAGACGGAATAGAGAGATTTGATGGAGAGATAGGGCCTGCACTCCTCTAGTCTCCTTCTCCTCTCCAGGCCCATGAATGGAGGTCCATTGTGTGTGTCGGAGGGGACGTCCAGGGGCCTGACCCCTGGCCAGAGGTCACAGGGGAGCAGGGGCGGATGAGAGAGAGTCATAATTGCAGCACAAACACAAAGCCCAGGCCACAGAGAGAGAGGGGCCCTCCACACCCCAGCCTGCTACAGCCCCGCCACACTACCACAGCCAGGCCAGTCTAGGGGGCACCGGCCGGGACAGGGGAGGCCAGACGGGAGCAAGGGCTATTGGATAAAAGGGGACATTTCAGAAGGGGGCAGATACAGCACCCCCTTATCAAGATTGGCGCGGCAGTCATGCGACCGCCCCCGCCTGGCTCCAAATGGATGGTGGGTTGGCTTATCTCTTATCTGATGGTGATTGGTTGTGGCCCGCGGGCACAGGAAGTGGCAGCCTTGTTTCCCATGGAAAGGGGGAGGGAGTGTTTGTGTTTGTGGCCTATTGTAGCACATACTGCATCAGAGTCCATTTTTTACTTTAGTGTTTTTGCCAGCATGCTTCGGAGTTTCGCTTGAAAAACTAGATAAAAGAGACAATAGTACTGTTTGTCCATCTTGAGAGGCCGTAGCCCGTATGCACTTCCTCAAAATAGTCAGAATTAATCTAAGATAACTCAAGAAATCTGTTATTAATTTTGACGTTTTTGTTGAGGAGCTCTTAGTCTTGCAATTCTACATCTTTCTTACAGTATTGATCAAGTATTTTTCTTTTGCATGAAAATGAGTCGTCTCTCGTTGAATGACAACAAACACTTCATTGAAGAATCCCTACTGTTGACCAGTTTCCAACGAAGGGGCGAAGACCTCTGCTACTGACTTCAGCTTGCATCAAACATTTTTGTGTTCCTGAAAAAACCTTTCCCGAAGACCAAAACAAACAATTACGTCACAAAACGTCGTCATAATATATGCACAAATTCTTCCGAAGTGTTTCGAATGGGAAGCATGGGGACCCTTTTAAGTCTGTCCATTTGCGTCCCCGTCTTTCCATAATTCTCTCTAGACAGCTCTACGTGCACTTTCTCTTGTACTGCACAACTTCATACCTCTCTTATGTGAGCCATATAAATCCACAGAGGAAAGTCTACATCCCATAATACTCATATTACAGTCTATTGGCCTGATGTGTCCATACACTGCATTCACAACTCTGTTGCCCTTTCATGTCATTAATGGTTAATGCGTTTGTATACTCAGCTATAGGATGTCATTGAGTATTTGCTGCCAACTGAATCCACTGTGCAGCAGCTGTAGGGCTGGTGTAATAGAGACCGATATGTCCGTGGACTGTGAATTGTAAATGCATTCCTGTGTATGGGCGGTACTCATCTGTATTCCTACTGTGGCTCTCTAGTACGTCTCTCGTCTATTCACTGGGAGAGCAGCAGTCATATTCAGTCAATGCATAGAATTGAGGCTGCCTCCATTACTTTATGAATCCATCTGAATGACAAATGAATTCCTTTACCCAGAAATAAGTGTATCTCAGCGTTTTGTGCTTGTATTATGAGGTGTGTTCATTGAGGCTCACCAATAAGCCCTAATGTTAGTCTGCGGCAATTACCTATGCAAATGTTGTCTCAATTACACAGCTCTGTGCAGTGTTAAATGAGTGAGTTTGTTTGACTTGGTGCATGTGCTTAGTTAATAAAGTTTTTGTTTTTCAGTTGGAGACTGTTCAGTCTTGCTTCGTGTTCTTTGGCTTTAGTCTTAAACAGTGCATTTACAGATATAGGATCTTAATTTGACCAGTTTCTCACAGTAGGAAAATAATCCTACAGCAAGAAGAAATGTAAATTATTGTGTGGATTATAATTAATGGACATTTTTGTAGGGGTTGATACATTGTTTGTTATAGGGCAAATCAAGTTTGAAAGTTTTAAGTGGAAATTGCAAACTTTGGAAGCCTTTTGCATTTCCTGCAGAGCATGAAGTTTCCTGCAACAACAGGGTGATGAAATTAAGATCCTACATCTGTAGAACAGCTGAAGTCTTTTATGGGACTCTTTGTACATGTCTTAACTTGTGTAGCTGTAGTCTGCACACACAGTCAGTTAGCAAGGAGGTTTTTTTCACAACGTCTCAGTAGGAGAAGCTAATCTTTTCTCTTTCTTTTCTTGATATCAGTGTGATATCTGGATTACTATCTGATGCCCGATTGGTTGGCCGAAGCCACCCAGAGACACACAGCGCTCTGATGGATCACTGTTTAATGCACAGGCGCCTGGTGGAGGCGAGGGGAGGGGGGGTTTTTATGTGAGGAATGGTGGATAAAATATGGAGCGCTGCAGTTGTGTGTGTGAGGGGTGTGTGTTAGAGAGAAAGAGAGAGAGTTAGTGTGTGTATCATCCATCCCTCTCCTATCCTGACTTCAGCAGCTGTAATTCAGCCTTGTGTCCCAAAGAGGAGTTTCCTCAGCATGTTCAATCTACAATGGGGTCCAACATTTTTGGATCCTTTGATAAAGATGAGAAAAAAAAGATACATGTAATATAATACAAATACTGAGCTGTATTGTATGCTAAAAACATTTCAAAATTATATTATTTTATAGTAGTACCATTTCTCAGAGAAATATATTTTCTTTATCAAGTAATACAAAAAAATCTAAAAAAGTTGGGGATCAGAATGATTGGATCCCCTGTTTTCAATGCTCCAGCCCCCTCCCCTTGTGAGGTTAACGTCACTGAGCCTTTTTATAAAATGTGTTATGAGGTTGGAGAACATATTGAGAGGGATCTTAAACCATTCCTCTATACAGAATCTTTCCAGATCCTTGATATCCTTCGTCTGTGCTTGTGGAATGCCCTCTTCAATTCAAACTGTAGGCTTTCAATGGGGTTCAAGTTCGAGGACTGAGACGGCCATTGGAAAATGCAGATTTTGTGTTAATTAACAATTTCTTTGTGGATTTTGATGTGTGCTTGGGGTTATTGTCTTGCTGGAAGATCCACTTGCGGCCAAGTTTCAGCCTCCTGCAGAGACAACCAGGTTTTTGGCTAAATTGTCCTGGTACTGAGTAAAGTTCATGATGCCGTTGACCTTAACAAGGGCCCCAGGACCAGCAGAAGCAAAATAGCCAAAGATCCACCACCATATTTCACAGTAGGGATGAGGTATTTTCGGAATATGCATTGTTCTTTCGAAGACCAAACCCACAATTAGTGTGGCCAAAGACCTCTAGTTTCATGTCATCTGACTAGATCTGTTTGTCTTTGTATTTATTATGGATCCCCATTTGCTGCTGCCAAGACAACTACTCTTCCTGGGATCTTAAAACATTACAATACATTCACAGATTTCACAACACACTGTGAGCCCTCAGGCCCCTACTCCACCACTACCACATATCTACAGTACTAAATCCATGTGTACGTGTGTGTACAGTGCGTATGTTATCGTTTGTGTATGCATGTGTCTGGGCCTATGTTTGTGTTGCTTCACAGTCCCCGCGGTTCAATAAGGTTTTTTAATATGTTTTTTTAAGTCAAATTTTACTGCTTGCATCAGTTACTTGATGTGGAATAGAGTTCCATGTAGTCATGGCTCTATGTAGTACTATGGACCTCCCATAGTCTGTTCTGGACTTGGGGACTGTGAAGAGACCTCTGGTGGCATGTCTTGTGGGGTATGCATGGGTGTCTGAGTTGTGTGCCAGTAGTTTAAACAGATAGCTTGGTGCATTCAACATGTCAATACCTCTCACAAATACAAGTAGTGATGAAGTCAGTCTCTCCTCCACTTTGAGCCAGGAGAGATTGCCATGCATATTATTAATATTAGCTCTCTGTGTACATCCAAGGGCCAGCCGTGCTGCCCTGTTCTGAGCCAATTACAATTTTCCTAAGTCCCTCTTTGTGGCACCTGACCACACGACTGAACAGTAGTCCAGGTGTGGCAAAACAAGGGCCTGTAGGAC
The DNA here is from genome assembly GCF_965601325.2 of Salmo salar. Lineage (NCBI taxonomy): Eukaryota > Metazoa > Chordata > Actinopteri > Salmoniformes > Salmonidae > Salmo > Salmo salar. The sequence continues at coordinate 68,026,532 of NC_138302.1, read as the reverse complement.
CTGCCTTGTTGATAGTGCTGTTAAGAAGGTAGAGCAGAGCTTTATTATGGACAGACTTCTCCCCATTTTAGCTACTGTTGTATCAATATGTTTTGACCATGACAGTTTACAATCCAGGGTTACTCCAAGCAATTTAGTCATCTCCACTTGCTCAATTTCCACATTATTTATTACAAGATGTAGTTGAGGTTTAGGGTTTAGTGAATGATTTGTCCCAATTACAATGTTTTTAGTTTTGGAAATATTTAGCACTAACTCACTCCTTGCTGGCCAGAGACACTACTACAGTCTACTGACTCATCAAGTACCAGTGTGTGTGGATGTGTGTGTGGCTGTGTGTGTGTCTGTGTGAAGGTGTGGTCGGATCATTCCATGGGTCATTGTGTCAGTCTGTCTGTCGTGTGTGAGAGCGTACTCGGTACATCTGAAACCTTTGGGCTGCCGCCGGGCATTGTGGGCCGGTGGTGCTCCACCTGGCTGACTGATACAGGTCTGTTTGAAGTCTGGTCTGGGAGAATGAGACCCATTCATGATCCCCCCTCATCCCCTCTACACCTCCCCAACTCCACCTCCCTCCATCCCCCCTGCACTCTGTTAACAACTGAAACGCTACACTGCCTGTGCTCATAGAGGGGTATGTGGGGGGGGGGGGCGTGACAGACAGGAATATGATGAAATAATCTGAAGATGATCTTTGGAGGTGAGGAGGAAGGATGGAAGAGAGAAGAGGAACGAGGGAGAAGGAAGTGGAGAGGATATGACTGTGAATGAGAAAAATAATGAAGTTCAGAGAAGCAGTTTGATGAAGATGCCAACTTTCTTTAGGTTCTACCTAATGTTCAGGTACAGCTACTACTGTCAGTACAGTGCAATGTACAGGTGTATTGTACATGTCTGGGTTTATGTGTCATTTAGGTATGTTCTTGCATGCGTGTACTATGCACGTGCCTGTGTGTCTGTGAATATGAGAGTATAGGTTACACTCCCCATGTCGGTGGTATCAGAGAGATCAGCTGCTGACGGACAGACGCTAGGTCAGTTCCTGGTCCTCTCACCAGGCTTTGTCAGTGGGATTACTCTGCTGGAATGTAGCCTGGGACAGACAGACGGACAGACACACTCCCCCTCCCTCCACCCTTTCTTTCTGTGCCTATGTCTGTCGGTTTCTATCTCCGTCCGTCCATCTGTCCGTCACTCTCTTTGTCTCTGTCTGTCCTCCCCCCACCTCGTCTTCTCTCTCTAACAACGGCCTGCTTTGCACCTGTGTAGCCCTTCTTCTTTTGCTAAATTTCTCTGTTCTCTGTCTGTGTGGATCTCTCAGTCTCGCTCTCCTCATTTGACATTTTAGTCATTTAGCAGACGCTCTTATCCAGAGCGACCTACAGGAGCAGTTAGGGTTAAGAACCTTGCTCAAGGGCACATCGACAGTTTTTCAACTAGTCGGCTCAAGGATTCGAACCAGCAACCTTTCAGCTATTGGTCCAGAACTCTTAGCCGCTAGGCTACCTGCCGCCCTCGCGGCTGCATCGCCCTGCCTTTCTTTCTCTTTGTCTTGCTATCCCTCACTCTCGACTTTGTCCTTCCCATGAATGACAGGAAATGGCTATCCTCTCCTCTCCCAATGGGGAGAGAGGGAAAGAAAGGGAGAAAAGGTGATTTAACATGTGAACAAGAGGACAGGCATTTCCTTTGATTCTCTGCTCTGTATTTGTCGTCTTCTCCGTCTGATTCATTGGGTCCAGGGTCCATACTCACACCTGTCACATCTGCCTCTGTATTTCATGTTATTCCCATTTCCCTGTGGATGGGCTGTCAGGACCGTCAGCAGTATTCCCTAATGTTTCCTCATTCCCTTAGAGGACCCTTCTGTCCCAATCACTTTTGGGTTGAAGTCACCTGTCTTTTGTGGAGAGGGTACAAATCTACAATGATGCTGTCTAAGATATGGACTCCATTTCTCTACCTACCTATACACCCATTCAATGCCACCTCTCTCTCTCGCTCTCTCTCTCTCTCTCTCTCTCTCTCTCTCTCTCTCTCTCTCTCTCTCCGCTCTGTCTCTGCTCCCCCTTTCTGATTGTTATCTCCAGTTGGCTTATTACTTCCTGTAGGGTTTAGGAGCTTTTTCTCTGCTCTCAGTTTGATGCTGTTTATGTTTATTACAAAGACAAGCTTTCATATCCCCTTTAACCTCAACAGCCACTGCCATAAAAGTCTTGTTTAAGAATTGAAGAGGTAACATGGCCCACATATAAAGGCATGTACAGTCACTTCCAAAATTATTCTTAGCAATATTGCATGCTCCAAAAATGGGAAAATTATATTATTTTGTACTAATGCAATTGCTCAGAGAAAGAGATTTTGTTTAACAAGAATATATTTTTTTGCTAAAAAGGATAGGGGTCAAACTATTTAATCCCCTGTTTTCAATGCTCCAGCCCCCTCCCCTTGTGAGGTTAACGTCACTGAGCCTTTTTCTAAAATGTTTTTTGAGTTGGAGAACACATTGGGAGGGATCTTAAACCATTCCTCCATACAGAATCTTTCCAGATCCTTGATATCCTTCGTCTGTGCTTGTGGAATGCCTTCAATAATTCAAAGCACAGGTTTTCAATGAGGTTCAAGTCCGGAGACTGAGACGGCCATTGGAAAATGTCGATTTTATGGTCAATTAACCATTTCTTTCTGGATTTTGATGTGTGCTTGGGGTTATTGTCTTGCTGGAATATCCACTTGTGGCCAAGTTCCAGCCTCCTGGCAGAGGCAACCAGGTTTTTGGCTAAAATTGTCCTGGTACTGAGTAAAGTTCATGATGCCGTTGACCTTAACAAGGGCCCCATGACCAGCAGAAGCAAAATTGTCCCTTTAACATCAAGGATCCACCACCATATTTTACAGAAGGGATGAGGCTATTTTCTGCTAATGGATCCTTTACGACGCCAAACCCACCACTGGTGTGCGTGGCCAAAGACCTCTATTTAATGTCACCTGACCAAATGGAGTTAGAAAATGCAAACAATGACTATAATTTTTTTTGTGGGCCACCGTGCAGAAAATAAGTGAGTGAAAAAGTGGAAGTCCCCTGCTGAGTTTCCTCTATGATCTCAGCCAAGCCAGTAGTAGATCTCTGAACACAATAGTAATCTGTAAGACGTGTGAGCGTGCGTTTTTAATTTCTTAACGAACAGCTATGCCCTTACTGTCACATGGTCTATGTGTGTGTGTGTGTGTTTGTCTGTGTGTTTTGCACTAGAGATACTGCTGACAATTTAATAAGGTTTTTTAGAGACAGCAGAGGTACACACACACACACACACACACACACACACACACACACACACACACACACCACACACACACACACACACACACACACACACACACACACACACACACACACACACACACACACACACACACACACACACACACACACAGGGGCATCGTACACCCATTATTTTAGAAGGGGCACAAAGTACGTGGGGAGGGTGCGGGGATGTCCGGAGGGTGTTGGAGAATTTAGCATTTTTCAAACACCTGAAATCGCTTTTTCCTGCAATTCATAACCGTTATGCCTAAAAATATTACTTTTTCTGCATAGGTTATTTAAGCATACCGCTTTACCTGTTCAATTGTCATTTTAATGAGGGTGTCATTCTGACTGTTGTAAATTCCAGATCTCAATATACTGTAATAACATGCCTAGGATATTACATCCAAATTACAACACAGTACATGGGATCATAACACACATCAATACAGGCACATATCATGGCAATAAACAAATATAATAATATTATCATAAAGTGCCAGATTACATTTAAACCAAGTATTTTTCTGCATATTTAAGGGTACCTCTTTAGCTGTCTGTATCCTCCTGACTGGTGGTTCTTTGTTTGAAGAAACGAATTATGCTTTTCTGCACCTAAATATGCTTTTCAGCACCTAAATATGCTTTTCTGCACCTAAATATGCTTTTCAGCACCTAAATATGCTTTTCTGCATCTAAATATGCTTTTCTGCACCTAAATATGCTTTTCTGCACCTAAATATGCTTTTCTGCACCTAAATATGCTTTTCTGCATCTAAATATGCTTTTCTGCACCTAAATATGCTTTTCTGCATCTAAATATGCTTTTCTGCATCTAAATATGCTTTTCTGCACCTAAATATGCTTTTCTGCACCTAAATATGCTTTTCTGCATCTAAATATGCTTTTCTGCACCTAAATATGCTTTTCTGCACCTAAATATGCTTTTCTGCATCTAAATATGTTTTTCTGCACCTAAATATGCTTTTCTGCATCTAAATATGTTTTTCTGCATCTAAATATGCTTTTCTGCATCTAAATATGCTTTTCTGCACCTAAATATGCTTTTCTGCATCTAAATATGCTTTTCTGCATCTAAATATGCTTTTCTGCACCTAAATATGCTTTTCTGCATCTAAATATGCTTTTCTGCATCTAAATATGCTTTTCTGCACCTAAATATGCTTTTCTGCACCTAAATATGCTTTTCTGCACCTAAATATGCTTTTCTGCATCTAAATATGCTTTTCTGCATCTGAATATGTTTTTCTGCACCTGAATATGCTTTTCTGCACCTGAATATGCTTTTCTGCACCTGAATATGCTTTTCAGCACCTGAATATGCTTTTCAGCACCTGAATATGCTTTTCTGCATCTAAATATGCTTTTCTGCATCTGAATATGCTTTTCTGCATCTAAATATGCTTTTCTGCACCTGAATATGCTTTTCAGCACCTGAATATGCTTTTCTGCATCTAAATATGCTTTTCTGCACCTACATATGCTTTTCTGCACCTGAATATGCTTTTCTGCACCTGAATATGCTTTTCTGCATCTAAATATTCTTTTCTGCACCTGAATATGCTTTTCTGCACCTGAATATGCTTTTCTGCATCTAAATATTATTTTCTGCACCTAAATATGCTTTTCTGCACCTGAATATGCTTTTCTGCACCTAAATATGCTTTTCTGCATCTAAATATTCTTTTCTGCACCTAAATATGCTTTTCTGCACCTAAATATGCTTTTCTGCACCTGAATATGCTTTTGCCAGCAGGCATGCAGGCTAAGATACTCTAACTTGATTGATAGCCTGAAATAGCTTGGTGGCTAGTTGTGAGGTTGGGAGATTGGGAACCTATCTAGCTGGCTAGCTAAAGCCAACTTTCTAAAATTGCTACGTGGTTAGTATTACAAAGAGATACTGTTTAATTTATTTTGTATTCATCAAGAAGGAATCAATAGGTTACATAGCATGATCAAATTAATTTACAAACTTACCTCCTGCGAGTCCTGCCCATCACCGTCAGCTAAAATCAAATCAAAGTGTGTGTGTGTGTGTGTGTGTGGGGGGGGGGTACTCTGTGCCTGGCCCAGTCAGTATGCCATGCCCCCTCGGCAGAATACCGCTGACATCTAATTGTAAATAATTATAAAACGTTGGCTTAAAAATTAAATTCAGTAATTAATTTAACATCTTAGATTATTTTTTTACGGGACAAATCTGAGGGGGCACATGCCCTTTTGCCCACTATGGATATGACGCCGCTACGACACACACACCATCCTAACTTCCTGTGTTATCACTTCCTGTGTTATCACTTCCTGTGTTATCACCACATCCATCATCCTCCATCATCCTCCCTCAGCCTCCCTGTACCATTCATTTACCCCCCCTCCTCATCCCTCATCCCTCATCCCCACCTCCAAAACACTCATCCTCCTGGGGTAACCAGAGCCCCCCCAGGCCCTCAGTCACCCTCTCAAACTGCCACAGTCCTGCGGCGCATTCAGCAGGACGCAACATTTTAGAACATTCAGATAGAAATAGGCTATGTAGAACAAAGTGCCTCTGACATGTGGAATAAGGAATCACATCAGCTCTATTCATGACATTTCTATCTGCAACGTTCAACAATGTTTGGCAACTGAATGGTGGCCCTGCTAAACTCCAGTGCTCCCTGATTAGATTTGACTCCTCCAATTGAATCTCTCACTGAAACAAGCACCCTTAAACACACACACACATACGCTCACTAGCCAGTGAAACCTAACTTAGTTGTTTTGTTTACACCATGACCCTTGGTCTCAGTAAAAGCTGCTAATAGGAGCAAATTACTGCCAACAACTTGGAAATATCAAGTGGCTGACTGCTCAACCCTGATGCTATTAGCTCCCGGCCAATCTAATTACAGCCCTGAGAGAGGGCCGGGAGTGGGGGCAAGGGGTGAGTCGGCGGAAGGAGGGAAAGTGGGGGGCACATAGCCCCCGGGAGGTGGGAGGGTTGGGGGCGGAGGGTACCTGCCTTTTTGGCCACTAACTGTGACTGTTAGTGTGTAATGTAATTTGGAGAGCACCGTGGGGTAGATTGGCCACGGGACTGCCATCCAGGCTCTTTAGCAGGGAAGTGATCAGATCACCACTGTCTATTAGCAAATGGAATGGGCCGTGACAGAACACTCTCTCTCTCTCTATCTATCTTTCTTTCTTTCTGTCTTTCTCTCGCTCTCTCTCTCTCTCGCTCTCTCTCCATTTCTTTCTTTCTTTCTGTCTTTCTCTCGCTCTCTCTCTCGCTCTCTCTCCATTTCTTTCTTTCTTTCTTTCTGTCTTTCTCTCGCTCTCTCTCTCTCGCTCTCTCTCCATCTCTTTCTTTCTTTCTTTCTTTCTTTCTTTCTTTCTTTCTTTCTTTCTTTCTTCTTTCTTTCTTTCTTTCTTTCTTTCTTTCTTTCTTTCTTTCTTTCTTTCTTTCTTTCTTTCTTTCTTTCTTTCTGTCTTTCTCTCTCTCTCTCTCTCTCTCTCGCTCTCTCTCCATCTTTCTTTCTTTCTTTCTTTCTTTCTTTCTTTCTTTCTTTCTTTCTTTCTTTCTTTCTTTCTTTCTTTCTTTCTTTCTCTCTCTCTCGCTCTCTCTCTCTCTCTCCATCTCTCTTTCTTTCTCTCACGCCCTCTCTCTCTCTCACTCCATTTGTCTTCCTCTGTCTCTGTAAGTCTTTTACCAGAAAGTGATTTTCTAGTCATTCTGCAGTAGTACTGTAATGAAACCAGCAGACAGACAGATGAGTGGATGTGAAAACAATATGAATTGTCCTCTAGTACTCCAGCATAGCGTCTGAATGACACCGTCCATTATGACACCTCAGTGTGTCAGGTGATGGTGTAATGGTGTTAGATTCCTGCATCCCTTCGTCTGAGGTCTGTTTGTTATGGTTCTGCTGGTTGAGAGTCATTAGGGTGTCAGTGACCCGAGGGTCAGTTATGTCAGTTATAGCACGGCTCACAGCCTGCCGGGTCAACTTTGTTTGACGTCTGGAAACATAAGAAAGTCAGCCAGTAACTCAAACCAGGCCTGTTAATCGACGCTAATGCAGGTTTGATGTAGTCGTATTTCTCTCTCTCTCTCTCTTGCGCTTCTCCCCCTCTCTTTTAACCTCTATTACCGTGCCCCGCTCTCTTTCTCCCTGTCCCTGTCTCCCTCCTCCCCTTCTCCACTTCCTTTCCCGACCTCCCCTCTCCCTGTGGTACTCTGTCCTCTCGGCTCCATTACCCCCCCTCCCCACCCATGCACCCCCCAGGCATCTCGAACCTAATTTACACAGATCTGTTTAGCCAGCACAGGAAGCAACCCGCGCCCTTAACAAAATTAGCCGTCCGGCCAGCGAATGGGCCGCGGGGCTGGTCTGCAGGGACCAATCACAAAGGGTTTAGGTCGTACCACTTTCCCCCTGCACGCGGGGAGGGTGGTCCCTAAGTGCTGCGCCACCGCCACCTCACCCCCCTGTCATGGGGACTTGGACCGGTCCGAAAGCTCACCTCTAACCAGGTCCATTACAGTTTTTTTTTTAAATATATATAGGCTGATTCCTCCTTCATAATGATGACGGGGATGCAGATGCACTGAGTGCTGCACTAACAGACTCATGTGCACGGCTACGCTCTGATCACTATCTCACCGGCGCCTCAATAATTTGGCTCTGAAGTTTGACCCATTACTCTGCCCTATGCATTTCCTCTTTCCTCCCTATCCCTTTATATCTCCCTTCATCCATCCATCCATCCATCCCTCCATCCATCCATCCCTCCATCCATCCATCCCTCCATCCATCCAGCCATCCATCCATCCATCCATCACCTCTCTCTCTCCCCCGTGAAGGGCTTCCACCAGGGTTGTAGATCAGACCCTTTGTCAGAGGTGGAGGTCACATATAATAATGCTTTTCTCTTTTGCATGTTTGACTTCATCACAAAGTCCTAACTCAGTTAACAGAGTGGGTATTGGCCCAGACTTCCACCCTGGCTGTCTCTGTAGGTCTGTAACTTTGTGGTAGGAGATAGCCAAGAGATGCTGTAGCTGCCATGGGTTCCTGTTTAATACTCCAGTTTAATACTCCAGTGCTGTATGGGGTCTCAAGAGGAAGGTGAGGCCTCTAAAGCCTGCTACACACCAGAGTTCCACGTACTTTTGTGCCGCTGAATTTTTGGAACGGACTGTATACGACGCTCTGTCGCTTTGTGTAATTTGTGTAGTGTGTAGCAGGCTGTACACGTCACAATAGCTCTATAGCCCCCCGCCACCCCCTCCATCCCATCCCAAATCTGTTTCTGTATATGTCAGGGGCTCTGGAGGGGGAGCTCTGGGTGCTATCTCTCTCTCCTCCCTCGTTCCAATCACCCCTCTCTCCATGCCCTCTGCACAGGTAATTAACTTCTCCTCTCTTCCCCCCACCCATACCCCCATCCACCCTCCTCCCCTCTGCTCCTTATCTGGGCTCCTTTGACTATCAGCCTCTCTCTTTTCCTGTCTCGCTCTCTTTCCCTCTCTCTCTCCTTCCTCCTGTGTTAATTCTCCTGAATGAAGGTGGGGAATAGTTAGAGACCTTAATCCCAGACACCCTCCTTTCTCATCCCCCCTTTCTCCTCCACTTCCCTCCTCTTCCTTTGTTTCGACCCGTTCTCTCTCCCACTCACCCCCAGCTTGTCCATTGTCCTTACCCTTTCTTAACTGGAAAGACGACCTACATAAATTCTTCTTCTTCTCCTTGGTTATAGAGAGAGACTTAAGAGAGAGATTGGATTAATTTAACCTGTTATCCTGATCAGTGGAAGACAGATTCTTTATCCTTTTACACTCCATCCTGATTATGACTACCCCTGAGACTGAACGCACACGCACACGCACGCACATGCACACGCACACGCACACATACACACACACATAGCGACAAAGGCAAGATGAGCTAAGAGAGGTTACATCTCTGACTTTAGGCACACAGAGGGATTAAAAATGTGATTGTAATTACTTTTTCTTTCACTGGGGTTCATTTGTATTGAGACCCTGTTCCTCATCCGTCGCACCGTAGAAGAGACCACAGCAAGGTCACAGCTCTGAGAATAGGACCGGCCGACACCATACAAAGACACACAGAACAAGAGATCGAGAGAGTGAAAGAGAAAGAGAAAGGGGAGAAACAGAAAAAGAAAGAGAGAGAGAGGTCTCATCCCTCTCCTGTGTAGAAGAGATACCTGGTGACTGATACGCTCTCTGTTCTCTGTGGGAGACGCCATCTTGTGATTTCATCTGGAGTGTGTGGCTCTGAGGTAATGAGGAGATAGTTAACGTGACTGAACAGAGAACACAGAGGGTACGATCCCTAACGTAATAATCATCGTCAGAATGAATGCACTGATAATGGAGACACATTACTCTGATTGAATGTCAGAGGAATTAAGGAGGACGATATCTCTAAATTCCATATTCTTTCTCTCTCTTTATCTCTACACCTTTCTTTCTTTCTGCGCCCCACTCACTCTCTCTCTCTGTCTCTCTACATATCCCTCCATCTCACCCCCTGTCTGACTCCTGGTGTGTGGCGGTCCGGGCAGGTCAGGGGTCACAGTTCTAAATCAGTAGTGTGGGTGGTGGAGGGATTTGTTCCAGATCGTGTGTGGCGAGGGAGTCTCTGCATCAGGGATCTCTGGTGAGGGTTCAGGGGAAGGTAGTTACCTCCAACATCCTTCTGGCCTTTTACCATTGACCTGTGAGAGTCACTTTGTTCATAAAAAACAAAAGCCAATGACTCATTTAGTACAGCAGTCCAAAGTGGTTTTGCACATGCTTTTAGTCTTCAAAGAGCTGTAATAACACCGAATACAATAAAAGGTAAGATCAAATAATTTAAGATTAGGATTAAATACTGTTTCATTATAAATTGTATCATATCGCACCATACTGTATACTACTGTATTTTACCATAAATGTGTAAAAATGATACATCTATACATTTTCTGGCAAATGTATAGATTAACTATTTTTACACATTTCCCGTAACATACATAAGCATCTCAAGTACAAATCAGAAACTCTTTTCATTACCCTTTCTCTCCCACTTCTCTCTCCCCTCTGTCACTCCTCTTACACCTCTGTCTATAGCAGGCAGACAAAGGAGTAGCTCATACCCTCTATACAGAACTCAGCCTCACCAAGTGACTACAGTTTACTTTTCAGCACCCAGCAGCACTTCTGCAGGAGAGGCCTGCCTTGCCAGGGTGGTCTCACTCAGGAAATTGTAGGGTCCTGGTCCAAAAACAACCCCTAGCCCCTAGGCACTTTGTATAGATCGGATAGAATTGGATATTGTAACAATATGGCAGTAGCTTCATCCTACCCTCAGATAAACTTGCCTAGTTAAATAAAGGTTAAATAAATAAAATAAAATAAAACAAGCTCTGTGGAATTCCGCCACATTGCTTATACCTATCATTTCACATTCAGAACCAGCCAAGTGCCTAGGGGTTGCTTCTGGACCGTCGCCACTGATGTGCAGTGTTACAGCATGGCTACCTTGGGTCACATGATTGTGGTCAGAGTGATGCATGCAGGGTAGAGGTATATTCCCTTGTGCAGGTCTGTCTGTGGCCTGCTGGGTAGAGATGGATGATGGAGGAAGAGAACAACAGAGATGAAACAGAGAGGGATAGAGATGGGGGAGAGAGAGAGGTAGAGGAGGAGAATAAGGGAGGAGAGAGCGTGAGATTACTCAGCCTGCTTATCTCAAACAGAAAGAAGGCCAGGATGAAGAGAGAGGAAAAGCGGGATAGTAGAGGAGTGCTGAGAAGCAGGGTAAGGGGAAAGGGAAAGGGTGGGGGAGGAGGGTTAGGAGGGAGAGAGGGAGGGAGAGATAGGGGTGGTGGAGGAGGGTAAGGCGGAGGGAGAGTGGGGAAGGAGGGTAAGGGAAGAGAGGGAGAGTGGAGGGGTGGTGGAGGAGAGTAAGGGAAGAGAGGGAGAGTGGAGGAGTGGTGGAGGAGGGTAAGGGAAGAGAGGGAGAGTGGAGGGGGTGGAGGAGGGTAAGGGAAGAGAGGGAGAGTGGAGGGGGGTGGAGGAGGATTAGGGGGAGAACACTGTGGCTCCTTATAAGATCTGGACCTCCCCTGGTGTCTGACCCTCCTACAGTGACTCACCTCCAGATGAAATATTACTGCCTTTCATCTCTCCTTCTTTCTCTCCTCCTTATCCCTCCATCAATCCTCCTCTCTTCCTCAATCCCTTCATCCGTCCCCACTCACCTCTTCCCTCCTTTAGAGATCACAGTAAGTCACAAAGAGGTACAGGTTGAGCCACCTCCCTTCCCAACCATTTCTGAATTCAAATGTGTGTCCTCTATCACCCTGTCCCACAACCATCCATCTCCCCTCTAACCCCTTTCACCCCTCTTCACCCACTGAAAAACAGAGCATGTGGTGGTATAACACTGAAAATGGTCCCCTCTGAGGTAAAATTGTGAGGACCAACGCTGGAGACGAGAAGCAAGTACAGGGAGTGAACATTTACTGAAACACGGACAGGAACAGAATATGGACAGCGTCTGGACAGGGGAAAACAAAACAACAATAATGCTGACACGGGGAACAAACTGAGGAGCAGACGGATATAGAGGGGCAATCAACAAAGTAAAGGAGTCCAGGTGAGTCCAATGATGCGCGTAATGATGGTGACAGGTGTGCGTAATGAAGGGCAGCCTGGCGCCCTCGAGCGCCAGAAAGAGGAAGCGGGAGCAGGCGTGACAAAAACAGGTTCAATTCCCTTATCCACTGTATCTTTTACTCAAGTATGACAATCTCCTTATCCACTGTATCTGTGCCCAGTGGTGGAAAAATAACCCAACTGTCATACTTGAGTAAAAGTGAAGAAAATGACACCCAGTAAAGTCACCCAGTAAAATACTACTTAAATATTTGGTTTTAAATATACTTAAGTGTCAAAAGTAAATGTAATTGCAAAAATATACTTAAATATCAAAAGTAAAGGTAAAAGTATCATTCATTTCAAATTACTTCTATCAGGCAATCCAAACGGCACAATTTCTTGTTTTTAATTTATGAATAGTCAAGAACACAGTCCAACACTCAGACATCATTTACAAATGAAGCATTTGGGTTTAGTGAGTCTGCCAGATTAGAGGCAGTAGGGATGTTCTCTTGGTAAGTTTGTCTGAATTGGACCGTTTTCCTGTCCTGTTAAGCATTCAAAATATAACGAGTACTTTTGGGTGTCAGGGGAAATGTATGGAGTAAAAAGTACATTATTTTCTTTAGGAATGTAGTGAAGTAAAAATAAAAGTTATCAAACATATAAATAGTAAAGTATAGATACCAAAAATGACTTAAGTAGTACTTTAAAGTATTTTTACTTAAGAACTTTACACCACTGTCTGTGCCCCAATACAGTCAATACCCCACCTCGACAACCACTGCCAAGCAGCTCAGTCTAAGATTACCCAGTAAAACTCTGTGGCTTTGTTGGCATGACAAAGACCTGACCGAGGACTCAAATGACACTCCATACAGTTGCATAAAATAACCTGCTCCCATATCTACAAGCATACATGTAAGGCATTCTCCCTTTGTTCTGCCTCCTCTGTTTTCTTAGGTCAATCATTATCCTCTTTTCTCCATCCTCATCTCTTTGCCGGTGTTATAGGTTCCGTAGGAGCCTCGTCTGTCACATAGGTGTGTTCTACTATGCGGCGCAAAATTGCGGTTTTGTTCCAGCTTTATGTTATAGGAGAGTGATAGATTTTTGATGGTGACTGTGTGTCACGCTGAGGACGACACATTTTATATTAGAGGCATTTAGCAGACACTCTCATCCAGAGCAGCTTACAGTAGTAACTGGATACATTTCAGTATTTATTTCCCGTACTGGTCCCCTGTAGGAATCAAACCCACGACCCTGGCATTGCAAGCATTGTGCTCTACCAACGGAGCCATACGGGACCCCACCTCTTACTGTTGGTCATTTTGAATAAACACCATACACACTCATCCACGGTGTAGCACAGATGCTTGTGTGCCGTTACAAGCTATACCCCAGGGAGAGAACAGAGGGGAGGGTGGACTCATTCATCAGGGAAAGTAAAAACATTTCCATAATAGTCATCCTTAATACTATTTCATGAATTTGTTTCATGTTTTGTTCCATTGAAGAAATTCTTATTTACAATGACGTCCTATTCCGGCCAAACCCCGACGACGCTGGGCCAATTGTGCGCTGCCCTATGGGACACCCAATCACAGCCTGGATTCAAACCAGGTACTTTAGTGACACCTCTTGGATCGAGATGCAGTGCCGTAGACCGCTGCGCTACTCGGGAGTGTTTGTGAATAAAGTTGTTCTTATGTTTGTTATTGATCATTATTAGGGAGTCCCAATGGAAAGAGATGGAGAGAGAGAAACAATGTGAGTGGGGAAGGAAAAGAGAGTCAAGTTATATATATTCCTAATAGGATTAGGACAGACGGACAGACATGTGGCCCAACATGCATGGCCCTGGAACCAATAATGGTATTAGTACCTTTAGTCTGAGCAACAGTGGTCCACACAGCCCAATCCAAACTCACTCAGCCATGATGGATTGGTGATAAAGACTCTGAAACAATGTGCCCTTTGCCCTCTGACCTCAGCCTGATAACCATCCATGGGTGTACAGGGAAGTGGATATCTGAAGGGAGCACAGCACTTACCAAGAGGTGGCATTGGTTGGTTCTGAGGATTTATGTCATTGTAGGCCAGTAAAAGCAGAGACTGTAGTGTGACTTTGGCTTTTCTCCTCAGACATTTGGCTGATTTCTTTCAGAAATATCTTTGTATCAGAAATATGCTAAATATATTATCCTGTCCGGTTATGTTTTGTTCCGTTGTGGTTCTGCATTAAATACTGTGTGACACCTGTTTATTGATATTCAGAGCTTGTTTCATGTGGACATGGTCAGACCCAACAAACTGGCAGTGTTGATCTTCAGGAGTCTTAGGAAGTTCTGTTCCACTGTAACATTTTAGGGCTCCCGAATGGTGCAGCGGTCTAAAGCACTGCATCTCAGTGCAAGAGGCGGCACTACAGACCCTGGGCTGTATCACAACTGGCTGTGATTGGGAGTCCCACAGGGCGGTGCACAGTTGGCCCAGCGTCGTTAGGGTTTGGCTGGGGTAGGCCGTCATTTTAAATATGAATTTGTTCTTAACTGACTTGCCTCGTTAAATACATTTAAAAAATCATTGAACTTTTAAAGAACTAATCATCTTATCATGTCTCGGATGAATCAAACCTGAATGATTGACAGGAAGGGAGTGAAATGTGAAACAAGGTGAAAGAGTTTGGGAGATTTACTTTGTCTTTGCACAACACACTCATTGATGACAATGATTGATGAGCCAACTGGCGTATCCTGCCCTCCCTCGGAACACAACGTTTCTGGGAGGAAAAGGGATAATTGTGGGGGAGAGAGAAAGTTAAATGTAGCGGGAAAAGTGGGTCTGTGTGATGGTATCTGTTGGGAGCTCCTGTAAGTGACAGTGTCACAGAGAGACAGAGATAACCTTGCTGTCTGAAAGCCTCCTCTATCAGTTAGAAACTCACATTATTAGATTTACAAGCACCTCCCCCATCCCACAACATCTGATCTCCAGCCGATTAACATGAATATTAATTACAGAGTGCAATTAAGGTTGGATGGATGCCAATTAGACTAAAAGTCATTAGTGGGTAACGGTAACTCCGCTCTGGGTTCTGGTCAGAGAGACAGACAGGCAGATAGAGACAGATTCAACAGAATCTTTGAAATAAAGATCGGCTTCAACTTTCATTCAGAGAGTTACAAATGATTTTTTATTTTTATTTCCCAGTCTGCAGACAATCTCTGCCTTGTAGGCAAGTCTGTCACACTTCAATAAGATGGACAGTACCACATAATGAGGACATATTTTGGACCGTGTGAAATTACAAGTAAGGACATGTGTGTTGATTGTGAGGGGTCCCTCCTGAGGCTTGGCTTGGTCTGGGAGGAGGAGGAGGAGAACAGGGAACAGGGGTAACAGGGATAACACCCCAGAGAGTGGTGGGGGATCAGATAAAACACTCTGCACAGAGAGGGACCATATTGACCGAGTGACTGGGACCGAGTGAAGGGATGGGGGTTACAGGAGACATGGTCGACGCTGCGTGTGCGTATGTGTGTGTGTGTGTGTGTGTGTGTGTGTGTGTGTGTGTGTGTGTGTGTGTGTGTGTGTGTGTGTGTGTGTGTGTGTGTGTGTGTGTGTGTGTGTGTGTGTGTGTGTGTGTGTGTGTGCGCGCGTGTGTGTGTAGAAGGTCTGAGCAAGGCTGTATAGTGAACATAATTAATGGGGGATGGTTGCTTGGTGATGCTTGATGCTCAGACTAATGTCCATCAGTGTAAAGTGATCGGGGCTCTGAGGGGGGTCTGGGAGGAGATGCTGTGGCCCATTCTCACGCTGTGTGGCTGGGATAGGACAGAACAGGACAGGACTATATGTGGGGGGTGTCTGAGATTCTCTTATCTGTCCATTCTCAGTAGGTTCATATTGAGCTCATTGTCTGAGTGATAGCCCTATTCATAGACAATATTGTATAATATACAACAGAATAGTAGAGTAAAACCCACTGAATCGTAAATGTCTGGCCCTCTGACCCAGATGTGAACATCTGATCTTCGTTACTTAATTGATGGGTTTAAATGACTTTCAGGCTCAGATGTAGTCCCACATGGGACCTTTAACAACCCTAATACATGTCAAATTATGACACAGTAGATTGTCCCACACATTTATACCTGAATAGCAACACACATATGGACAGTAATGCACAATTAACTCTGAGTAGGCCCCACATCTACTACAGCTCCAGGATGGCTCATCCAGACACCCAGTGTTGGGCTGCCCCTTACCCAGCTCCCCTCTCTCTATCTCTGGATCGCTGGGTTGAGCTGCCTGCTGGCCCAATTCTGACCTCTGTGGAGCCCCAGCAGCACAGGCCAGCACAGAGCTCAGCTTTGGTACATTGGATACGGTTTAGACTGGAATGAAGGCCGGAGCCTGTTTACTTTCGAACTGGATTATGGCACCGAGGAGGGGAAGAAGAGGGGAGGACAGGGGGAGATGGAAGAGGAGAGAGGGGTCAAAGAAAGAGGGAGAAGGAGTGAGAATAGAGATTGATATAAGAAAACATGCTTCTGAAAATGTATCAATGTGAGTATTTCGTCCTAGTGCACTTTGAATGGAGAAGCCTTTTATGGTAGATAATAATCATAATAAGTGTGTTGGGCTAGGGGTTTCCATGGTGATGGGTGTATGGGATGATGAGTGTATTATTCATCATTTCTAGGTGTCTTCCTGTTTTGATTGATGTTGATGTTAGTGGGGACATTGTAATATGATGCTTTTGGTGTCAATGCTGTTGGTTTTAAATGTTTTTCAATGGAGGCCAGTCAGTGTGAATAAAGATGTTGGAGTTGCGGGGTAGAGAAAGGCACCATTAACACAGAGGGACTTAGCGCTGTTCATTTGACAGCAGACTGATGGCGGCCATTGAGAGGAAAAGCTTTTAATTTGGCTCTGGTGTGGTAATTGGGTTGAATTTTTCTCCTCTCACTAAGAGGAATGGGCTGGGTAATGAAGTTAGTCACTCTGTGTGTGTGTGTGTGTGTGTGTGTGTGTGTGTGTGTGTGTGTGTGTGTGTGTGTGTGTGTGTGTGTGTGTGTGTGTGTGTGTGTGTGTGTGTGTGTGTGTGTGTGGTGTGTGTACGTGCGTGCGTGCGTGCGTGCGTTTTGGTTTGTATTTACTGTGTATGTATGCATGTGTGTGTATGCTGCCAGCTTGTGTGTGTGTGTGTATACTGGATATGTTTCAGTGTACCTCTCTCTCTCGCTCTCCCCCCTAATTCATTGTGTAATGCTGTTTATTGTGGGTATCATGGTGCTTTTATGCATTAGTTAAATGGATCCAGCACATTACTGGAACGGAGAGGGAGCATGAAAACACACTGAAACCAGATCTACTTCTCCCTCTCTCTGTGTGATCTCTTTTCCTCTCCCTCTCTTTCCTCTGTCCCCTCTTGCCATTATACCTTCATTTTCACTCCATCCTTCCATCTCATTCACTCCATCCCATTTTCATCTCCCTCTCCTTTCTTTCCCTCTATCCTCCTCCTCTCTTTCTCTCTCTCTCTCTCTTCTGTTCCCACTCTGATCTGTTCTTATCACCCTCTTCCTCTTTCTCCATCCCTCTGTCCTTCTCTCTCCCCCTCTCCCTGCCTCTGTCCTTCTCTCTCCCCCTCTCCCTGCCTCTGTCCTTCTCTCTCCCCCTCTCCATCCCTCTGTCCTTCTCTCTCCCCCTCTCCATCCCTCTGTCCTTCTCTCTCCCCCCTCCCTGCCTCTGTCCTTCTCTCTCCCCCTCTCCATCCCTCTATTCTTCTCTCTCCCCCTCTCCCTGCCTCTGTCCTTCTCTCTCCCCCTCTCCATCCCTCTGTCCTCTCTCCCCCTCTCCCTGCCTTTGTGCTGATTTGATGTCACTAATGGCTGGGGATACTTAGCAGAAAGAACAGAATAGTGACTTCTCATGTTACATGACCTGGGAGAGAGCCAGGAGAAAGGAGGGGAGCAAGAAAGGAAAAATACGAAATGAATCAGACAGGAGGAGTGGATAACATGGAGGGGGGAGGAGCAATAAAGGAGAAAATAGAAAGGAGCGGAAAACAGCATAACAGGAAGTTGTTAGGTACTAATGTTCTGATTTTCCAGTTTTATGTAATCAATCTTGCAAGTGTGTGTGTGTATGGTTGTGTGTGTGACTGTGTGTGTGCGTTAGTGATGTGTGGGTCAGATGTTTGTTCACCCGCACCCGCTCGCAATTGCTAATAACCAATCCACAACCGCCCGACTATATGTGATAAAATGAAAATCTGAGGCCCACACCCGACCCAAACCCGCACATCTAGAAAATGCGCTGTACAGTCAGAAATGCTGGAACAAATTTTTGACGGGTTGCAGGATTTTTTTTTTACACCTAATTTAGATAGGCCTATGTTTCTGCTTATAACTTCAAACCTTTTGGTAGGCTATTTGTTAGTCAACTTGGCTATACACAGAAAATTGGCCAGTGTTGATTTTTCAGTGTAACATTTATAGTGTTGATGAACACTCAGTGGTGTAAAAAAAACAGTGTTGGTGTTAATAACCAGAGTTATTGTTTTAAACTGTGGAGTGTAAAACAGTCCCATCAAAACCATACCCATGATTGTCATATTTCCCAGCATGCGCTACAAAAATATGATCAATGGCCCATTCGAGAGAAGATATCCTCCCGAGTTATGACACTTGCCAGTATTGTAATCTGACATGTATGAGAGACATTTTCGTAATCGTATTCCTATTAACTTCCTGTGTAGTGAGAGCGACTTTATCACGGTGCTACATCATACCAGCCAGATGTTTTCCTGCTTGAACACCAATAACTCAGATACACAAGAAAACACAGGGAATTGATAGGCCATCACTCAGAGATGGACAAAAACAATAAAACATTCCAAATGGGTGAACATTTCCTTTAAGATTCGTTTTTGAGTCTTTTACTTTCAGTTTTGTACACCAGCTTCAAACAGCTGAAAACACACTTTTTTTAGTTGTTGAAAATGTATTTCACAGTTGTTTAGATGGTACAATGGTTCTCTACATTCTCTATGCCTGTATTGTCACAAACTGAAATTAGGCGAACTATTAGAATTTTTGCAACTAGGAAATGGTGCAGCGATTTCTGCATAATGCACCTTTAACACTGCAAAATGTACTGTGATACATGCAGCTTCTCCTCTGTCATTACTCAAATCAAATCAAATTCTATTTGTCACATGCGCCGAATACAACAGGCGTAGACCTTACAGTGAAATGCTTACTTACAAGCCCTTAACCAACAATGCTTTAAGAAATAAAAAGTGTGAAGTAGAAAACAGATAAGTAAAAAATTGAAAATAAAAAGTAACAAATAATTAAACAGCAGCAGTAAAATAACAATAGCGAGGCTAAATACAGGGGGTACCGTAACAGAGTCAATGTGCACCGGTTAGTCGAGGTAATTGAGATAATATGTACAGTTAGGTAGAGTTAAAGTGACTATGCGTAGATAATTAACAGAGAGTAGCAGCAGTGTAGCAGCAGCCCTTTGATTAGCTGTTCAGGAGTCTTATGGCTTGGGGGTAGAAGCTGTTAAGAAGACTTTTGGACCTAGACTTGGCACTCCGGTACCGCTTGCTGTGCGGTAGCAGAGAGAACAGTCTATGACTAGGGTGGCTGGAGTCTTTGACAATTTCTAGGGTCTTCCTCTGACACCGCCTGCTATAGAGGTCCTGATGGCAGGAAGCTTGGCCCCAGTGATGTACTGGGCCACATGCCCTACCCCCCTACCCACATGCCCTACCCTCTGGCAACTGCGGTCAGAGGCCGAGCAGTTGCCATACCCGTCAGGATGCTCTCGATGGTGCAGCTGTAGAACCTTTTGAGAATCTGAGGACCCATGCCAAATCTTTTCAGTCTCCTGAGGGGGAATAGGCTTTGTTGTGCCCTCTTTACAACTGTCTTAGTGTGTTTGGACCATGATAGTTTGTTTGTTGGTGATGTGGACACCAAGGAACTTGAAGCTCGCAACCTGCTCCACTGCAGCCCCGTTGAGGAGAATGGGGTGTGCTCGGTCCTTTTCCTGTTGTCCACAATCATCTCCTTTGTCTTGATCAAGTTGAGGGAGAGGTTGTTGTCCTGGCACCACACGGCCAGGTCTCTGACCTCCTCCCTATAGGCTGTCTCATCATTGTTGGTGATCAGGCCTACCACTGTTGTGTCATCTGCAAACTTGATGATGGTGTTGCAGTCGTGCCTTGCCATACAGTCATGAGTGAACAGGGAGTATAGGAGAGGACTGAGCACGCATCCCTGAGGGGCCCCCGTGTTGAGGATCAGCGTGGTGGATGTGTTGTTCCCTACCCTTACCACCTGGGGGCGGCCCGTCAGGGACTCCAGGATCCAGTTGCCCTAGAAGAAGATTAAATAAACCTTGCTCAACAGAATATACACTATATATACAAAAGTATGTGGACACCCCTTCAAATTAATGGATTCGGCTATTTCAGTTACACCCATTGCTGACAGGTGTATACAATCGAGCACACAACCATGCACTCTCCATAGACAAACATTGGCAGTAGAATGGCCTTACTGAAGAGCTCAGTGACTTTAAACATGGCATCGTAATAGAATCCCACCTTTCCAACAAGTCAGTTCGTCAAATTTCTGCCATGCTAGAGCTGCCCCGGTCAACTTTAAGTGCTATTATTGTGAAGTGGAAACATCTAAGAGCAACAACGGCTAAACCACAAAGTGGTAGGCCACACAAGCTCACAGAACGGGACAGCTGAATGCTGAAGCTCGTAGCTTGTAAGAATTGTCTGTCCTTGGATGCAACACTCACTACCGAGTTCCAAACTGCCTCTGGAAGAAATGTCTGCACAAGAAACATTCCTCGGGAGCTTCATGAAATGGGTTTCCGTGGCCAGCAGCCATGCACATGCCTAAGATCACCATGTGTAATGCCAAGCTTCAGCTGGAGTGGTGTAAAGCTCGCCGCCATTGGACTCTGGAGTAGTGGAAACGCATTCTCTTGAATGATAAATCACGCTTCACCATCTGGCAGTCCTACGGATGAATCTGTGTTTGGCGGATGCCGGGAGAACGCTACCTGCCCAAATGCATAGTGCCAACTGTAAAGTTTGGTGGAGGAGGAATAATGGTCTGGGGCTGTTTTTCATCGTTCAGGCCGCTTAGTTCCAATGCAAGGAAATCTTAACGCTATGGCATACAATGACATTCTAGACAATTCTGTGCTTCCAACTTTGTGGCAGCAGTTTGGGGAATGCCCTTTCCTGTTTCAACATGCCAATTTTTTATTTATTTAACCTTTATTTAACTAGGCAAGTCAGTTAAGAACAAATTCTTATTTTACAATGACGGCCTAACCCGGCCAAATCCTCACCTAACCCATACGACGCTGTGCCAATTGTCTGCCGCCCTATGGGACACCCGATCATGGCCGGTTGTGATACAACCCAGGATCAAAACCAGGGTCTGTAGTGATGCCTCTAGCACTGAGATGCAGTGCCTTAGACTGCTGCGCCACTCGGGTGCACAATGCCCCCATGTACAAAGCGAGGTCCATATTGAAATGTATTATCGAGATTGATGTGGAAGAATTTGACTGGCCTGCGCAGAGCCCTGACCTCAACCCCTTCGACCACCTTTGGGATGAATTGGAACGTCGACTGCGAGCCAGGCCTAATTGCCCAACATTAGTGTCCGACCTCACTAATGCTCCTGTGGTTGAATGGAAGCAAGTCTCCGTGGCAATGTTCCAACATCTAGTGGAAAACCTTCCCAGAAGATTGGAGGCTGTTATAGCAGCAAAGGGGGAACCAACTCCATATTAATGCCCATGATTTTGGAATGAGATGTTCGATGATCAGGTGTCCACATACTTTTGGTCATGTAGGGTACGTCATACATTGATAGAATGAATGAATGCTTCAATCTAGTGTTCTGTTTCCTCTCCGCTTCTCTCGGCAGCAAATACATTTAGGAACTGGGGAGAAAATGCAATAACGTTCAACATTTCCAAATTACCAGTTTGACTGGTTTTAGGGTAGTTAAAAGCTGTCAAAACGACCCAACATGTTTCTGATATGATTTCAGTTGCATATTTTATGGATGCGTATTTTATGTAGTTGAAATACTATTTGTCAGCTTTTATGATGCTGATAAATATAGCCCCTTTGCAGATGGTCCCGAACCGCATCAGTCTTTCTCTCAAGATGCTGAAAGAAAGAAATACGATTTCACTGCTGTTCCCGAGTCTAAATGTACATTTGATGTATCATTTTGCTGCAAGAACTGCTTAATTCTGCAGGAGGTACTATTATATCAGGCTATGCGAGAGGTTATCGCCTACCTGCAGTCAGTGTCCAGATTTCATTTAGGCTACTATTCCATTTAACCCATCTGAACAGTAGGCCTACAGTTCCCTTGACGTACCATATTTGAAGTCCCCATCTTGTGACTGTCGAACTTGTATAGTGCCTCACAATCATCACACATAACATATTTCCCAAACGTTAGGCTACTGTTCTGGCCCTCCCTTCTCCTTATTTTCAACTCTCCATTTCCCAGCTTTTCTCTTATTGAATTAAACTCCAACATTGTCCTTTTTGACTCAGTGGATCAACATAAACTTTTTCTGCCAAAGTTCCCAGAAGCATCTGGCAATTGGTGTGTATTTGGCGAGCATACAGTAAGGCCCTAAAGCTTAGGCTTACACACGAACGCCAGATAAAAAATAATGAAAGAAAACCCTCAATGTAGCCTACAAACATAAATTGAACAAGGATTATACATTTAAGGATTTTTAATGCATTGTTTTCTCTTTATTCAACATGCCCTCCACCCACCTGCCCTTCATCCACGCAATGTTTCATGACCCTAAACTTGCGATATGTTTGTGTTCATGTGGATATAACCGTGGAGACTGCCGGTTATGAGTCAACCCGTGCATCACTAGTGTGCGTGTGAATATGTTTGTGTTCATGTGGATATAACCGTGGAGACTGCCGGTTATGAGTCAACCCGTGCATCACTAGTGTGCGTGTGAATATGTTTGTGTTCATGTGGATATAACCGTGGAGACTGCCGGTTATGAGTCAACCCGTGCATCACTAGTGTGCGTGTGCATGTGAATATGTTTTTGTTCATGTGGGAGTTAATGCCCCTGTGATTGTATGTGTAGCTATGTTACAACCTGTGTGATTGTTTGTGTGTGTGTGTTTATGGGTCTTTCTATAAATAATGGGGCCAATGTGTGACATTGGGATAAACATTTCTAAACGGTTTGAAACAAAAATCAAAAGTATTTTCATGTAGTTCCACGTGTACTTAGAGGAATAAAAGTGAATATATGCAAATTGGCCCATAACTCCAGCTATACAACAACATAGGTCTAGGACTATACATCCTTTAAGCAGGGTTCATACAGACATTGGCAAGTCTAATTCAAGGACTTTCAGGGACTTTTTCAAGCACTTAATTGTAATTTACAAGGGCCTCAATGTTATACAATTGTAGTATTTATATAACTGTATAATATAGCCCCCCCTCCCAAAAAAAGTAGGGCCTGACTAAATAGATTGGATGAATGCATGGCGATGTTTCTGTAGCATTTTTCTGTAGCATATGTGGCCAATGCAGGCAAATAAGAAAGCAATGAATAGCGGTAGCATTAATCACACCATTTGAATCTAACCATTGCTGATTTTGTAATGTTGTTTAATGTAAGGAATTGTATGGAAAGCCAAGTTGAACCCAACATTAGATGTTGTGGTCCTCATAATAACCGCGTGTGGTTTTAACGCAAAAGAGAAGCGCAACACCCTTCAGTTGAAGTAATGAAAGTGGCCCCATCTCATAAAAACTGTTCAAAATTTCAATCACGGATAACTATAAGGGAGCAGGAGAACTTATAAATTGGCTATAATAAATAAAAGGACTTTTCAAGCACCAAATTGAAGAAAAGTCTGATGTTCAAGGTAGGCCTATTCCAGTACTTGAATTTCTGAGCTCCAAATTCAAGTTCAAGTAGCTAGGCTACTTCAAGCCCCTTGTATTGTTTAAAATGGCAGGTGAAATGTTATTTCATTACCAGATCATATTGTCAATAAGCCCACTAGGCTATGTCATTTGATCTCATTTATACCCAGAATAATTTATACGATTTTTTCTTTAACGAGTCGGACGCAAAGGATTTACTTCAAACACCGGACAAGGCCCAAGTCCCCGTCATTCGCATGTAGAAGAGACGAGGATATCGGTTACGTAGGTCGGGGGGACTCGCAAGGATCCGACGACCAGTTGGTAATCCATCTCTACCATCAGTCCTGTTAGCCAACGTGCAATCATTGGATAATAAATTGGATGAGCTCCGATCAAGACTATCCTACCAACGGGACATTAAAACCTCTTTGGGGTAGGTGGGATGATAGCGTCCCATCTGGCCAACATCCGGTGAAATTGCAGAGCGCGAAATTCAAAATACAAAATTCGTAATATTAAACATTCATGAAAATACAAGTGTCTTAAATCATTTAAAAGCTTAACTTCTTGTTAATCCAGCTGCTTTGTCAGATTTCAAAAAGGCTTTACGGCGAGAGCACACCATGTGACTATCTGAGGACAGCGCCCCGTGTACAAAAGCATTACAACATTTTCCAACCAAGCAGAGGCATCACGGAAGTCAGAAATAGCGATAAAATAAATCACTTACCTTTAAAGATCTTCCTCTGTTTGCAATCACAAGGGTCCCAGCTACATAACAAATGGTCCTTTTGTTTGATAAAGTCCTTCTTTATATCCCAAAAAAGTCAGTTTAATTGGCATGCTTGACTCAGTAATCCATTGGTTTCCATCGTTCAAAATGCATACAAATGAATCCCAAAAGTTACCAATAAACATCGTCCAAACAAGTCAAACAGCGTTTCTAATCAATCCTCAGGTACCCTAATATGTAAATAAACAATCAAATTTAAGACGGAGAATAGTCTGTTCATTACCGGAGATAAATAACGAAGTGCGCTCCCTCACCGACGCGCGCCACAAACACTACAGCCAAAATGAGAGCCACCTAGAAAAACTACAAATTCTAGCTCATTTTTCAAAAAACAAGCCTGAAACTCTTTCTAAAGACTGTTGACATCTGCTGGAAGCTCTAGGAACTGCAATCTGGGTGGTATTCCATTGATTTTCCCATAGACAGGCATTTAAAATGGTGTCACCTCCCCCCCATAAACATCCGGACGGATTCTCCTTGGGTTTTTGCCTGCTATATCAGTTCTGTTATACTCACAGACATTATTTTAACAGTTTTAGAAACGTTAGCGTGTTTGCTATCCAATACTACCAATTATATGCATATCCTAGCTTCTGGGCCTGAGTAACAGGCAGTTTACTTTGGGCACCTCAATCATCCAAACTTCCGAATACTGCCCCGTAGCCCTAAGAAGTTAAAAACTGCAATATCTTATGTTTCACAGAGTCGTGGCTGAACGACTACATGGATAACATGCAGCTGGCTAGGTTTTCCGTGCATCGGCAAGATAGAACAGCTGCCCCTGGTAAGACAAGGGGTGGCGGTCTGTGTCTATTTGTAAATAACAGCTGGTGCACGAAATCTAATATTAAGGAAGTCTCAAGGTTTTGCTCACCTGAGGTAGAGTATCTCATGATAAGCTGTGGACAACACTATTTACCAAGAGAGTTTTTATCTATATTTTTCATAGGTGTCTTTTTATCACCACAAACCGATGCTGGCACTAAGACTGCAGTCAGCTGTATACGGCCATTAGCAAACAAGAAAATGCTAATCCAGAGGCGGCGCTCCTAATGGCTGCAGACTGTAATGCAGGGAAACTTAAATCTGTTTAACCTAATATCTACCAGCATGTTACATACGCAACCAGAGGAAAAAAAACTCTAGACCACTTTTACTCCACACAGAGAGACGCATACAAAGCTCTCTCTCGGCATCCATTTGGCAAATCTGACCATAACTCTATCCTCCTGATTCCTGCTTACAAGCTAAAACTAAAGCAACAAGTTCCAGTGACTCGCTGAATACAGAAGTGGTCAGATGACGCAGGTGCTAAGCTACATGGCTGTTTTGCTAGCACAGACTGGAATATGTTCCGTGATTCTTCCGATGGCATTGAGGAATACACCACATCAGTCACTGGCTTCATCAATAAGTGCATCGATGACGTTGTCCCCAGAGTGACCGTACGTACATACCCCAACCAGAAGCCATGGATTACAGGCAACATCTGCACTGAGCTGACTCTAACCGGACGCTTATAAGAAATCCCAACTGGCAAGTGTCTTCACTGACATTTTCAACCTGTCCCTGACCGATTCTGTGATACCAACATGGTTCAAGCAGACCACCATTGTCCCTGTGCCCAAGAACACCAAGGTAACCTGCCTAAATGACTACCGACCCGTAGCACTCACATCTGTAGCCATGAAGTGCTTTGAAAGGCTGGTCATGGCTCACATACCGCCCCAACAGATCCACAGATAACGCAATCTCTATTGCCTTCCACAATGTAACTTCCCACCTGGACAAAAGGAACACTTACGTGAGAATTCTATTCATTGACTCCAGCTCAGCATTCAACACCATAGTGCCCTCAAAGCTCATCACTAAGCTAAGGACCCTGGACACCTCCCTCTGCAACAGGATCCTGGACTTCCTGACGGGCCGCCCCCAAGTGGTAAGGGTAGGTAACAACACATCTGCCACACCGATCTTCAACATGGGGGCCCCTCAGGGGTGCGTGCTCAGTCCCCTCCTGTACTCACTGTTCACCCATGACTGCAAGCACGACTCCAACACAATCATTAAGTTTTCTGATGACACAACAGTGGTAGGCCTGATCACCAACAACGATGAGACAGAGATCTGACAGTATGGTGCCAGGACAACAACTTCTCCATCAACGTGATCAAGACAAAGGTGGACTACAGGAAAAGGAGGGCCGAGTACACCCCCATTCTCATCGACGGGGCTGTAGTGGAGCAGGTTGAGAGCTTCAAGTTCCTTGGTGTCCACATCACCAACGAACTATCATGGTCCAAACACACCAAGACAGTCGAGAAGAGGGCACAACAACGCCTATTCCCCTTCAGGAGACTGAAAAGATTTGGCATGGGTCCTCAGATCCTCAAAAAGCTCTACATCTACACCATCGAGAGCATCCTGACTGATTGCGTCACTGCCTGGTATGGCAACTGCTCAGCCTCTGACCGCAAGGCACTACAGAGGGTAGTGCGTACTGCCCAGTACATCACTGGGGCCAAGCTTCCTGTCATCCAGGACCTCTATGCCAGGCGGTGTCAGAGGAAGGCCCTAAAAATTGCTAAAGACTCCAGCCACCCTAGTCATAGACTGTTCTCTCTGCTACCGCAAGGCAATCTTAACAGCTTCTCCCCCAAAGCTATAAGACTCCTGAACAGCTAATCAAATTGCTACCTGTACTATTTGCATTTTTACGCTGCTGCTACTCTCTGTTTATTATCTATGCATAGTCACTTTACCACTACCTATATGTACATGTTACCTCAATTAACTTAACTAACCTGTGCCCCCGCACATTGACTCTGTACCGGTACCCCCTGTAAATAGCCTCGCTTCTGTTATTTTATTGTTGCTCTTTAATTATTAGTTATTTTTCTATTATCTTCTTTTAAACTTCAGTTTATTTTTGTAAATACTTTCTTAACATTTAGTTTTCTTAAAATTGCATTGTTGGTTAAGGGCTTGTAAGTGAGCATTTCACTGTAAGGTCTACACTATTCAGCGCATGTGACAAATAAAATTTGATTTGATGTGATGTTGCTCTTTGAAACTAAAATTCTTCAATTCCTGAGAGGCTGAGCCACTGAACTGCACCTGGGCCACAGCCCAACCCTTACTATTCCTGCCCTCGCCACATTATCCTCATCATCAACTAGATCGGTTCCTATAATTCAGTCTAATCCAGTGGCAGGTGGTGTCATGGAGGTCTGCCAGCACCACCCACCTCATCGTCCTTCTGCTCAGGTCTGCCAGCACCACCCACCTCTCATCCCTCTGCTCAGGTCTGCCAGCACCACCCACCTCTCGTCCCTCTGCTCAGGGAGACCTCTCATTTGACGGACGACCATTTTCAATTGGTCCCTGCAGACATGGGCAATTTGATCACTTAGTTTTTCATCAGTCCTCTGGGACATATCCCTTTCTTTTGAGCTCTTTCGCTCTCTTCTGCTTTCTGTTTTACTCTCTACTCTCTCTCTCCCTTGCTCCCTTGCTCTCTCTCTCCCTTGCTCCCTAGCTCGCTCTCCATCTCTCTCAGAGGTTGGTCATTAAGGGATTAGTTGGGTGAGAGGAGGTTTGAGTGGAGCTGAATGGGGTTGAGTGGAGGTGGAGATGGGGGGGGGGACTTTCACTGCTGTGTAAATTGCTGACACGTGCCTTCTGTCAGTCAAACATCCCTCAACCAATGACTCTAATTATAGGGTCTTAAACCTTGACCCATTGGCCAAAGCTGGCCTTTTTTACTTAATCAGTAGAGGTTATATTTTAGATTGAACAGTTGAATGATGTGAATGCAGTACAGTATGATGTAAATATAATTAGGCCCTTAGCTTGTACCTTTTTCCTCTCCCACGGTCTGGGCCCAGCCTGGCCTCCAGAGGATCAGCATCCTTGGTGTGTGGGCTGACTCCAGCCTCACTTCCTGTTATAGAAATTAGCGGAACCTTGTCAACCTCCCCTCCCCATACCCACCCTAGAGGCGTCTGTAGGTGAGTGTGTGTGTGCAATTGTGTGTCTGTGTGAGTGTGCTTGCTTCTATGTGCTTATGCGTCTGTGTGTGTGTGTAAGTGTGAATGTGTGTGTGTGTGTGTGTGTGTGTGTGTGTTTGTGTGTGTATTTGTCTGTCGTTTGCTCACACAATGGGGTCCACACGCAAACCAGCCCAAATGGAGCTACAATGGTAAATGAGTGGCCTACACTCCAGTCTGGCCTTAACGCAGTCACACACACCACACATAATGCGTCGTCATGGTTCCTAACCATATCACGTCACACTGCCCGCCATATGAGAGAGTGTATTGTTATTTAACAAACCACAACTGCTTTTTTTTAAATTACAGACACCTCTATAAACAAACCTGTTCTCCCACGACAGGCTGAAATAAATGTCTAACTGCTTTACACAGAACAATTCAACCCCAGAATATTGAGTTTGTAATGAAGATATGGGTGCCCAACCAACATGCTTCTGGATGGAACTAGAAACGCATATTGTAGTTAAAACATATGATTCTCTGCCCAATAGCTAATTGTGGCTGTAATCTTTTGGCATGGGTGTCTAATGAATTCCTGATATTCTTGGGTTGTGCAGGGTTCAGTGCCATGTCTAGAGTATTTTATATTTTTTTACCTTTATGAAGATAGGAAATAGAATGTATTGGTGGAGGAGAGGAAGAGAGGGAGCTTAGGGAGGTATAGTGTGAGAGTGGTAGGTATATACACGGCAAACTCTCCAGCGTTAAATCAACACTGACAGTGTTAAATATAACACTGGGCCAGTGCCTCTAAGGGTCCAAACCTTTTAGTGTTGAATTAACACTCTGCTTAGTGCTGAAGCTATTACACTTCATCAGCGTCAGGGAATTAACATTTTTTGAGTTATGCAATAACACCTCATATAGTATTTTTAACACTAGGAAGTGTATATAGTTTACACCAGTGGTGTTATGCAACAACACCGTATATAGTATTTTTAACCATTCCACCAAGAGGTCCATATCTCTTGACAAGGTTGTCCGTGTTGGAATAACGACTTTCATAGTATTTAATGCTACCTGCTCTTATGTAGGCTTTTACAAAGACTTCAGAACTGGCAGCGGACATGCTGAAACTTGAATTAACATCACCATAGACCACTTAAACTGGTACAACACTTCCACTCACGGGTGGCCAAAAACAACAAATTGAAAGTCACATGTGCCTTGCCTTTTTGAATTGTAGAGTTACTGTATTTGTCACCAAGTGAGTTGCTACTGAAGGCAAATGTTATCATTAAAATAAAACTCTATAGGACAATACATTAATAAGGCCTTACTTTGATGGCCAAGTTTTGCCCTAACACAGATGTGTTAGAACCCTCCTGGTTTACAGGCCACATAAGGCCTAAAAGTCACATTATGCTGGCTTGCAAAGTGATGTGTAATTCCTATTGGAGTCCAGCCAGAGTTAGGACATCCAATAGTTGGCATCATTACTCACCTGCAACCTGCATCCAGAAAGACTGTTATGGTTAGGAAGATTGTGAGGAGACTACCTAAAACATTTAAACTGGAAAAAACATTTCAGTAACTGGTGCAATAAATCTTACTAACTATCTAATGTATGTTATCTTTGTGTAGGATAAGATTAATCAATCAATCAATGTACAGCCAAAAACACAGATTTTAAAAACAATCCTGAAAATGTCTACCTGCAGTAGAGCATGCTGGGAAATCTGTTAATGGTGGACATGGTTTTTATGGGACTGTTTTACTCTCCACAGACTAAAACTGACACAATCACAATCTCACACTCAACACTGGTTAATCACACCAAAGCTGGGGTTCTATTACACCAATTAATGTAAATTTCACTCTTACAGAAATAATTTAACTCCTGAATCAACACCTGAAATGTTACACTGAAAAATCAGCACTAGGTAACACTGGCCAAATTGCTGTGAGGTCTCTTCAGGACACATGTTTAAATAATGCAGATAAGAAGTTTACTGACGAGAAAGTAGTTTACTGACTAGAAAGTAGTTTACTGACTAGAAAGTAGTTTACTGACGAGAAAGTAGTTTACTGACTAGAAAGTAGTTTACTGACTAGAAAGTAGTTTACTGACTAGAAAGTAGTTTACTGACTAGAAAGAGGCAGGACTCCAGCACATGCAGCTTCACTCTGGCAGCATGACTATAATGATCTGCTCATGCTCAACATATACATAGGTCTACAATATCAACCAATGAAATACATTAAAAAGATAAATCTCATATTGTGAAAATGCAGCTGACCATTGTGTGTGTGTGTGTGTGTGTGTGTGTGTGTGTGTGTGTGTGTGTGTGTGTGTGTGTGTGTGTGTGTGTGTGTGTGTGTGTGTGTGTGTGTGTGTGTGTGTGTGTGTGTGTGGCGTGCGTGCGTGCGTGCGTGCGCGCGCGTGTGTGTGTGTGTCTGCGTATGTGTGTGTGTGTCTGTGTGCGTGTGTCTGTGCGTGTGCGTGTGCGTGAGGAAAGCAGAAAAGACACTGCAGACTGGCACCAGGGTAAAGTAACACCACCAGATTAGAGTGTAGTTCAAGTACTAATGGCCGTAGATCAGTAACTGGAACTGGGGTGTGGTACAGTACAATGTGTAACATGGAGAGGGGTGAGGAGGGTGAGGGTTCAGTACATGGACTAATAAACCCTAGTGTTACTCCCCTTGTGGAAAAAATTCACATGACATTTCCATGTTTTGCACATGTGAAATCATATAAAACCATGAGTTTGTGGAACAATTCACATGTGATGATATTTCACATGAAGTTTCATGTGGATTTTCACGTGATCGCATTACCTTTCAAATGATATTTCACAGGTGATGCCCTGTAAACAAAACTAAGTCATTATGATACAAACAGTGCTTTAAACTGAAATATTTGACACACAACTACATTGCGTGTGTTCATTTTATACAGTAATTATTATTCAACATGTCCTTATTTGAGATTTGAACTCACAACCTTTTGGTTCACTGCATTCCAATCATCCTGCTACTGTCATAATCTTTGTCGTCTGAAGAGGAGAAATCATCGGACCAATATGCAGCGGGTATATTGCTCATCTTCGTATTTATTGAAGGTAAACACACTTAAACAAAATAATGACGATAACAGTCAGGTAAGGTGCACAGACTAAACCGGAAACAACCACCCACAAACACAAGTGAAAACGAACACACTAAATATGGCCTCCAATTAGAGACAACAACCACCAGCTGCCTCTAATTGGAGGTCATTGAAAAAACACAAGATACAAAGAGAAACCTAGAATAAACATAGAAATAGAAAATATAGAACATACATCAAAACCCCGAAACACACAAAACAAACACCCCCTGCCACGCCCTGACCAAACTACAATAACAAATAACCCCTTTTACTGGTCAGGACGTGACAGCTACGCCACCACATCTGTGTCAGTAACTGGTTTCACCTGTATTCCTACCGTTTAGACTATAAAGTACATCTCAACTTTGTTAAAAATACACTTAAGAAAAACAATTATATTCATCATAGTGATTCAGGTGTAACAATAAAGCAGATTAATACGCACCACCAACATCAGACAGCTACACAGAAAACCCTCAAATTGCTGAAACAAGTAAATGTAATCAATTATGAGACAATAGTTAGAATAACTGATATAATAACTAAAATAGCACTGCACATAGCATCTCTTTTGCTCAGTGCAGAGATGTATTATAGGTATTGAATGTGTATTGGAATGCTACAGACCTTGTGGTGCATTAGAAATGTGTACCTTAAATCCAGAGGTTGTGAGTTCAAGTCCCAGGTGGGGTCATACTTTGGCTGAACAGCGATAACACATGAAATTGCACTTATAATACATCTAAGTCTTCCAAAAACACACGTTTTCACATGTGAAGTGTTCCAAAAACACATGATTTAACATGTGAAATGAAGTGTTCCAAAAACATGTTTTCACATTTGAAATGACACGTGCGAAGTGTTCCAAAAACAAGTTTTCACGTGTCAAATGTCACCTGAAGTGTTCCTGAAACATGATTTCACATGTGAAATTCATAAAGGTCAATCCAGTGCAATTGTGCCTGGGTCATGGGTCACGTTGTCACGGCGATCTGAGAACTTTTCAACCCAGAGAACCCTGAGGCTGTGTTTCTCTAAAGGAAGCATTTTCTTAAATTACAATAAAAACACAATAACAGGGTGTAAATTAACAGTTTGATCGTGTTTGTTTCACAATGTATCCAGTTCAATGGTGGATGGGCTTCCTGTGTGTGTTTGTCCCGGTGTGCGTGCAAGAGGGTGTGTGAAAATATCATTATGGATGTTTACATGTAAGCAAAAATTGTACATGTGAATAATAAGTACAGTTGGAGTCAGAGGTTTACATTCACTTAGGTTGGAGTCATTAAAACTCATTTTTCAACCACTCCAAAAATATCTTGTTAACAAACTATAGTTTTGGCAAGTTGGTTAGGACATCTACTTTGTGCATGACACAAGTCATTTTTCCAACAATTGTTTACAAACAGATTATTTCACGTATAATTCACTGTACAAAAAGTGCAAATCAATCCCAGAACAACAGCAAAGGACCTTGTGAAGATGCTGGAGGAAACAGGTACAAAAGTATTTATATCCACAGTAAAACCAGTCTTATATCGACATAACCTGAAAGGCCTCTCAGCAAGGAAGAAGCCACTGCTCCAAACCCGACATAAAAAAGCCAGACTACAGTTTGCAACTGCATATGGGGACAAAGATCATACTTTTTGGAGAAATGTCCTCTGGTCTGATGAAACAAAAATAGAACTGTTTGGCCATAATGACCATGGTTATGTTTGGAGGAAAAAGGGAGAGGCTTGCAAGCCGTAGAACACCTTCCCAACCGTGAAGCACGGGGGTGGCAGCATCATGTTGTGGGGGTGCTTTGCTGCAGGAGAGACTGGTGCACCTCACAAAATTGATGGCAGCAAGAGGAAGGAAAATTATGTGGATATATTGAAGCAACATCTCAAGACATCAGTCAGGAAGTTAAAGCTTGGTCGCAAATGGGTCTTCCAAATGGACAATGACCCCAAGCATACTTCCAAAGTTGTGGCAAAATGGCTTAAGGACAACAAAGTCAAGGTATTGGAGTGGCCATCACAAAGCCCTGACCTCAATCCTATAGAAAATTTGTGGGCAGAACTGAAAAAGTGTGTGCGAGCAAGGAGGCCTACAAACCTGACTCAGTTACACCAGCGCTGTCAGGAGGAATGGTCCAAAATTCACCCAACTTATTATGGGAAGCTTGTGGAAGGTTACCCGAAACGTTTGACCCAAGTTAAACAATTTAAAGGCAGTGCTATCAAATACTAATTGAGTGTATGTAAACTTCTGACCTACTGGGAACCAGATTAAATAAATTAAAGCTGAAATAAATAATTCTCTCCGCTATGATTCTGACATTTCACATTCTTAAAATAAAGTGGTGATCCTAACTGACCTAAGACAGGGAATGTTTACTAGGATTAAATGTCAGGAATTGTGAAAAACTGAGTTTAAATGCATTTGGCTAAGGTGTATGTAAACATCCGACTTCAACTGTATGTGTGTGGGCTTTTCTGATTTGATTGTATGCTCCTTGCAGTCTGAATGAGTTGTTTATGTATCATTTGGTGTGAAACAGTTCGTGTTTATATTTGTAAAAAAAAATGCATATAAAAAAATATTGATGTATATATATACTTATTTTTTATGGCAGATACAAACGTATACATACGAACATCAACTTACAGACGAACACAAACAATGACTACATCTCATCTGCCCAGATCTGCTTGCTCACACCCCCATCACTAGTGCCTACATTATTGTTTGTCACTTGGCCTTAAATTGTACCAACTTGCTATTTCAATAATAAATTATTGGATTTTCCCATTGTTGGCGGATTGATTGATTTCCAAGTTTTTAGTATAAGTTTTTTCAAGATGAGTGATGAGAAGAGAATCGTCCAGCCCATTGGGTGTCTCAATATATCCCCATATGCCTTGCCTTGAAATATGCAGCCAGATGGATTAAAAGTAAGTTTACATTGTAGTTCTTCTGACAGCCAACTTCCTAGCTCCGCCCATACATTTTGGACTTCATAGCATTCCCAGAAAGCATGGATTATTGACTCATTATTAGTTTTACACTTAAGACGTGTGTTTGTTATAATCTAAGATTTTTTTAGTAGTTATATGAGGTTAATCAGACACAGTGTGTTCTCATGCCAT
The DNA here is from genome assembly GCF_965601325.2 of Salmo salar. Classification (NCBI taxonomy): domain Eukaryota; kingdom Metazoa; phylum Chordata; class Actinopteri; order Salmoniformes; family Salmonidae; genus Salmo; species Salmo salar. The sequence goes on along the minus strand of NC_138302.1, from coordinate 67,991,464 downwards.
CTCCACTTGTACACGCTCTCAATCACACACTGAGCCCTGATGATTATGTTGTGCTAACTATAGGTTTGTGTACGGCTGGGTACGATGGAAGAGGCAAGGTTGACCTGGCTGGCTTGGTCCAATGTGATTGGTTGAGCTTGGACTGGTTCTGCCCACAGTGAGGCCTGGGCTGTCATAAAATCTGATGGTTACACAGTCAACACATTGTGCTCCATACTGCCCCCCTCACCACCTCACCCCCTTACCCCTTCTCCGTTCATAGTTTGGTAACATGGCATGGAGGGGGGAGGAAGAGGGAGGCTATCTCCTCCACTGATCAGCAGGTCATGAGAGAGCCTGAAAAGGGAGTTAAATAGAGAGATGTCTACAGTCTACAGAGAAATGGGTTGCAGAGTCAGAGAATGAGACAGAGAGGTATATTTATGTACTGTTGTGTTTCACATATAGGCCTCTTTTCTCACACACGGACTCTCTTTCTCTTCTTTTACTCTCTCCCTTTCTCTCTCTGTTCGCCTGCATTCCACAGAAATATCATAGTCTTGTCTGACTGCCTGCCAAGGGAACTTCTCAAATAGCCCTCTCCTCTCTTTTACTGTCTCTTCCTCTCTCTCTCTCTCTTCCCTCCTTTATTTCCAGACACCCCTCCACATACAGTATCTCTAACCACCTCCGTTCACTCTAAAGGGACTCTAATGTCACCGTGATGACCTGTGATGTCAGTCACCGTGGTGACAGGGGCAGCTGAGGGAGGACTATCTCAGACAGACATTGAGTTTTTTTCTCTTCACGATAGTTGTGAAGTCTAAACTGGAAAATATGTGTTGTTTACATGGGAAGTAGTGCTATGGGCCAATGTCCCAGTTCTGGAGTTATCCTTATGATGGTCTGGGTTTCAGCTGACCCCTGACATCTGCTCCTCCCTCCTGGTGCACAAACCTGTCAATCATTTTCCTCAGAAATGGATATCCTATAATGTTGTCATTGATGTCAACTGTAGCAAGTGAAGTGACTTTTATAGTGACTTACTTAAAGTGTTCCTGGTCAGGTCATGTGTGCTGGCCCTTACTTTGGCTTGAGTTGACATTTATGAGTGCAGTGTGTGATCGTTAAAAGAGGTTAAAGGGTTGGGCGAGTGTCTTATCTTAAGGCTCCTTGAAATGTTGCCGCACTAAATGGCAGCAGTGTTTTCTGTCCACACAAAATGTATTTTAAGTCGTTGACAAAACATGTTCATTGTGTGGGGTATTATAAGGGACAATGCGTCAGGAGGCTGTGGCCACAGCAACAATAGCAGATGTGTGTGTGTGTGTGTGTGTGTGTGTGTGTGTGTGTGTGTGTGTGTGTGTGTGTGTGTGTGTGTGTGTGTGTGTGTGTGTGTGTGTGTGTGTGTGTGTGTGTGTGTGTGTGTGTGTGTGGAGAAGCGGTAGTTCAGCTGTGTCATGTATTACACAGTGATAGTGGGGTCTGTCCTTCAAGTCGCAGGATATGATGTTCTCTGTCTATCACTGTCTGTCTTTCTTTCCCTCCTTTTCTCTCCTTACTCACAATCCGTGTCTCCAGTTTCTCTGTGCCTGGTTTCGCTCCTCCGCCCTCTGTGTGTATATGGTCTGTGTACGTGTTGATGTGTGTGTGTGTGATTTTGTGCATATACTGTATGTGCGTGTGTACACAGTATCTTCAGAAAGTATTCAGAAAGGGTATGAATACTTATGTCAATTAGATATTTCTGTACTTCATTTTCAATAAATATGCAAACATTTCTAAACACATGCTTTCACTTTGTGATTATGGGGTATTGTCTGTAGATGGGCGAGAAAAAAATGATTGAATACATTTTGAATTAAGGCTGTAACACCAAAAAATGTGGATGGAATTAGTCGAGGAGTATGTGATTTGCATGTATCTGTGTATTTGCAATCATTTTACGAGCTCTCTGTCTCACTGTGTGTAGTGAGTGGGGGAAGGTTACGTGCAGTAGATGCTGTGAGTGTTAGAGGCTTGGTCATATTATTAGTAATATTGCATGTAATGATATTGTAACTAACGACAGAGATGGTAACCTACGATAACAGCAATAACGCTGGGAACAACGCACTGTTGATCCATGAGAGGTCACAAAGGGTCAGTGTGTGTGTGATGTTCGAGGCACTGCTTGCGCCCATCCAGGTCCATCCAGGTGCTGGAAGGGTTAAAGTGGCACAGCTCAGAAATGTTAAAAAGAAAAGCAATAAGGGGGAGAGGAAATGAAAGAGCAGCACGATGGAGGCTGATAAGAGGAGCAGCCGTCAGAACGGCAATCAGCCCAAATTAAAGAGAACGAAAGACAGAGAGATAGATAGGGAGATAGAGAGGTGGGGAATCTGTGGATGCGAGGTTTGTTGGGAAGATAAGGCAAGACTGAGTGTCAAAAGCCATGTGTGAGACTCACATAATGTAGATGAAGTTCGGCCATTTATGTATCGGACATAAAGAGATCCTCCAACATGGAACACACACAACACACACACCTATTTCAACACAAAGAGAACACGCACTTACCTAGCAGGCTTGGAGTCGGGTGAGAAACCGTTCTGTTTTTGCAGGTGTCTGCATGCATGTTTGTTTGCATGTGAATGGCGTGCACACGCATGCTTGTACAGCGCCTTCAGAACGTAATCATACTTCTTCACTTATTCCACATTTTGTTGTGTTACAGCTTGAGTTTAAAATGGATTAAATATTTTTTTTTCTGACTCATCGACAGACAACACCCCATAATGACGAAGTGAAATCATGTTTTAACATTTCTTGAGAATGAAATATACAAAAACAGTATCTCATTTACATACAGCTGAAGTCAGAAGTTTACATACACTTCAGTTGGAGTCATTATAACTCGTTTTTCAACCACTCCACATGTTTCTTGTTAACAAACTATAGTTTTGGCAAATCAGTTAGGACATCTACTTTGTGCATGACACAAGTTATTTTTCCAACAGTTGTTTACAGACAGATTATTTCACTTACAATTCACTGTATCTGTCACATCCTGACCAGTATAAAGGGTCATTTGCCATAGTAGTATGGTCAGGGCGTGGCAGAGGGGTTGTTTTGTGTGTTTTGGGTTTTTTTTGTTCTAGGGGAATTTGTTCTAGTTTTCTTTTTCTATGTTTCGTTTTCCATGTTTGGCCGAGTATGGTTTCCAATCAGAGGCAGGTGTCTTTCGCTGTCTCTGATTGGAAGCCATACTTAGGCAGCCTGTTTTCCTTTGGGTTTTGTGGGTGGTTGTTTTCTGTTTAGTATGTTAGGATACCTGACAGAACTGTTTGGCTGTCGTTTGTTTTTTCTTTGTGAAGTGCTTTTTTCATTCAAAAATAAAAGATGAGCACTCAACACGCTGCGCCTTGGTCTATTCACTACGACGCTTGTGACAGTATCACAATTCCAGTGGGTCAGAAGTTTACATACACTAAGTTGACTGTGCCTTTAAACAGCTTGGAAAATTCCAGAAAGTTATGTCATGCTTTATAAGCTTCTGATAGGCTAATTGACATTATTTGAGTCAATTGGAGGTGTACCTGTGGATGTATTTCAAGGCCTACCTTCAAACTCAGTGCCTCTTTGCTTGACATCATGGGAAAATCAAAAGAAATCAGCCAAGAACTCTGAAAAAAAATTGTAGACCTCCACAAGTCTGGTTCATCCTTAGGAGCAATTTCCAAACACCTGAAGGTACCACGTTCATCTGTATAAACAATAGAACGCAAGTATAAACACCATGGGACCACGCAGCCGTCATTCCGCTCAGGAAGGAGACTCGTTCTGTCTCCTAGAGACGAACGTACTTTGGGGCGAAAAGTGCAAATCAATCCCAGAACAACAGCAAAGGACCTTGTGAAGATGCTGGAGGAAACAGGTACAAAAGTATCTATATCCACAGTAAAATAAGTCTTATATCGACATAATCTGAAAGGCCATTCAGCAAGGAAGAAGCCACTGCTCCAAACCCGACATAAAAAAGCCAGACTACGGTTTGCAACTGCACATGGGGACAAAGATCTTACTTTTGGAGAAATGTCCTCTGGTTTGATGAAACAAAAATAGAACTGTTGGCCATAATAACCATCGTCATGTTTGGAGGAAAAGGGGGGAAGCTTGCAAGCCGAATAACACCATCCCAACCGTGAAGCACGGGGGTGGCAGCATCATGTAGTTGGGGTACTTTGCTGAAGGAGGGGCTGGCGCACCTCACAAAATAGATGGCCTCATGAGGAAGGAAAGTTATGTGGAGATATTGAAGCAACATCTCAAGACATCAGTCAGGAAGTTAAAGCTTGGTCGCAAATGGGTCTTCCAAATGGACAATGACCCCAAGCATACTTCCAAAGTTGTGGTAAAATGGCTTAAGAACAACAAAGTCAAGGTATTGGAGTGGCCATCACAAAGCCCTGACCTCAATCCTATAGAAAATGTGTGGGCAGAACTGAAAAAGCGTGTGCGAGCAAGGAGGCCTAAAAACCTGACTCAGTTACACCAGCACTGTCAGGTGGAATGGTCCAAAATTCACCCAACTTATTGTGGGAAGCTTGTGGAAGGCTTCCTGAAACTTTTGACCCAAGTTAAACAATTTAAAGGCAATGCTACCAAATACTAATTGAGTGTATGTAAACTTCTGACCCACTGGGAACCTTATGAAAGAAATTAAAGCTGAAATAAATCATTCTCTCTACTATGATTCTGACATCTCACATTCTTAAAATAAAGTGGTGATCCTAACTGACCTAAAACAGAGAACTTTTACTAGGATTAAATGTCAGGAATTGGGAAAAACTGAGTATAAATGTATTTGGCTAAGGTGTATGTAAACTTCTGACTTCAAATGTAACTATTCTCACCCCTAAGCTAATACATGTTAGAATCAACTTTGGCAGCGATAACAGCTGTGAGTCTTTCTGGGTAAGTCTCTAAGAGATTTGCCCACCTGGATTGTACAGAATTTGCGCATTATTCATTTAAAAATTCTTCAAGATCTGTCAAGTTGGTTGTTGATCATTGCTAGACAGCCAATTTTAAGTCTTGCCATGGATTTTCAAGCCGTAACTAGGCCACTTAGGAACATTCAATGTCATCTTGGTAAGCAACTCCAGGGTATATTTGGCCTTGTGTTTTAGGTTATTGTCCTGCTGTAAGGTGAATTTGTCTCCCAGTGTCTGTTAGAAAGCAGACTGAACCAGGTTTTCCTCTAGGATTTTGCCTGTGCTTAGCTCTGTTCCAGGGTTTTGTTATCCTAAAAAACTCTCTAGTCCTTACCAATGACAAGCATTCCCATAACATGATGCAGCCACCACCATGCTTGAAAATACTAAGAGTGGTGAGGTAATAATAATAATAGATTTAATTTTTATAGCGCTTTTCATTACAGCAAGAATCTCATAGACTCTCAAGATGGATTTGCCCCAAACATAACACTTTGTATTCAGGACATAAAGACATTCAGTTTTACTTGAATGCTTTATTGCAAACAGGATGCATGTTTTGGGATATTTTTATTCTGTACATGCTTCCTTCTTTTCACTCTGTCATTTAGGTTAATATTGTGGAGTAACTACAATGTCGTTGATCCATCCTCAGTTTTTCCTATCACAGCCATTAAAACCAACGTAACCTTTGGCCTCATGGTGAAATCCCTGAGCGGTTTCCTTTCTCACCGGCAACTGAGTTAGGAAGGAAGCCTGTATCTTTCTGGTGACTGGGTGTAATTGATACACCGTTCAAAAAGTGTAATGAATAACTTTATCATGCTCAAAAGGATATTCAAAGTCTGCTTTTTTATGTTTACCCATCTACCAATAGGTGCCCTTCTTTGCAAGGCATTGGAAAACCTCCCTGGTCTTTGTGGTTGAATCTGTGTTTGAAATTCACTGCTTGACTGAAGGACCTTACAATTATCTGTATGTCTATCTGGGGTACAGAGATGAGGTCGTCAGAATGCCACTTATTATGTGACTTGTTAAGCACATTTTTACTCCTGAACTTATTTAGGCTTGCCATAACAAAGGGGTTGAAGACTTATTGACTCAAGACATTTCAGCTTTGCATTTTTTATTAGTTTGTAAACATTTCTAAAAACATAATTCCACTTTGACATTATGGGATATTGTCTGTAGGCCAGTTACACAACATCTAAATGTAATCAATTTTAAATTCAGGCTGTAACGCAACAAAATGTGGAAAAAGTCAATGGGTGTGAATACCTTCTGAAGGCACTATATGTATTCATGTATGCTTGTGCATGCTTGTGTGTATTCGAGGCGGGCATACACATGTGTATGTGTGTTTTGTTTGTGTGTGTGTGTGTGTGTGTTTCATTTGAGTGATCATTAGTTTGGCTAGCAGTCATTTCCAGTGCAGAGACAGAGAACAGGGTATCAATGATGTGATCTGCCTGGGGGAGATAAGAACTGCAGAATTCGCTGCTGTTGCAACATCTGAGCAGCGACACACACAGCAGGCAGGCAGGCCTAGCTGTGTTTGGAGATGATCCCTCATCGATAGCACTGCAAAGCCAACCCTGCTGCATTACATCCAATCAGCCAACCTCTCTATACCACTCTACCCCAGCACTCATATAATCCTTCCCTCTCCCTCGCTCTCACTCTCCCGCTCTGTCTCTGTCTCTCTGTCTCTCTCTCTTTCTCCAGTGTTTGGTCTTAGGTCAGTGGGGCCTCTCATCTGATATGTACTCTGCTCTGCAGGTCACACAGAGGTCAAGTGAGCTATGATACTACAACACATCCCTCTGGCCTCCCATAGAAAGGCCTCGGTGTGAATATCTGTTTCACATCTTTTTATGTGATTAGCTCTAATGATTTCAAGTCTATTACCCTGTCACGTTCGTTGGAATAATCGGACCAAGGCGCAGCGTGAGTAGCGTTCCACATCTTTAATATAAAGTGAAACTAAGCAACATACAAAAACAATAAAGAATAAACGAAACGTGACGACAATGAAACTACACATAAACACAATATTCCATAACCCACAGGTGGAAAACATACTACTTAAGTATGATCCCCAATTAGAGACAACGATTACCAGCTGCCTCTAATTGGGAATCATACAAATCACCCAGACATAGAAAAACTAAACTAGAACCCCACATAGAAAATATAAACTGGATTAACCCCCCAGTCACGCCCTGACCTACTCTACCATAGAAAATAAAAGCTTTCTATGGTCAGGACATGACAGTATCCCCCCCGAAAGGTGCGGACTCCGACCGCAAAACCTGAAACAAAAAGGGAGGGTTAGGGGGGTGTCTAGTGTCGGTGTGTCGTCCTCTGGTGCAGGACGAAGAAACCTCTCATTCCGCGGGTCCGCCAGCATCGGAGGTGGCTCTGCTGCGGGACGAAGAACCCGCTCATCCGGCAGCATCGGGGGCGGCTCTGGTGCGGGACGAAGAACCTGCTCATCCCACGGATCCACCAGCTTTGGTGGTGGCTCTGGTGCGGGCCGAAGAACCCACTCATCCTGCGGGTCCAGCCATGGACCCAGGCTGAACACTGTGCCTGGACTGGGCACCAACGCAGAAGAAGACTCTGGCCTTGGAGCTGGACTGGACGCCGTGCTTAAACTGGGCATCGGCGCAGGGGAAGGCTCCGGCCATGGAGCGGGACTGGACGCTGTGTCTCGACTGGGCATCGACGCAGAGAAGAGCTCCTGCCATGGAGCTGGACTGGACGCTGTGCCTGGACTGGGCACCAGCGCAGGGGAAGGCTCCGGCCATGGAGCTGGAGGTTCCGGACCATTGACCGTCTCAAGAGGCTCTGGACCGTGGGCCATCTCAGGAGGTTCCGGACTGTGGACCATCTCAGGAGGTTCCGTACCGTGGACCGTCTCAGGAGGTTCCGGACTGTGGACCGTCTCAGGAGGTTCCGGACCGTGGACGTCTCAGGAGGTTCCTGACCGTGGGCCGTCTCAGGAGGTTCCGGACCGTGGGCCGTCTCAGGAGGTTCCGGACCGTGGACCGTCTCAGGAGGTTCCGGACCATGGGCCGTCTCAGGAGGTTCCGAACCGTGGACCGTCTCAGAAGGTTCCAGACCGTGGGCCCTCTCAGGATGTTCCGGACCGTGGGCCGACTCAGGAGGTTCCGGACTGTGGACCGTCTCAGGAGGTTCCGGACCGTGGACGTCTCAGGAGGTTCCGGACCGTGGGCCGTCTCAGGAGGTTCCGGACCGTGGGCCATCTCAGGAGGTTCCGGCCGTGGGCCGTCTCAGGAGGTTCCGGACCGTGGGCCGTCTCAGGAGGTTCCGGGCTGTGGACCGTCTCAGGAGGTTCCGGGCCGTGGACCGTCGTTGGAGGTTCCGGACCGTGGGCCGTCTCAGGAGGTTCGAACCGTGGGCCGTCTCAGAAGGTTCCAGACCGTGGGCCCTCTCAGGATGTTACGGACCGTGGGCCGACTCAGGAGGTTCCGGACCGTGGACCGTGTCAGGAGGTTCCGGACCGTGGACCGTCTCAGGAGGTTCCGGGCCGTGGACCATCTCAGGAGGTTCCGGGCCGTGGACCGTCTCAGGAGGTTCCGGGCTCTGGACCGTCGTTGGAGGTTGCGGACTGTGAAACATCGCTGGAAGCTCTGGACTGGAAACTGTCGCCGGAAGCTCTGGACTGGGAACTGTCGCCGGAAGCTCTGGACTGGGAACTGTCGCCGGAAGCTCTGGACTGGGAACCGTCGCCGGAAGCTCTGGACTGGGAACAGTCGCCAGAAGCTCTGGACTGGGAACTGTCGCCGGAAGCTCTGGACTGGGAACTGTCGCCGGAAGCTCTGGACTGGGAACCGTCGCCGGAAGCTCTGGACTGGGAACAGTCGCCAGAAGCTCTGGACTGGGAACCGTCGCCTGAAGCGCTCGAACGGGAAGGTGCACTGGAGGCCTGATGCGTGGGGCCGGCACAGGTGGCGCAAGACTGGTAACACACACCTCAGGGCGAGTGCGTGGAGCAGGCACAGGACATACCTGACTGGGAAGGCGCACTGGAGGCCTAGTGCGTGGAACTGGCACAGGTGGCGCCAAACTGGTGACACGCACTTCAGGGCGAGTGCGGGGAGCAGGCACAGGACGTACCTGACTAGGAACACTCACTTCAGAGAGAGTGCGAGGAGGAGGCACAGGATATACTGGACCCTGGAGGCGCACTAGAGGTCTGGAGCGTAGAGCTGGCACAATGCATCCTGGACAGATGACCACCTTCGCACGGCAAGTGCGGGGAGCTAGCACAGGACGCACTGGGCTGTGAAGTCGTACTGGGGACACAGTGCGTAGAGCCGGCGCAGGATATCCTGGACCGAGGAGGCACACTGGAGACCAGGCGCACTGAGCTGGCACCACCCGTCCTGGACAGATTCCCACTTTCGCACGGAAAGTGCGAGGAGCTGGCACAGAACGCACCGGGCTGTGGATGCGCACTGGAGACACCGTGCGTATCACCGCAAAACATGGTGCCTGACCGGTCACAAGCTCCCTACGGTAAGTATGGGGAGTTGGCTCAGGACGTACCGGGCTGTGAAGGCGCATTGGAGACCTGGTGCGTATAGCCAGCCTCAAATGTACCAGAACTTTAACACACTTCTCAGGACGAGTAGGGGGAGCTGACTCAGGTGGCCTTGGACGGCTAACACGCTCCTCAGGGTGAATGACGGGCATACTACGCCAAACCAACAGCTTTCTCGCTTCACTCTCCTCCAATTTAACCAACAATTCCTCGAAGGTCTCTAACTCTCCCCTCCGTTCACTCTCCTCCAATTGATCCAATAACTCCTCTACAGTCTCTGACTCACCCCTCAACTCCGCCAATGACTCCCTGACAGTCTCTGGCTCTTCCCTCTGCTCAGTCGCCAGCTCCATGTGCCCCCCCCCCCCCCCCAAAAAGAACTTGGGGTTGTCTTTGGGCTTTCTGTAGCCGTGAACCCTGTCGTCGTCGCTGTCCTCCATTATTTCCTTCTGATGTCCATAAACCTTCACCTGGTGCACACGCTGCTTGGTCCCGGTTGGATGGGATATTCTGTCACGTTCGTTGGAATAATCGGACCAAGGCGCAGCGTGAGTAGCGTTCCACATCTTTAATATAAAGTGAAACTAAGCAACATACAAAAACAATAAAGAATAAACAAAACGTGACGACAATGAAACTACACATAAACACAATATTCCATAACCATTTACATTTACATTTACATTACATTTCATAACCCACAGGTGGAAAACATACACTTAAGTATGATCCCCAATTAGAGACAACGATTACCAGCTGCCTTTAATTGGGAATCATACAAATCACCCAAACATAGAAAAACTAAACTAGAACCCCACATAGAAAATAGAAACTAGATTAACCCCCCAGTCACACCTTGACCTACTCTACCATAGAAAATAAAAGCTTTCTATGGTCAGGACGTGACATACCCTGACAGAACACTGCAGAATGACAGAACGCCAACAGAACAGAATGGAAGATAATGTAAACAGCAAGTAAACAGAGACCTTAGGTAAACATTTCTGTAGAGTGTTAATGGTGAATGGTTTGTTGCCTGCTGGAAGTATAGATAGAGTGATAGAGAAAGAGAGAGTGAGTGAGGGAAAGAAGGAGAATGAGAGAGAAGTCTCCATGGACTGATGCAGTGATAACATGTTTTATTTCAGTGGACCAGGCTAAATCCCCTGATGAGATGCAACAACAACAGGCCGGCAGACAGAGGCCTTCAAATTGTCGCATGGATCAGCGTCAGATCGGTGCTATCGCACCAATCTCCCCTCACACACACACACACACACACACACACACACACACACACACACACACACACACACACACACACACACACACACACACACACACACACACACACACACACACACACACACACACACACACGCACACACATGCACACATGCACACGCACAGTGAGTAAGACGGGGAGAGTGTGTGGGGAGTATGGTCGGGTTGGTGCATGGGGCCTCAGAGAGCAGCTCAAGCGTGTTTGTGTGTGTGTGTGTGTGTGTGTGTGTGTGTGTGTGTGTGTGTGTGTGTGTGTGTGTGTGTGTGTGTGTGTGTGTGTGTGTGTGTGTGTGTGTGTGTGTGTGTGTGTGTGTGTGTGTGTGTGTGTGTGTGCATGCATCTGTTGTGTACATGTGTGTGCATCTGTGTGTGTTGTGTTGTCGTTGAGTCACTGGCAGCATTCCTGGTGGCCCTAGTGTGCTGCAGGTGGAAGCCCCTGAGGAGCAGCAGACACTGGGGAGATGGAGGTGAGAGGGAAGGCAGGGGGTAGGGAGGGATAAGGGCAGGGCGGAGGGTGGAGGATGGGCGTGCAGACACAACACAGGGCGGCATCGTCTGTGAACAAGTAGACAGCCTTATCTGTGGATGCCTGCCGTCTGCCCAGAGGAATGGAGGATAGAGACGAGCCCCAGCAGGCCCAGTGACTCTGGCCAAGTTTCAGCCCTCCTGACTGGGGTGAGAGGAGTGGGGACAGGGCCTCTGGTGGAACTACTGGATCTAACGCCAGGACAGAGGGCTGGCTGGTCCCTTGATTTTGACCATGACTCTCCAATGGGGGACGTCAGTCTGTGACCCCTAAGGTTGTGTGTGCACCACATGGTATATATCAGTTGTCATGACGTTGCCCTCTTTGGACACTGCGAGCACCATCCCCAACCTCTATACTTCTGACACCAGGCTCTGTAAGAGCGGTCGTAAATTCCTACGAGGAGACCCTCTCCTCATGGCCCCAGTATAGAGAGAACAAAGGAGTTCTTCCACCTCACAGAACTGGAGAACCAAACGACATTTATGTTCTGGAGAAGGTATAAAAGATCGGTGAAGAATCCAGCAACGAACTGGTCCGTTTGGTACTATTTTGTGAAACTCATGAGAGACAATACGGCCACATTACCATAATCATGTTTATAGAAGAGTCTCAGGTATGAGACTTACATCTAAATGGTTGTATAAAATGATTGAATAACGATGGAACTGTTTGTGAAATTGTGTAATGTGATTTTGGACTGTTTAATGAAGAAAACTCCAATTCCCTTTGGAGTCTTAACTAAATCCGAGGACCTCCCATGAGCACAGTTATGATCTGGCGTCATGAGACAGGCCCTTTTCTGCTCTTCCGAATAAAACCCCCACCGAGGTTTTCTATCACCAGACCGAGCTTACCTCAATTACGAGATGGCTAAAGGTTGGAGACCAGCTTACCTCTTGCTGAACTTTTAACCATACCACGTGGTTAAACTCTTAGACTATCGATACCGACAGAATAAGAACAAGTGTTTGATATTAATTACTAGTCTGCAGCTAGGAATTCGGTATCATTGAGTGCGAAGACCGACAACCGCCGAAACATCTCTCCTATAACAACATTAATGAATGTCACTCTGAACTACCCATTCTAACCACGACAGAGAGCGAGAGAGGGCGGACAAACTCTCCAACAGAAACAAACTTTTCAACAGAGATCCCGACGACACACTGAGCGTAAACATATATATTGATTGCAATTGTTCCCGAATGAGTGAGCGTTCATGTGCAAAGGATTAGTATTTCAATTGTTATAATTATCAACTCTGAGCTGACCCCACTCCCCTTCAGCCTTCTCAGCTGACCCCAGTCCCCTTTTGTCTAACAAGCTGCCATGCCGGTTTAGCCCACTAGGGCACATTCCTCTATCATTTCTTTGTAACGATATCTACTGTTTGTTATGCATTTCTGTGAATTACTTAGTTAGTAAATAAATTATTTGAAGACAATTGATGTATGGATGACTCATAGTGAAGACTGGGTTCGTGCAGATAACCAACAATTTATGACATTTGGAATGAGACTGGCGTGAGGTAAATAATAATTCATTAATTTGTAGACTAATTGATCAGATATTAAAATATCTGAAAGTTATATTAGGAAAATTCTAACTTTGTAATCGGACTATTTTCCTTGGTGCCCCGACTTCCTAGTTAATTACAGTTACATGATCAGGTTAATCGCATAATAATAATAATTACAGAGAGTTATTTGATAAATATGTCTTCGGTTTTAATGATGCCAAAGACACGACACAGTCCTATATGTCTGAGTGGTCAAACCAGTGATGAGGTTCAGTGCCTCAAGCAGCTTGGCATGTCTCATAGTGGAGAGTGGAGAGATGTTGGGGAGGTGTTACCCCGATTCTCATGGTGTTTGCGGGCCAGCGACACACCTCCACTTGCACCTCTTCTTCCCTCCCTCTGTGCATCGCTCCCTCCCTCCCGGCCTAGATTCCCCCTCTCTCATGTTTCCTTGGGGTCGAGCAGTGGGCCTTTTGTCAGGCGTGTCATAGGATAGCGGGGCCCAGTCCCAGGGGCCCTCATACACACACAGGATGACACAGTGCTAGCATTAGCCTAGCTCATGGATCTGCCTCACCGTGTGTGAACAGCAGCTCTCCGCCTCCCTTTAGCCATCATTCACAATAATATTTAGCACGTGCTGCCTGTTATTGAAGCACTAATATCAATGCTGAAAATGAGAATCAGAACACACTCTCTCTCTCTCACTCTCTCTCACTCTCTTTCTCTCTCTCTCTCTCGCGCAATGGGAAGAAAAGGAGTGATTGTTTGGAGACAAGAGAGATGAATTTGTCTGCTTCTGACATGAGAAGAAAGGGGATTGTATGGGTGCTGTCCTAGGTGGTGGTTGGAGGGCATCCCACTTTTCACAGAGAATGAACCGTGTGTCAGCAGGTTCTTCCTCTGCTACTAAGGCCTTTCTGCTGTATAACCAGGGCTACAAATGGGGGAAACAGGTGTGCAAGTGTGTGAATGTGTGTGTGCGTGTGTGAATGTGTGTGTGCGCACATGAGTGTGTGTGAACGAGTGAGTGTGTGTCTGTGCCAGCTATTTTCCCTTTGGTCATAATAAACCCCCATAAGTGTTTCCTGTTATGTCTTTCTCTTCCTGTTTCGTTGCAGTTTGGGGACGGTAATGCTGTATTGAGAGGAGACCAAGCTACCTGCATGCCCCATGAAAGGCTTAGCTTTACATGATAATGGTCTCACAGTATTTGTAATGTGTCTGATTGTGGTGTTGGCATCTCTGCGCTACGATGATGCCCTGTGATCATCCCTGTTTCGTAACTCCACAGTCTGGGGACATGGGTGGAAGTCGCAACCCCGGTGACATATTTACTATTATATTCTCTCTCTCTCAGGGTGTGTGTGTGTGTGTGTGTGTGTGTGTGTGTGTGTGTGTGTGTGTGTGTGTGTGTGTGTGTGTGTGTGTGTGTGTGTGTGTGTGTGTGTGTGTGTGTGTGTGTGTGTGTGTGTGTGTGTGTGTGTGTGTGTGTGTGTGTGTGTGTGTGTGTGTGTGTGTGTGTGTGTGTGTGTGTGCATGCAGAAACCCAGATCCCACTGAGGTCCTTTAGCTCATGTCCCAGGTTAGGTCATTGGGACACCAGGGCACAGAGCTATTATAGGAGGTGACACTTCACACACTTCACTTTCTTACTCCTGACCTCAGGTAGCCTACCACCCTGACCCCTAACCCTTGACCTCTACCCATGTGCCATAGCTGTGCCACCCAGGTGATGCCGCGACAGTGGAACCTCTAGTGTATTTAATGACTCAAAATTAGTTTTACCAGTGGAGGTCATGCATTCATCTACATGCTTCTCTACTATGCTGTTGTGCCTACTTTCTACATACAGCTATAATCTATATGGGCTCAAATGGTTTGGAAAACGTACAGCTTGGGAACACTCATTTACCATGACTTAATGTCTGTGGTTTGTCTGGAGTTCTGTGTATTCACTTTGATGGTGCATCTCCTTTACATCTTTTGTTTTGCCAAATGTTGGCATCTCAGGAAGTTGAGGGGGGATGTCTTTTTTTCTCTGTCTTCTTCTAAGTGGATACCCCCCCCCCACCCACCCCAACCCCAGCCCACCAAAAGGGACCATAGGCTGAACTGGAACAAGCTGCTTCCTCTTTCATCTTCTTTATCTCCATCTCTCCTTTAACTGGTCCCTCTGAAGTCCAGCCTGGCCCAGCTTTTGATTCTATTAATTGAGTTTGGTGGAAAAACAAATGGAGGAGGAAGAGGTATGTAGGGGAGAGGAGGCGAGGGGGTCCTGTAAACCTTGAAGGCCACTTATTTAGGAGGTCCACCCGCTCCTATCATCTCTCTACCCTCTTCCCCCATCTCCTCCTCCACCCCGGCCCTCCTAGTGATTCACCCTGCCATTCGACTCTCTATCGCTCCACTCTGCTTTTCATCTCTCCTTCTTTACGACCGAGGTGTCTTTGTTTTGCTGTGACATATTTTTGCGGGGAGTCGTGACACTTTAAAAGGATCAGTAAATATGTCTGTGTGTGTAGAGCGGGATGGTCTGGCAGAATGACAGTGTAAGTGCTTCCAGGGTGAGAGGTCAAGGAGGTTGGGAGGGGAGGGACGGAGGAGGGGGCTGATTCAGGGGCTCGCACTCAGGATGACCCATGCGGTGTGCCGTCTGAGACCCTGGTCCTGTAGCCCTGAGGGCAGAGCAAATTTTATTTCACCGAACTCCAGACAAACCACAGACTATAACTCGTAGTAAATGAGCGTTCCCAAGCTGTACGTTTTCCAAACCATTTGAGCCCATATAGATTATAGCTGGATGTAGAAAGTAGCAACAATCCGTCCGTGGCCCATGTGGCTTTCATAAGGGTCCTGACAGACACAGACACACTCTCATTCTGTTTCTGTGTGCTGACTGGAAGGCTGAGATCCAACATGGTTCCCAGGATCATAGCCAAGATGGTATCATGGTACTGTCTGAGGAGAGAGGACCCTTATTACACAATGAGTTCAGTGAGTCTTTTCACTGAACAGATGCTGCCGGTTGAGTATCAGTACAGATATATGTAACATATGGTTCAAACCGCTCCGATTCTGTCAACATTGTATGTCTCAAATGTTTGGGGCACAGCAAGTTAATTAGAGAATGGATATCAGTTGATGAGTCTGATAGACTGTGATCCACTGAGGATCAGCACAACGTGCTCTCTAAGAAACATGTCTCTCTTTGGAGAGAAATCTCAGGCAGGTATTCATTACGTGGGAAAGCTCTTTGGGTGCATCATGTGTTATGACACCTGCTGCATGCATCTATCCAGTTGGTAGATGGAGATCAGTGGTAGGTCGCTTCTGTGTCATGTTAGGCCTTTGGATTTTCCAAATGTTCACAAACTGGTCTTATGGCATTAATATACATGCTATTATACATATTAATATACATGAAAGATGTAAAGAGACGTGAGCGAATGGAAATATGGACACTGTGTATGGGCTATACTCAGGGCCGGCTCCAGGCATAAGCGACATAAGCGGTCACTTAGGGCACCCTGCCGCAATGGGGGCCCCCTTAATTGTTTTACTCCATTAATTGCATTTCCATTTCTTCACCGCAAAGGCACGTTTAAGCGCACGCGTTTCCGCACGGGCCCTTTTAAGCACAACACACAACATGCTCTGAGCCCGTGCCGTGTGCAGTCAGTGCGCACTCGGTCTCGGTATCGCTGTCTGTCTCTATTGTGGTGCTCTATACACGAAGCTTTGAGCAATAATTTTGACAGAAAACGTAGAGAAAGTTCCACCATAAACACATTCCAAGGTGTTTATTTAGATAAACAGCAGAAATAGAAGAGCTAGCTAGCAAGTAATGTTAATGTTAGCTGGCTAGCTAACCAAAATAATGTTTACAATGCCATGGCTGAATGCCTCTTGATTCAACTAACTTCCCACAATGATTTTAATCAGAACAGGACATCCATTCCATTTAGCTACTGTTTTTGTTGTAGTTCTCAGGTCAAAAGATTTAAGAAAATTATCCCAATTGTAGTAGTAGCAGCTTGTGTCTAGTTTAGCAGTTTTCTTTCTCAGGAAATCAGCTTTAAAACTGCAAAAATGTCTCTACTCCCCATGGAAAAATGTGTGGATTTGCAGGAAATTAACTTTAAAACTAAAACATTTCTCTACGCAGTCAAGAGGGAGCCCACTAAAAATCTTGCTTAGGGCCCCCAGAAGTGTAGGGCCGGCTCTGCCCTTACTGCAGTGGCACAAAGCTAAATCACTTGTTACCCACACATTCCCATTCACATTTTATGCTATATGGCAGGGATCATCAACTAGATTCAGCCGCGGAACTATTTTTTCTTGAGCGGATGGATGGTCAGGAGGCCGGAACATAATTACAAATAATTTGTAAACTGCAAATCAACCACAAGAAGCCCAAACAGATGTAATATTTGACAAAAACATGATCCTTTCAAAGCGTGCTTACATTTGTATACGATCACATATCTCTATATTATGCATGGCAACACTGTGGAAAAGATTTCCACAATTAAAATCACTTAGAGCTGATTTGCTGGTGTTTTTAGTATTTTATGTCCAACAATAAAATAACCTGCAGGCAGCCAGTTGGGGAACCCTGCTATTCGGGATGTGTGTGTGTGTGTGTGTGTGTGTGTGTGTGTGTGTGTGGTGTGTGTGTGTGTGTGTGTGTGTGTGTGTGTGTGTGTGTGCGTGTGTGTGTCACGGGGAAAATAAGTCTCAGAGAAGTCTCATTCATGTTTACAAGTTTTCTTTATTATCATCAGTACGTAATGGCATCCAGATTGTCAGGTTATAATTGTTTTGGACAGGTAATAAAGAGCAGGTGTGTGGTTTTCTATCTGCTAAGTAGAGAGGCAGCAAATCAATACTGTGCTGTGGCACAGAGACACACATCACAGAGAAACCAAGCGGTGTAGGCTACTGCTCATCACCATGGCAACACTGATGGAACAGGAGAGGCCTAGGTTATGTAGAACAGGACAAAGGTCAAAAAGACTATCCCAAACATAGAAATAGGATTGATAGAACAGATATGTTGCTCATGTTAATGTGTAAATTAGCTTTTTATTCCAACAATAGCATCAGATTTTCTGTATGAAGTATCCAATGTGGCAGCAGAAATGTCAAATACTGGGTATCTGTTTTATTCAATCTATTTCTCTGCTCTGTGTATCTCTGTCTCCTTGCTGAAGGTTTTAATACACACAGTCCTCTCATTCATTAGGGGTTCATGTGAAGAGGGAGCAGTTGGCAGAAATAAACTTCATTCCTTTATTTTCATTAGGAGGAAAATGTTTAACAGCTCAGAGAAAGCGCTTCAGCTAAAAATAGATTTATAATGATAGAAATGGTGATAACAATATCCATAATGTTTTAGGTGAAAGAAAAAGGCAAAAGGCAGTGAAAATAAATTATCTGGATAACAATAATAACAACAATAATAATAATACCATTAATAATATACAGTTTCAAATTAAGCTTTATAAACCTCTTTTTTTTCTTTTTTTTTTCTTTTTTGTAATGTCCATTAAAAATAGTAGAGGTCCATGAGCAGAAATCCAGCATATATTTATTAAATGGTGTGAAGGGAAATGCTCTGTCTTCGCCCCAAAGTTGTCTTCACCACCCTCGTATCTCACACATTTACAATATTCACAGTTACTACAGACTTCTTCGGCACATACCACTGCAGCAGGACGGGGGCGAGGTGGGAGGGGCCGGTATATGCATGGGGGTGGGTGGAGGTGAGGTGTAGTCTATCTCTGGTCTAAGAAGGTACCTAATAGAGAGTAAAATAGCCCCGCCCCAACCCCACCCCACCCATCAGTGGATGCTGCCTGGTTCCCCCATACCCCCCATACCCCATACCCCCCATACCCCCCGTACCCTTTACATTCTCTCTATACAGCAAGACAATCAACATAGACACACCAAATGCATGTCTTTAACATTATACACATTGTCCTCAAGCAAGAGGCCTATATGACCCTCAACCCCCATTAGAAAACGGAACAATCTTCACGTGCCTCCTCATCCTCCCCAGCTCAGCCCATGGCGGTGACCATGTTGGAGTGGTGGGGGTGGCCGAAGGAGGGGTGTATGGGGGTGGGGGTGGGCAGCATGTGTCCGGCGTGGCTAAAGGGGGGCAGGTGGCCCATGTGGGTCATGTGTCCAGCCAGGGAGGAAGCGCTGAAAGGAGAGGACTTCTCGTGCATGCACTTAGAGAGCTCCTCGTAACCGTCGTTGCCCCGCCTGCCCTTCTTGGACTTGTTGGACATCTTGCGGTTGCGTGTCTGGATGCCTTCCTTCTTCATGGTCAGAGGTCGGTTCACCTGTAGGGAGAAGGAGATGGAGGGAGAGATGAGTGACCTGGTTGGGATGGTGCTAAGGGTTTATAATCAACTAAATGTGTTTGAATTGAATGGACTATGTACAGGAATAACCATATTATTTATTATGAGAACTCTAGATACAGTTATTTGTCTTTTTTTCTAAAGAAATGTAACAATAAAAATAAAATGCAGAAGCAGTACGCAGCTTACTCCCTAAAACCAAGACCATATTCAATGTAATACATGGCAATGCACCAAGACTTAACCTTCAACAGTTATGCCTCATTTGAACAGACGCAGTTGGTCTGTCTGAATAACAGTCCCACCATTGTGAGTCTCAAGGGGATGACGTCTACCATGGAAACAATAAAGCACAAAGAAAGAAAACACCAACAGGGCCCAGTGTGTCTGAGGGGCCAAACTCTGCATCCATCTCTCCCTCCTTCCCTCCATCCCTTTCTCCCTATCCCTCTTTCTTATCCTTTTCCAATCAACGCAACCTTTTCGTCTTCCTGACCTGGCTGGCTGCGTGTGGGTAAGGGCTGGTCAGGCTGTCTGCAGTGGAAGACTTACGTTGTGCAGCTTGTAGTACAGGCCGCAGGCGTTGCACACGGGGTCTCCATTGCCGTTGCGCCTCCACAGTGTGGTGGTGGTGGTCTGACAGTTAGCACAACAGGTGCCGGCTCGTCTGGCCGCAGACTGGAGGGGAACATGAAGAAGGCCTTTATTCCACCACAACAGCACGGACACACAACACATGAAAGCATAGGTTGGGAATGACGTTAGTGCCGGGCTGTGTGTATAGTATTTGTATATCGGCTGCCAGGAGCCGAGAAAACATAACATTTCATGCTGTTTTAGATGGAAGTTGTTCCTTATAGTTATAGATTTGCATATGATATCAGAAATGTATTCATATTGCGTGATAGTTTAATAGTTTATTGCAATGCGATTCAATAATGACGTAATTATGCAGTGAAAAGGTATCCAGTCTTTACATTCCCTGACAGAATATTGATCAAATACACCAAATAGTTGTATTGTTAGTGTATGAATTGGTCTCTATTAACCTAATAAATCAGGGTTTACTATAAAAGTCATGCTGAATAGATCATATAAGAAAGTAATGGGTTGTCTTTATTGGCTACAGTTTTCTCCCAGCATGTGAAATCTTTTTAATGTCACAGACACAGTAGTACACTGATGAACACTGACTATCAAAGCTCTTCCTCTCAGATACAAAGCATTGCTATTGAATAGAGATTAGGTGGGGGGGGGGGGGCATAGGGCAGCCTGTGCAATCCCCTGTCATTACAGATGGATTCTTCACACTTAATATGAGACAGTTACACGCATAAAACGTACATATACCCCTTCAGCAAAATATGGTAATCTGAACCCTCAGTCAGAATAGTGCATGGGCCTACACACCTAAGGACAATCATAAAACATGGATTAATGCAAAGTATCTCTCTATTGATTCAAGTAGAAATTGCTCAAAATTGCCCTATATAAACAAACTTCGTAGTAAAGAAGTCTACAAGTCGAGGCTGGAGCCCGAGCCTTTGTCCCACAGGTAGCAGGGCATAAATCCATTTATTTCACCTCCCCTGCCCGGCCTGCACGCATCTAGCTCTCCATTGCTTTTTTTCTGTGCACATAAAGTGTCCTGAAATGTTGTACTAATCGCTTTGCTATATTCTATAAATTGAGGACTGGCCTGCTTGACCACTGCTATAAAAAAAGTAAATGTACTAGCGCGCGACGGACGGAAACATGTGCTGGCCTCGCTTCCTTATCGGTACCGGCAGATATCCGGATAGGAAACGACTGGAAGGACCCTGCGCGAGTACTGAAAACACGCGAGCTGAAAAGTAGGCTACAAACGCACCGGCTACTGACTCAGGGAGAAAAACAACGACTGGATTTTTCAGACATTAGGACCAAAGGGAAAATTATGAAACTTTAATATGCTTTTTATGCAGGTTTAAGCTATATTGATTGTGGTCCAGGGATATGCTTTGGCCCTAAAATGCATAGCCTAGGCCTACATGGCGTTTCAGCTTACAATGTAAAACTGCTCAAATCAAATGTTTTCGAAAAATCTAAAAACGGGTCTCTAGACTCTCTAAATAGGCCTACAGTCCAAAATCAAACGGAGTCGCGTCGGTGATGCTTTTTGTATAGCCTGCATTGGATGATTCAGATCAGTGCAGTCTTCATGCTGTCGGCTGAATGTCAATAGTCTGTCTGTATTTGCCTCAGCCATATCTCGAACATTCTCTTATCAAGATGCGCACAGGATTATATGATCTCTAGGATGGTCCTTAAACAAACGCAGTCGACATGAAATATGTAGGCCTAAATTATCTACTTATGTCTCAACCATTAAATGCGTTCAATACTGTCATCCGTAACCTTTGATTAATAGATTAATAATCTTATTATGCACCATGAGACATTTTGGAACCGATTCGTAAATCATTTGAACAGGCGTACGCTAATTAGGCCGACATTCAAATTCCAAATATGAATTTGCAGAAAATAAGCCTACCCACTGGGCACCGATATAAATTCAAGGTCTATTCCACGTTGGTTTAACGTAACTTTATTGAAGTTTGCTTTAAAGTAATGTCTCTATTTCTGCAAACCCCCTATTTATTTATTCAAGAGGGGCGTGGAAAAAAATAGTAGTGAAATTAGCGCAATGAAACACATTTTTTATGGTTATTATTAAATTATGTTTTACATTATTTCTACCATTATAATTATTATTAATATTATTATTAATATTATTATTATGCTATTGATGTATTAAGCCACATGCAAATTGGTTTACGCCCGCGAACGGTAGCCCATTGTGGGCTATTCGAAATGTTACAGAAAATATTCAGATCATATCTTGAATCGAGAGATTTTGGCATTTATGCATATCATTTTTTAGGACTTCATATATCTGTCAACAGGCCGTGTAGAATCCTATTTCTTTGTTTTTCGTATTTGATGCAAATCTATATCTCATTGGGTCATATCAATTCCCTCCATTGCAGAGTTTCAGAGGTGCCATCTTCATTGCGTGTTTGTTGTTGTTGAGACCAAGGGTTTTAAAGTCTGGTTAGCACAGGGCTATAAATAGTTGCTGTTATATGAAAATAATAGCTTTTAACATTTAACCCCAACAAATTTGTATTTTATTTTTTGCAATCAATGGAGTCACCAGCACATTAAGTCTGGAAGGACTATTTTCAGTAATGCCAACATTTACATAGTCCATTGAATTGCTGTGTAACAGGTCTATATTAGTCTGGATCTGACCTGGCTGCTGCCCTCTGAGGAAAACACAACATTGATGTTGAAATGAGTTCACGATGAGAAGTACACAATGTGATATCAGCCAAGCAGCAAGAAGGCCCAGTCCAGCATTTGGCTGAGCAAAAGACAGAGAGATATCCATTTACAAGTGTGTTGCACACCAGTCACCTAGATTCACTCACAGAGAAAAGAAACACATGCTTTTTCCTTTCTTCTATTACCTATAAAGTGACTTAATAACACAAAGCGTGCAGTGCACCAGTCCCTCATACAGCCTCCACAGCAGACAGTCACAGTGAGCTATATAGTGAGGGATGATAGAGAGGCCTGTGCCGGCCCTGGTATCAGTAGCAGTATCACAAGTAGCAGCAATAATGATAGTAGAAACAGCACAGATAGCCAGCACTCCGCTAACAGCCTGTGTAAAGGAGCACAAGGGTGAGTGGGAAACACAATTCCCGGAAACTGATTGGGAAAATATAACTTTCCTGGAATTATGGCCCTCCTCGCCCCTCTCCCTCTCCCCCTACCTTGTTCTTTTTTTTGCCCCCTCCCATCTCCGACCTCCACGTGTGTGTGTGTGTGTGCGTGCGTGCGTGTGTGTGCGTGTGTGGATTGGTGTACTCACCAGTCTGCGTTTGGGCTTGATGAGGGGTCGGTTCTGACCGTTCATCTTATGGTAGAGTCCGCAGGCGTTGCACAAGTAGTGGCCCGTACCATCCCGTCGCCACAGGGGGGTAGAAGTGGCTCCACAGTTGACACACTCACGCCCCTCTGAGCAGCATGCAGGTGGAGGGAGACCACAGGGACATTTATAAAATTAACCTGTTAACTCTAATGACACATTTATCATACATAACAATTATGGAACCTGTAGCAGTGGCATGAACAATTTTTTTAATTATATGTTAATTAGTCTGAAAAACTATGCGAGGACTGCAAATTTTTATGTTAGGTGCACAGAAGCATGGGAAAAGTTTTAAGAATGAACTTTAAGAATGAATTTTTTGTTTCTAATTTCTACTCTCTAGTTCTGTTCTTGAATTCCTGTTTATATGAGAAGGCTGCGTATTTTTGGTCTGAAGTTTGTGTGAAAGAGTGTGTGTTTAACCCTCTGCAGACTCTTGGAATAACAACATGAAAATGCTGCTGCCAGGCTTTGTTCCATTTGACCTGGTTAAGTTCCTCCCTGTCAGTTTTGGGTCAGTTTTGGGTCAGCTGGGACCCAGGCATGCTTCAGACAGGGGTACCCATCCACCCACAATGAAATGTAGGCTGTTTCTCATGTTTCTCTACATTTTGCTGTGATTACAATGATTTTCCTCCCCATATATACAGTATGGTGAAAATTAACCTTTAGTGCTGGGTTCCCCAACTGGTGGCCCGCGGGCCAAATTTGGCCCACGGGTGGTTTTATTTGGCCCCCAAAGTATTAAATAAATGTAGAAATAAATAAATGTTTGACACAAAAGACTTTAAAAACACAAGGAAATCAGCTCCAAGTGATTTTAATTAAAGACATCTGTTCCCAAGTATTCCCACGCATAATAGACATATACACTTGATAGTACACAAATGTTAGCAAGGTTTGAAATGATTGTTTTAGGAAAACATTATATCTGTTTGAGCTTATTGCGGTCAATTTGAAGTCTTCAAATGATTTGCAATTATGTTCCACTAAAGAAGAAATTGGCCCACGGCTGAATCTAGTTGATGATCCCTGCTTTAGTGGGTGTGAGTCTGTGCGTGTGTGTACATGTGGCAAAGATGGTCTGATAATCAACATCTCCTTGTTTCTCTCTCAGCCTCATCAGCTCATCATTATATCAGCCTGCTATAACTCACTTTAAATCGGAATTCTTAGGAATAATGACCATTCCTTAAAGTGACCTAACCACAGTGCAAACTAAGGTAGTCATTTTGAAATATTTGTGCTGCCTATAATGTGGATCAGATTGTCAGTCTAGACTAGTAGAGGTAATACTAACATACTTGTGGGCCTTTGCCTCTGTTGGTGGCTCCACATAATGCTGAGTATGGAGAGCCATAGAAGGAGGGAGAGAAAAAAGAGGGAGACTGAGATGGAGAGAGAGAGGAAGGGGGCCTGGATTAGGGTTAGTCAAACAGGAAGTGCCTCTAAGGTATGCATGAGCAGGGACTCCACCAGAATAGTGTGATGCTATAGAGTTCTGTGGTCCTGCAAGCCACCAATACTGGACATCCCCACAAAGAAAAACTCCTAGTAACAGGACAGTCTATTCCTTCATGTCAGGGAGAGCACCTAAGACATAAATATATCAGTGAGGAGGTTCCACTTCCAAACACCTATCTGGGTGTTCATGATGGAAGTTGTGCCTCTGTCTTCCAATGACCATAATAGCACACTGACAGATGTGGGTTTTATTTTTAGGACTACTCTTGGGGTTTATGTTGAGACATCTAATCCTTAGTTGTGAAATATGGTGAATTGATTTTTTGTTGGTGCTTTCTTTCTCTAACAAATGAATACTGGTGCTCAGTAAAATGGAGGGTTATTAGATAGGGGCTGCTTGAAGGCAATCAGCTCTGCCTAGAGTCATCAAATGTCAGTCTCGACAATGCTGTATTATGTAACAAAGAAACGGCTGATTGTAAATACTGAGTTTTTTGGCCCAAATGCTCGAGTGGATCTTCTTTTCACACCTCCGGGGCTGTATCCAGTTCACCGTTCTCAAGGGCGTGCCAGCTCGAGCGTAATTGAGTCGCGGTTTACAAAAGAGGATAATAAACGTGTCAGCCGAAGCGGGCCCGCGCTCAGCCGAGCTACAGGGCTTGGGTGTATGCGTGAAGCAAGGCAGTACGCATTGCGTGTCTTTTTCAACCAAATAAAGTAGCCTGGACAAAGGTATATTACTCAGGCCTCGGACACTGGGATCGTTTTATTTCTTCACAGCTTACAATACGCATGCTTTCTTATAATTATTAGTCTAAGCCTACATTATCATTATAATTACATTAGGCCTATATCTGTTGATATTACCGATTTGTATAAAACAAAAATGCAGAATGGATATGACCAGTTGACATAATAAAGAGGAAACGGTATGCCTTTTGTTTAAAAACGTGGCTGCATCAATTAGGCCATAAAAAATCGTCGAAGAGGACACAGCATAGCATAACCTCACACCACCTCTTATTGTTGTATCTGTCCACCCCCACACCATAACAAATAAACAGTTATTCATAACCTTTTATTTATATAATTAGTCTAGTTATTATAGTTAACTATAATAAATGTTTGTGTCCTCTTGGGGAATAAAATAGATTTTGAGTTAACATTCTTGATCCATAGGCTAAGCAAAGCAATTCACATACAGGATTACTATTATGTGGATACCACTGCTTTAGGTGTATGTCTGTGTAGGGGCCTACACCTTCCTACTGGTTCTTTCGAGGCGGACTGTGTTGTGGCGACGAAAGAAACCGGTGTGTGTGTGAAAAGAGCTATGAAAGGAGTTATGACAACATAAATGCACGATGTAACCTCAGCCCAATTGTTCCATGCACACTACTCCTACTTCCACGTCAAGGCTAATTATGATGATACTGCATATTGTCGTCCCATTTGGTCCTATTTTCTAAGGACGTTTATGGAAAGATTGATAACGGAGTAAATCAAATTGCATTAAACTGGGAGTTTTGAAAATGCCATGGACGTTTCATTCATAAAAAAATATCAGTCTTATAGAATAGGGGAATTGGGGAATTTTTACGCATGCATTTAAACACAGGCCTTAATATATACATTCATCAAAATATACATAAAAATTCTAGGCTAGCTATTATATATTTTTATTTTTATTTAGGCTATATTTATTATCTACATAGTTATCTTATATTGTTTGGTCTAAAAATGTCTTTAGTTTAAACGGTGTTCAGTTTGTTGAGTGCATGGCAGTAATTCCATACACGTTCATAGTATTCTGTTTTAATATAGACTATTTGTTTTTTAACTCAATTATGGATTTAGATAAAACAAAACTGTTATAACACTAAGATAGCTTAAATATAGCCTATAAAGCCTATATCCAATAACATAATTTCAGTGTGTTCTGTCATAATAATAATAATATAAAATGATAATTTCATAATCATTTTACTCTGTAACACAAACATTTGTAACACATTTTCGAGATAAGATGAAACTCACCTGAGCACGACCGAGTTTTGCTTTTACATTTCGGGGTGAAGCTGGAGGATGATCCTCCGAGCAGGCTGCCAGGGTGGAAGAGACTGCCCCCGTAGTCATGCGCTGCCGGGAGAGAGTATGTGGGGTAGGTCGGTATGGGGTGGTGGGTGGATGGGGTCTGTGCGCTCATTGAGGCCAGGCTGCTCCGGAGAGGACTGGAACCCTCCATTTTCATGCCGTCAGAAATTGACATTTGATACTTGATAGAATCTTTCTCGTCCATTCTCGGGGTAGAGGATGAGGGTGAGGCGGCCCCGGGGTCTGGGGAGACATCTTTCGGCGGGGTAGGGGGAAAACTGTAGAGATGTGGACTCGAATGGGACGCGGGTGTTAACGAGGAGGCCGAGGCCGTGCTGGCGTTGCTGCTGCAGGGGTATAGGCCACCATGAGCCCCGGAGCCTGAGGCATGTAGCCCGGTCTTGCTGAAGTGGCTGACCGCCCATGCGTTGTGATGGTGGGCCGCTGAGAGGGCTGCTTTTCCGGGCTCTAGCCATGAAATCCCCGGGCTGTGCAGGAGATGTGGCCGGCAGACCTGACCCCCAGCGAAGCGAGCTGTAAGAATAGTAGAATAACATGTTCATAGATGGCATACACAAACCAGCTAATAATGTTACAGCTCTCATTGATGATGTGATGCCATAGGATTACAGAAAGTTGGGACACCGAAGTCCATAACCTGTTGACGCAGCGTGCTTAAAGGAATTATTCGATTCGTGAGGGGCACAAAAAAAACGCAGTTGGCAGGTATTCAGACAAAACCACAGAAACTATAACCGCAGAAATATATTTTTCTCGTTTTGAGTCATCTTGATATTTTATAGTCAATGATAAAGATGTAGCAACGACATGCATGGGGTCTGGTAAGTGCACTGGAACCGCTTTCGCTTGACCCAAGCAGAAATACATGACACCCTTTCAGCTATGTATTATTACATCGTTTCTCACTCCTTGTTTATCTGACTAGTTCTTCAGTCAAGAAGGCTAAATTACATTTATTTGACTATAATTTCCTTATTTTTGTCATCAGCTGAATTGCTCTCGTGTCCACAACTTTTAATGGTCTCATCCACTGCCTTTTTTGTTCTCCCATGCAAATGCAACTTTATAGCATGCTATCTATCAGACAGTAATGCAAATGTAACTTTATAGCATGCTATCTATCAGACAGTAATGCAAATTCAACTCGTAGGCCTATCAAACCGATACATTTAAACCCACCCACATTAATGGGTAAATAAGCCTTTGCGGATTTGTTATTGCTTTGAGAAAATACATGAATAGCCTATGCCCACGATAATTCCTGCTTTATCCTGATAATTAAGTTGTTTAGGAAAGTGAATGTGAGGTCTTACCGTGAGCTTGACTGTAGGACACTCTGGCCCGTGCATGAGCGGAGTTGTGGTAGTACGGGTTTCCCTGCGAGTCAAGATGGTTAAAGAAAACATCCACCTCGTCCGGGGGCAGAAGTTGCGCGGTGGGCTCCATGTAGTTATGCGAAAGGCCGGGGTGGTGAGAATCCGGGTGTTGGCCGTTCAGCACGGCGTGGTGGTGCATCCACCGAGGTGGATCAGCCGCTATATCCATGTCTGTGTGGATCTCTCCGTGTTGGGCAAACAGGGTGAAAAGAGAAGAGGGGCCTCTCTAGAGAGAGGACAACGTGTTCCTGAACCTTTCTCACTCTCCGCTTTGTCTTTAAAAAAAAAATGAGCCTCCCTCTCCCGATAAAATGTCCTCCTATTGTGGAAAACAGAACATAAATGTGTAGAGAATTTTCGCTCGTCAATCTCCTATAAATCGGTCCTCACTAGTAGTCCGATGAGATCCTCTTGTCTCTCTTCTTCTACAGGCATCGGGTAGTGTTTGACACTGGACACCTGTAATACAACCAAAAATAGGATGTTCATATTTCAGAGGCATTTACAAGGTGTTGGGTGTTTTTTTCTTTGTATGCCTGTCCAGTCCTATGAGAATAATTCGGGGAGGCTGCTTATTTTTATGTGCGATTTGTAAGTGATGTATGTAAAGGTGCAACATAAGATAAACACCTCGAATCACTCGTCCCCACCCACTCCCATTCCGAGGAACCTATCCTCACCGTAACGCGCACAGATAAGTACTTTTGAACCCATACATACTCTTCATATAGACTAGTAAACTAATCATCGTCAGTACACTCAGAACAAACTGTTAAAATTCTTACAAAGCGTAAGAAGTTATTTGTTTTCTTCACACAATTTTGGAGAAGAAAATAATATATATTTTATGCAAATACCTTATCTGTCTCAGGCTTGGTTATTCCGATTTCAAGCCCCTTTGGTAGAATTCTCCTCCAGTTAGCAAGTATATTTTCCTTTCTTGTATTGGCTCAATTTATACGGCATATGTTTGGTCTATTTTTCCTATGTTTTGGCGTAGGGTTATCTGCTGCGTAAACTCCGATGGAGACGGATAGGCCTTTAGCGACATGCAGCTGTAAGAACTGTCAGCACTGGCGCCAGTGAATTCCATGTCATGTGCGCAGGGGCGGGGTCTTGACTTCGGCGTTGATCCCGCGACAGCCAATTGGATTCTGCCTTTGCCAATTCTGACAACTGCCTCTGCAGAATCACCATGCCATTCGCCTCTCCATCCCAAGCACCAGCGAGCGGACAGCCCTGGCCCCGTATGCTTGTCTCATCCCAGAACGTATTAATCAACAGCGTCACCTTGTTAGTGAAGCAGCCCCGGGCCACCACCCACACCAATGCTTTCTCAACCAGGGGAGAAATGTCTTTGTTTATGCCAAGTGTAATGATCACTTTATATTTGAATAAAAAAGTTATTTCCAATAGGCATGAGTATGTATACCTCTTTATATTTAGGCTACATTAAACTATATTCCAGACTTTTAAATCCCATACGTAAAAATGCGTAATAATTTAAATAGGCTAGGCTATTCCAATGTAAATCTTATTCATGTTGTTCAGCCTATGAATTACAAACAATCTGACAGAGTGATGGCTGTGGTGTAGGCCAGTGTGCTCTTTCGTGTAGTTTAAACATGTTTGTGAATCAGCGGCGATCACACGCTGCTTTACATATTAATGCCTCCTTCGACTGGCGGGTCAGCAGCGCATAGGGCGTTACCAGCCATAGAGGGCCACCAAATGGGGTTTGTTTAGTATATGGTCCCAATATCGCTGACCCAAAAAAACGAGCAGTCCAAGCCACGGGTGCAAAGACATGGTGTCGACACCGGTGTCATTATCCCGCGGGCAAAGCTTTCCAGATTTTTGTCGCACCTATCACATTAGATGAGAGAATTGAATGATGAATGTTTGAGAAATGAATGAATGTTTGTTGAGAGAACTGTTTTATTTTGGAGTGGGGGGCACATTTCAGCTGGTATATGTAATATGTTGTCATATCCCCTTATCGCGGGAAATAAAAATACTTATATGTTTACCCGTTTCTCGAAATACTACGCAAATGTAACTTATTTCTATGTGAAAACTGAAATGGTCTATTCATTCCTTTTATATTTTCGTAGACACTCTTGTCCAAAGCAACTTACAATAATAATGCATACATGTTCATACTGGTTCCCCATGGGAATCAAACCTACAACCCTAGCATTGCAAACACAATGCTCTACCAACTGAGCCACGTCATATCGTCTCAAACCACTTGATGTCTCAATGTAGTCAATAGTTTTTCTTCATGGTGATGGAAAGTCTACAGGTATAAACCTAGATGACCAGCCTATGTACAATACAGTAATGTACATTTACATTAAGTGGTTTGTAAGGATGGTAAATTAATACTGCACAAAAAGTTATTATTTTCCACGTTATTTTAAAAAGAAAAATATTGAATTTGATGTGGATGTTTTGTGTCTTTACCCAGAACGTTGCAACTTTTGATGTAAATGTTTGAGGACAGGGTTTTGTTCTTTCTGTATTCCATTAGAATGTCAATTGCAGAGAAAGGGACAGGGCAACAACTTTTTAATTCCAACTATTGAATCCTGCAAGACACTGTTGTAAGCGAAGATGCTAAACAAAAAGGGTTTTGCCCTGCTACAGACATCTACATGGTACGCTAAAACTGGTCATGTCCCAGTGCACTACTTTTGTGAAGAAAAAAATAATAATCTGAATATTATATATATTTGTGTGACTTAGATTAATTGCTATAACTATTTTTATTTTGTAGGTCGTGTGTGTGTGTGTGTGTGTGTGTGTGTGTGTGTGTGTGTGTGTGTGTGTGTGTGTGTGTGTGTGTGTGTGTGTGTGTGTGTGTGTGTGTGTGTGTGTGTGTGTGTGTGTGTGTGAGAGAGAGAGAGAGAGAGCAGTCTATAGATGAGCAAGGTGGTGGTGTGAATATGAATGACAGGGAATGTGAGGAGGGAGCTCAAGGCCCTGTCCCACCAACTAGCCGCTTATCTGACGCCCCTCCCTGACGTCACCGCATCGTTAGAGGAGAACAACATTATTATCAGGAAATTAACTTTTAATAATACTTAAAGGAGTAGATGGAGATGGGGGAGCACGAGATCTGCTTACCTCTCAAAGGACAAACTCGGATAAATGCAAAGACACTCTATTGGGAGAAATGCAGTAGATAGCAGTATTAATTATAAATAAAGTAGTCTTTTGACCTTTGATGTGGTTTAGAAATGTGTCTACATAGATCCAGTGGCAACAGAAGACAGCGAGACTGAGATTGGGTGGCACTAGCCTGACCAGGAATTTGATTTGACCCCAGAGAAGACGAAACACAATCAAACACAGTGAATAAAGCAGAGAACTGCAGTCTAATGGACTATGGAGTGGACACCGCATGGGGGGAGCCCAACATAGCTGAAAAAAAATCTGCTTTAATGCACTTTTGTTGTGAACATCCTTCCTGGCGGTTGGATGGAGGTCAGCGAGGTATCGTCAGCTCCCTCTACCTATTATTACAATGGTACAAGTAGCAGCCGCTGATTAGCCAGATGTATAGTCATCAGAGTCCTCTGCCTCCTATGTGTTTTATTTAACCTTTATTTACCTAGGCAAGTCAGTTAAGAACAAATTCTTATTTACAATAACGGCCTATGGGGGAACAATGGGTTAACTGCCTTATTCATGGCCAGAACGACATAGTTTTACCTTGTCAGCCAGGGGATTCGATCCAGCAACATTTCGGTTACTGGCCTAACGCTCTAACAACTAGGCTACCTGCCGCCCCGATGACATGTTGACATTGCCACTACTAGACAATAGTTGGTTGTTTTTATGCTGTGCTGTAGCAAGGATCTTGTGGGATGGGTGCCTTAAGGAAACAAAAAAGGCATTCAGAGAAGCAGTAATCACACTGATAATTAGCAAATGTCGCGACAAGGATTTGCGTTGCTAACCTGTTTGTTCCTACCGCGCTTGATCGCTCTCCCATTGGCAAGGTGGGCGTCTGGGCGAGGACCGAAGGGTAGGCGCGCCGCAGATAAGGGGTTGACATTACTCAGCGCCACCGTGTGAGCGCGCGCTGCAGAGAGATGGTCCCTCGTCATTGGTAATTAGCCTGGATAGACGAGGGGAGAAGGGCAGTCAGTCTCCAGCCCAGCCACGGGAGGTGGCTGCTCGGATCACTAACATTATTTTGAATTGGGTTAAAAATAAAAATTCAACGTCAAAATAAATTATTATTAGGCTATTATTATTATTTTATTATTATTATCATATAAACTATATATTTAGCCTACTATACTATTGTTATGTTATTATTATTATTGTTTCGTCATTGTTTTATTGTTATAAAGCAATCATAATATAAGATCGTTTTCAGAAATTAGGCCTATCCGTGATTCCCAATGAAATGCTACAAATAGTCTACTATAATGACGATAGGCCTACTGAATTGGTCTCTCCAGGATCCTAAAGCTGAACTGCTCTTGCAGCTTTTAGCCAATAGCGCCCCTCATGCTTTCGATGCAGGATTTACGCTCACTTACAGCCATCCTCGCCATTCCTCAATTAGACTTTGCATTTGATAACACTAGGCTACTATAATACCTGTTAGCAGATGTCCAGTGAAAATAAAGCACAATTTCTCAATTAAATTGTTCTATTTTTTCTGTGTGCTGGAATGAACAAATGCCACATGCAAAGTAGGCTACAAATACGAATATGCTTTGGAAAAAGTTGAATATGCTCTCAGTAACACGTCTTCCAAAACAAAACTGCATATCCTATACATGGCAGATTTTCAGATATTCAAATAGGCTACGTCTTAACAATACTTGGCGCCTACGCTGTGGTGTGTGACACAACTAGGCTGCTGTCCATTCAGAGCAATGCGCAGTGCTTGACTTGGACTGAAATAGGTTCCAGTACTCATTTTGGGTGCCGGTACTGTTTATATTTAGGTGCAGGAGCTCCACAATACTTTTGAGAGTACGTCGCTTACTATAGTCTGTGGCTGCGGTTAAAACCGTTACATTCTCTGTTTTTACAATCAGACGCGAAGCTGGATTTCAGGTATTTTGAAAGTAATAGCCTATAACAATGTGTCAGATAGGATTGAAATATCATCCTCCCTACTTCACCCCTATACTCTCTGTCTTCCCGGCCAGGGTAAACTATGTGACAGGGGGAAGCTGGAAAACAGGCTGCACTGTGAGGGATAGCAAGGCGGATTACAAAGGCGCGAGTCCCTGTTGTGATTGAGCCAACCCTGGGCGCGCGTGGAGTAGGCTACAGCTGTCAGAGCGCGACTGGCACGGATGGCGGAGTCGTATTTTACACGCACTAGACACCCCAGAGCCTAAAAGCAAGAAGGACAATCGGCAGATAGACCGTTAGCTAGGCTTATCTTTGGTCTATCAGAACCACATACCTGACAGTATTTACATTAATTTATCTCCTCATTTTACCGTAGCCTATAGACGGATGAGACAGGACGTTGACTGGCGAGATCTCGCATTTAAATAAGAAACATGTTAAATTAACCAATTCTGCCCAATCCAGTGGTGCACACGATCTTTCCTTAATAGTTTACACGATTAACTTTTGTATTTAAAACATTGAAGTTACTTCCCCTCCTTGGCTATTGTGATTATAAATATACCCTTTACTCCTCCATTCATCTCCTTCACACTTACACTTCACATTATGGAAAATAGCCTAGGCCTACTACACGCTAAGCCCTCGCAAAGCTGCCTAACAAGACCATGGGCTCGTGGCGCCGTAGCCGGCAGGTGCTTGAGAGCACGGGCTCAGGGTCTCGTGCCCACGTCCCCCCAGGTTCAAAGGGTAACACACACACACACACACACACAAACACACACACACACACACAAAAGATTACTCGAGAAACAAAAACGTTAACGGAATTAAATGTACAGGTTTTAGAGTAAGACAATACAAATCTACTGGGGGAAAAGGTGGCTGCTCTCAACTGCCTAAAGGTTGGATGGAGTTGGATTTGAGCTGTATGATCATTGAATAAAGAAAACTATTATGAATACTATTCCTAATAATTGAGAATGTTGACATTGTGTTGATAAATTTGCCTATCATAGACCCTAGCCTAATAACCATTGCATAATGTTGCCTGTGTACGGTGTCTTTCTTCATTTATCTTACTCGTGATCCTCCTCAGAATCGAGAGAGAGAGAGAAAACGTTGCCAAAGTTCTCTGTTGCTATGTGGCAGCAATCTCTCGTAGCACCGGCATATTGTGCCAGTTGTGTAGCCTATTTATGAGAATAATGACACCACTCGTCCTTTCGTCTTCATTTGCGTCATTACAATATGTGTACAAGCGCGTGGCATTGTGCCTTTACTGCTTATTTTGTGCACCCCCCTGTCTCTGCGTCTTGACTTTAATTTCAAACGAAAAGGGAGCCCATTTCAGCCGTTCCTTTTTCAAAGATGCTCGGAGCACGACAGGGCATGTATCCTTTACTTGTTAGCATGATTATCTGAACAACTGGCTAATAATAAGGATGGAGATGATTATTATTATGTTGAGGATTTATAATCGTGAATAGCCTAATGATAATAGCGTGATAATGTATTGATGATAAGGATAAATTGCCTATGCATGTCATATTTTCATTAGGCCTATAGATAAATTATTATGAGGCGATGTGTTGGAGCGTCATTCTCAATAAGAAATATTGATTTAGCAATATAGGTTGTTTATTCTCACGTGAAGCCTATCTTTTTTAAATCGGGTTTGGTTGGTCTTAATGAATTTACAAATGTCAGACATTGGCTAGGCGGGGAATTTGTCAATGATATGGAGTCTGGAAGCCTAAGGTCAATGTCACTTGGTAGACTTAATCACAATAGGACTGAACGCAGGCAGTGTTGTTATACCGGTGACGGTGAAATATTTTGATTGGGCCTTATCTGCCATCACAGCTCCCCAAATAATCCTGTTTAAAAGACAGAAGAGGAGAGAACCTCAATGCAACAAATGAAATCGTGCATTAACAAGTGACAGCATTGTGCACAGTGAAATCTTGGATACAATACAAAGCTAACATATTTAAGTGTGCCAAATATTAAACTCATCTGCATGATAATGTGGCTATATCAATGTTGGCTGGGATGGGCGTTTAGTGCGAGCCTTTTTGATCTGGTGTGGCGGGCAGAACCGGAGCACTCTTGATGCGCACGCGATAAAACCTTATCAGTGGCGAACATCCACTTCCATCTCACTTTTTTAATTAATCTCGCCACACTAACCCCTTTCCCTTTCTCCATACTCTTTCGTTCTCTCGCTCTCGCTCTCCCCCCTCTCTCTCTCTCTCTCTCTCTCTCTCTCCTCTCTCTCTCTCTCTCTCTCTCTCTCTCTCTTCTCGCTCTCTCTCAACTCTAAACACACACAGGCGCACACACACACTGCCCTTTGCCACAGTGACAGCAGTAGTTCTATTTAAACCAATAAAAAAGAGGAGAAGGAAGAGAAAGAAAGATGGCGATGCAGTAATTTACCACACTAATAATGTTTTTCAAAAGGAGGTGCAATGGGCAATGCACAGTGTATTCCCCCCCAATAGTTATTATTGTTTTTTATAAATGGTTATTATTTTGAGTCTGAGATTATTATTATTATTATTATTATTATTATTATTATTATTCCTGGTTATAATCCAATTCAAATAAATCCAAGAAATCTGTTGTGCCCCATCAGTTTGTTCCATGCAGCGGATTGTAGGAAACATCCCTTATGCAATATATTGTGAGGGGCAGGCAATGTTTGTTTAATAGGAAGGAGAAGATGAAATTTCAAGGCTGTGTGTGTGTGTGTGTGTGTGTGCGTGCGTGTGTGTGAATGTATGAATATGCTCGTTGGATCCTCGGGTCCTCCTTCTGATTATAACCCATCCCGGGGTAATTTTTCATCGGTGCTAGCTAATCTTTGTTCTTTGTGAAGATAATAAATAGCCTAATCGTTATCAGCGAGCTGCTGAAGGTGTCGGGAGAATGAGGCTGATCAGCCCGGGAAATAGGCTCCAAAGTGCCGCGGAATAAATGGTATTTCTTATCTCCCTCATCCAGATTATCGCCGCCTTTTCAAACTCGCACAACAAATACATCCAATGCATCGAATGCATCATTTACCCGAGTAGATCTCTCCAAATGATAGACAGATAGTGGGGAGTGGGTTCGGAGGAGGGGGTACTGGGTCCCTGAAAATATTTAATGTGGCCCATGCGGCCCATTAAATAAGTTTAACGGGCCCCATGTGCAAAGGCTTATATATTTATTTTGGCTTCAGTGTATTTGGAGAGCCCATTTATTTCAATTCAACTCACTTATATTCTGTTAAATTTGAGATACAGATTTTATCTTAAGAATCTATCTGCAATCCATGGTCTTTGTTGTCGTATCGCACACCAGCTAGTTATTTTATGTTGGATTTCACTGGGTAACGGTTTCAGTGGGAACACAAGTATTTCCTCCCAAGGATGAAAGAAATCGAATAATTATCGCGACGTTTTTTTTTTCTGCGAGAGAATTGTTGACTTTTCAGTTTCCCTGTGCTAACATGCCAATAAAATTAACAAAACCATAAAATTACTGACGTAGAATCTCTCAATTGTAAAATACTCATAATTATAATAACTTTTTGATTAGAATTCGCATGTTTAATTTCTTTCGTTAATAGCGGTCGTGTGGAAGTTTATTAGGCAGTTGTTCCACTGATTCACAGTCCACCCCCCTGAAAAAAAACTCTAGGGGCTTAAAGGGTGTTTTGTTATAGCCTAATGCTTCCGTGTACTATATGCTTCTTATTATTGTTACTTAATAAATATTCTTTTTTTAACAGACAGAGTTCTTATTAATATCAGAATAACGAACTTGAATGAATTAGGGAATATAGGCTACTCACCATGAAACCCAACAGGTCTGTTATTAATCAATCTGAGAATCTAGAATCCATAGACCTTCATAGAATTTTTGCATAATATGGCGTCCCCGCATCACAGCCAATCAATCATGTGCTGTGATATTTACATTTCGGTGTAGGATCCCCACGCCTGCCCCCCCACGCCTTCTCTATGCGCGCACTCTTGTGGCCAGTGATCACCTTTCCATTAATTGAGTAATTAGCCGTTCTGCAATTTGTTGAGCGAAGCCCACCCCATGCCCAACGACCACGAATTGACCTAACCATGTCCGCGGCTGCCCCACTGTCTGCAGTCATGAACCACAGAACTTGAAAACATAGGCTTAAAATGAGGGAACGAACCATCAAACCATCAAACCGACTATCTGACCACACCCAGAGTATATCAGAACTAACACAACTGAGAGCAGAGCTTTTTGATATCCAATGGGCTCTTTTAGAAATATACATATCTATGTTTGTAGCTGACCTAGGATGTATCCCTACAAGTTAAAATCCACGTAGGCCTGGAAAGTAGATTGGGATGGGGTTGAGCCTGAGGAGACTGAACCCCAGGAGGAGTAGTTGAGGAGAATGTAAATATCTGTTCACGGCAGCAACAACACATCAGTAACGGTATTATCTTGTATGCAAAACTCGGGACACCAAGTGCGACCTCTCATATGTTGACTGTTTGATTAGTAATTTTATGTCATATTTTAATTCGTTTCATTTTTAATTTAAAACGCAATTTGTCCCTAATGAACGTTTGAAGCCTATATGTTCGTAAAGCACGTGCACATTATCCTGAAAACGCTTCCGTAATGTCTAAACGTGTAACGTAGGCTTACGCAGGTTCCAGCGGGCCAATCCTGTAACCTGTAACAATAGTAGTTTTCGTGAAATCCTTTCATATACGAAAAGTAAGCAATGAAAAGGACTCGTACACATTTCATTCCTCTCTAGAAATTGCATTCTTCAGGCAACGACGGAAAAACGAAACGCGTGGATGGCCTATGTGAGGGCACAGGGAATGAATAAGAGGCATCCACTTATTATCGCACTTGGAACATTATGTATGTCTGAGTGACACGTTATGACAAAAAGCGGTATTTTTCCAATATACACAAACTCGGTGCTTAATAACCAGGCATCTCCATCAGCCCAGCGCGCTGATGGTCTCCCGGGCAACACTGATAACGCTACAGCCATTTTCCATATCTTTGCCAGAGTCTATTATATTCAGGGATTAGCTCTCCTTCCGGGAAAGGTCAAACACAAAGTCATTGAACCTGGAGTATTTTTCCCTCCCTGTTTATCCCCCCTCGTGATAGTGCACATTCTATTTCCCCCATCCTCTCGTCAATCTGTTTTAATATCATTAAAACGACCCTTGTTTGGTTCCTTTGAAAGAATCACAGTGACCCGAAGCAGCTCTTCTCACGACTTCAGTGCATGTAATAAAGATTTAACAAACACAAACACGCGCCAAGGAGTGTGTCGTTATCTCAATAGCGGCATGGAGAAATGCATTATTACAGTTTATTTGATTATGGTCTATTAGCTGACAGAATTTGAGCGCCAGGTAGTGGGATGTGGTTATAAGCAGGCAGACAGTGACACCCAGTGGAGAGTACGAGGCCAACACAACATTTCATGCACTGTTTTACGCACGTGTCAAATGAAGCATGTTGTTTTGTGCCCTTGATGGGAAGATGTTGTGTAACTAAAACATGGTTATGGTGAAAACCGGAAAGGGAAGATCCTAACGGATTTGTCAAGGCTAAGGCTATATAACTAACGCAATAAGGAAACAGACACTAGACATGCAGGAGTTCTGCCACAGGTGTCCTGAGACAGATTGCCTCCACTCCTTACATTCTAAATCAGGTGTCTCTTTAGCACTGCTTTAGTACTATTTCCTCATCCACTCTTGCCACTTTTATGAAATATACCATACCAGTTGGAGAAGTTGGAGAAAGCAGTTTGCTCAGCCTCAATGATGATACAGAGAAACATGGAGTTTCGCTTTGAAGAGGGTCTCTCTTGTCTGATACACACCTGCTAGTGGTCTCCTTAAACTGTAAAACAGAAGTGAGATGTAGAGGAGAAAAAGTAGGCTCAAAAGTCTATGTCCTCTTTTCTGTCTCTCTCCACCCCCCTCTCTAATGTTCATTCAGAGTATTTCTGTGCCGAGCAGTAGAAGGGTTAGGTTAGTATTTCAGTAGAAGAGTTAGAACAGTAGAAGAGTTAGAACAGTAGAAGAGTTAGAACAGTAGAAGAGTTAGAACAGTAGAAGAGTTAGAACAGTAGAAGAGTTAGAGCAGTAGAAGAGTTAGAGCAGTAGAAGAGTTAGAGCAGTAGAAGAGTTAGAGCAGTAGAAGAGTTAGAACAGTAGAAGAGTTAGAGCAGTAGAAGAGTTAGAGCAGTAGAAGAGTTAGAACAGTAGAAGAGTTAGAACAGTAGAAGAGTTAGAACAGTAGAAGAGTTAGAGCAGTAGAAGAGGTTAGAGCAGTAGAAGAGTTAGAACAGTAGAAGAGTTAGAACAGTAGAAGAGTTAGAGCAGTAGAAGAGTTAGAGCAGTAGAAGAGGTAGAGCAGTAGAAGAGGTAGAGCAGTAGAAGAGGTAGAGCAGTAGAAGAGTTAGAACAGTAGAAGAGTTAGAGCAGTAGAAGAGTTAGAGCAGTAGAAGAGTTAGAACAGTAGAAGAGTTAGAACAGTAGAAGAGTTAGAGCAGTAGAAGAGTTAGAGCAGTAGAAGAGTTAGAGCAGTAGAAGAGGTAGAGCAGTAGAAAAGTTAGAACAGTAGAAGAGTTAGAACAGTAGAAGAGTTAGAACAGTAGAAGAGGGCGTGGGTAGAGCAGTAGAAGTGTTAGAACAGTAGAAGAGTTAGAGCAGTAGAAGTGTTAGAACAGTAGAAGTGTTAGAACAGTAGAAGAGTTAGAACAGTAGACTTAGAACAGTAGAAGAGTTAGAACAGTAGAAGAGTTAGAACAGTAGAAGAGTTAGAACAGTAGAAGAGTTAGAGCAGTAGAAGTGTTAGAACAGTAGAAGAGTTAGAGCAGTAGAAGTGTTAGAACAGTAGAAGAGTTAGAACAGTAGACTTAGAACAGTAGAAGAGTTAGAGCAGTAGAAGTGTTAGAACAGTAGAAGAGTTAGAGCAGTAGAAGTGTTAGAACAGTAGAAGAGTTAGAACAGTAGACTTAGAACAGTAGAAGAGTTAGAACAGTAGAAGAGTTAGAACAGTAGAAGAGTTAGAACAGTAGAAGAGTTAGAGCAGTAGAAGTGTTAGAACAGTAGAAGAGTTAGAGCAGTAGAAGTGTTAGAACAGTAGAAGAGTTAGAACAGTAGACTTAGAACAGTAGAAGAGTTAGAACAGTAGAAGAGTTAGAACAGTAGAAGAGTTAGAACAGTAGAAGAGTTAGAACAGTAGAAGTGTTAGAACAGTAGAAGGGTTAGAACAGTAGACTTAGAATAGTAGAAGAGTTATAACAGTAGAAGAGTTAGAACAGTAGAAGAGTTAGAGCAGTAGAAGAGTTAGAACAGTAGAAGAGTTAGAACAGTAGAAGAGTTAGAACAGTAGAAGAGTTAGAACAGTAGAAGAGTTAGAGCAGTAGAAGAGTTAGAACAGTAGAAGAGTTAGAGCAGTGGAAGAGTTAGAACAGTAGAAGTGTTAGAACAGTAGAATAATTAGGTTAGTATTTCAGTAGAAGAGTTAGAGCAGTAGAAGTGTTAGAACAGTAGAAGAGTTAGAACAGTAGAAGAGTTAGAACAGTAGAAGAGTTAGAGCAGTAGAAGAGTTATAATAGTAGAAGAGTTAGAGCAGTAGAGTTAGAACAGTAGAAGAGTTAGAACAGTAGAAGAGTTATAATAGTAGAAGAGTTATAATAGTAGAAGAGTTAGAATAGTAGAAGAGTTAGTGCAGTAGAAGAGTTAGAGCAGTAGAAGTGTTAGAGCAGTAGAAGAGTTAGAACAGTAGAAGAGTTAGAACAGTAGAAGAGTTAGAACAGTAGAAGTGTTAGAACAGTAGAAGAGTTAGAACAGTAGAAGAGTTAGAACAGTAGAAGAGTTAGAACAGTAGAAGAGTTAGAACAGTAGAAGAGTTAGAACAGTAGAAGAGTTAGAACAGTAGAAGAGTTAGAACAGTAGAAGAGTTAGAAGAGTAGAAGAGTTAGAACAGTAGAAGTGTTAGAACAGTAGAAGAGTTAGAACAGTAGAAGAGTTAGAACAGTAGAAGTGTTAGAACAGTAGAAGAGTTAGAACAGTAGAAGAGTTAGAACAGTAGAAGAGTTAGAACAGTAGAAGAGTTAGAACAGTAGAAGAGTTAGAACAGTAGAAGAGTTAGAAGAGTAGAAGAGTTAGAGCAGTAGAAGAGTTAGAACAGTAGAAGAGTTAGAACAGTAGAAGAGTTAGAAGAGTAGAAGAGTTAGAACAGTAGAAGAGTTAGAACAGTAGAAGAGTTAGAAGCAGTAGAAGAGTTAGAACAGTAGAAGAGTTAGAACAGTAGAAGAGTTAGAACAGTAGAAGAGTTAGAACAGTAGAAGAGTTAGAACAGTAGAAGTGTTAGAACAGTAGAAGAGTTAGAACAGTAGAAGAGTTAGAACAGTAGAAGAGTTAGAGCAGTAGAAGAGTTAGAACAGTAGAAGAGTTAGAACAGTAGAAGAGTTAGAACAGTAGAAGAGTTAGAAGAGTAGAAGAGTTAGAACAGTAGAAGAGTTAGAACAGTAGAAGAGTTAGAACAGTAGAAGAGTTAGAACAGTAGAAGAGTTATAATAGTAGAAGAGTTAGAACAGTAGAAGAGTTAGAAGAGTAGAAGAGTTAGAACAGTAGAAGAGTTAGAACAGTAGAAGAGTTAGAACAGTAGAAGAGTTAGAACAGTAGAAGAGTTAGAAGAGTAGAAGAGTTAGAAGCAGTAGAAGAGTTAGAACAGTAGAAGAGTTAGAACAGTAGAAGAGTTAGAAGAGTAGAAGAGTTAGAACAGTAGAAGAGTTAGTGCAGTAGAAGAGTTAGAGGGGCAGTAGAAGTGTTAGAACAGTAGAAGAGTTAGAGCAGTAGAAGAGTTAGAAGAGTAGAAGGTGTGCGTAGAAGGGGCAGTAGAAGTGTTAGAACAGTAGAAGAGTTAGTGAAGGGCAGTAGAAGAGTTAGAACAGTAGAAGAGTTATAATAGTAGAAGAGTTAGAACAGTAGAGTTAGAACAGTAGAAGTGTTAGGTTCGATGTGTTAAAGGTTAAGAAAATAAACAGTTCTCTGGCCGTCCTGTTGGGGTCAGAGAGAGGGGGAGAGAGGGAGGGAGAGAGAGAGGGAGGGAGTTGGAGACTGGAGGAGGAGTGTGGTCCATGACCCTTGGGGACACAGGTTATGGACCTCATGTTTGTTATTGTAAAATGTTAGAGAG
Organism: Salmo salar; assembly: GCF_965601325.2. Taxonomy (NCBI): domain Eukaryota; kingdom Metazoa; phylum Chordata; class Actinopteri; order Salmoniformes; family Salmonidae; genus Salmo; species Salmo salar. The sequence continues at coordinate 67,948,956 of NC_138302.1, read as the reverse complement.
GTGACACAAGGGGAAATTCTCCCTCCTCCATCTCTCTTTACTCTCACTCTCTCACTCCCCCTCTCTCTCTGTTTCTCACTCTGGTTGTCTATCTCCCCTTTCCATCCTCCTCTCCCGTATTGAAAATCGAAATCACAGGAAAGCTATTTGGAATGATTAAATTATATGAAATTGGACTGTCTATATACGAAATGGCCAGACAGTTCTGCAGTCAGGGATTCAGGGATATTTTAATAAAGGTTTGGTTTAGTTGCATTTCTGATTATAAATACAATTTGGACTACACGTCTTCCACTCTATATAACCTACTATCTCTTTTCATTTAATATTTAAATATCTCTATCCCTCTCTCTCCATCCCCCTTTCCCCATAACACTGTGGTGCCCTGAGAAGTGGCTGTGCTAATTCATTAGAGGTCAGGAGTTCACTTCCTGCCCAGAGTGCAACAGGAAGACAGCGTTTACAGCACCTCGTTGCTGACAACCGGTCAATCACACTGGCTTTCACAGGCCCTATCTAGGGACTTGGAGAATTCCAAACACTGAACTCAGCCTGTTTGCCTTCGTCTGTCTATCTGTCCGTCTGTCCGTCTGTCCGTCCGTCCGTCCGTCCGATTGGTTACCACAGACCTCTATGCAACTCTTGTGTTCATGTTGCTATCACTACCAGTGTTAGTGTAGCTAAAAAACAGGCATGTTAGACCAACAACTGGGCTAAGCGTGCACGTATGTGTGTGTGTATGGTTGTGTCTGTGTGTGTTTGGGTGCACGTGTCCATTGGGTGTAACACAGTGCAATAATGTTCCAGACTTGAAGCCCAGAGTCTGGACGGGAAGTGTGGAGAGTCCATAAAGGTAGAATTTACCGGTAGGGTGGAGTGCTGAGAGAGAGAGAGAGAAAGAGAGAGAAAGAGAGAGAGAGAAAGAGAGAGATCACACTGTCTCTGTCTCTCTATATTTCCCTACATTTTCCTTATCTCATCATCCTCGTTCCAAATACTTAATGTATGCCACTGAATGTAGCAAAGTTTCCCATTTCCTCTGTGCAGGGATACATTGATAAGTAAGGTGCAAAGACAGCAGGTATAATGACACAGAGAGAGCGAGAGAGAGAGAGAGAGCGAGAGAGAGAGAGAGACCTTCCCATTTTGTGTATGTATGTGTGTGTATGTGTGTGTAATGTTGTTCATCTGTATGTCTGGTTTGTCTGTAGATCCTGGTTGATGGAGAGACATAGATCCTCAGCAGACGTCATCCTACTCTGAGGAGCTGTCTCTGCTTTAAGCTGATTCACCAGTGACATCTGGTCCTGCCTGTCACATCCACTCTATATGCACACAGACAGGGAGTAAATAAGATGCGGATCTGTCTGTGTGTATGTGTGTGTGTGTGTGTGTGTGTGTGTGTGTGTGTGTGTGTGTGTGTGTGTGTGTGTGTGTGTGTGTGTGTGTGTGTGTGTGTGTGTGTGTGTGGTGTGTGTGTGTGCGTGCGCGTGTGTGTGTGAGATTATGATTCAACTTCAACTAAATCTGGTCTTTTACATTAGCATCTAAATGATAAACGTTACATTGTTTATTCATTAATTCACTCACTCACTCACTCTCTCTCTCTCTCTCTCTCTCTCTCTCTCTCTCTCACAGACACACACACACACACACAGACACACACACACACACACACACACACACACACACACACACACACACACACACACACACACACACACACACACACACACACACACACACACACACACACACACACACACACACAGAGTTAATTTATTTCTCTTCCACATCCACCTTCTTCATCATCTCCCTGTTTCTCTTCTCTTTGTCACGAAATGTCACTCTCTCCACACCGGAACCTCTCCTCTGTTGGAAGTTAGCCAGTCAAAATCAAATTAATCACATTTTATTGGTCGCATACACAGATTTGCAGATGTTATCGCAGTTACAGAAAAATGTGTGTGTTTCTAGCTCAAACAGTGCAGTAATAATACATAGCAATACAAAACAATTGGCACATAATCCAAAAGTAAAAAAAAAAATTGTTGACATTTTAGAACAATCAATGTCAGAGCCCGGAAAATAAATATACTTTTGTTTTGGCCATTTGGCAGTATGGACAGTATATGAATAGAAAAAGATCTGTACACTGGTAGTTATATAAGATGAGCCATGACTAGAATACAGTATAAAGTGGGTAAAACAGTATGTAAACATTATTGAAGTGACCAGTGTTCAATAACTACATTGCCTTCGGAAAGTATTCAGACCCTTTATTCAGTACTTTATTGAAGCACCTTTGGCAGCGATTACAGCATCGAGTCTTCGTTGGTATAACGCTACATGCTTGGCAGACCTGTATTTGGGGAGTTTCTCCCAATCTTCTCTGCAGATCCTCTCAAGCTCTGTCAGGTTAGATGGAGACCGTTTCTACACAGCTATTTTCAGCTCTTTGGAGCAGGTTTTCATCTAGGATCTCTCTGTACTTTGCTCCATTCATCTTTCCCTTGATCCCGACTAGTCTCCCAGTCCCTGCTGCTGAAAAACATCCCCACAGCATGATGCTGCCACCACCATGCGTCACCGTAGGGATGGTGCCAGGTTTCCTCCAGACATGACGCTTGGCATTTAGGCCAAAGAGTTCAATCTTGGTTTCATCAAATAAAATAAAATAAAATCTAATTTGATTGGTCACATACACATGGTTAGCAGATGTTAATGCGAGTGTAGCGAAATGCTTGTGCTTCTAGTTCCGACCGTGGAGTAATATCTAACAAGTCATTTAACAATTTCAAAACAACTACCATAGATAGACACATAAGTGTAAAGGAATGAATAAGAATATGTACATATAAATATATGGATGAGCGATGGCCGAACGGCACAGGCAAGATGCAGTAGATGGTAAAGAGTACAGTATATGCATATGAGATGAGTAATGTAGGGTATGTAAACATTATATAAAGTGGCATTGTTTAAAGTGACTAGTGATACATTTATTACATCCAATTTTTAATTATTATAGTGGCTAGAGATTTGAGTCAGTATGTTGGCAGCGGCCACTCAATGTTAGTGATGGCTGTTTAACAGTCTGATGGCCTTGAGATATAAGCTGTTTTTCAGTCTCTCGGTTCCAGCTTTGATGCACCTGTACTGACCTCGCCTTCTGGATGATAGCAGGGTGAACAGGCAGGGGCTCGGGTGGTTGTTGTCCTTGATGCTCTTTTTGGCCTTGTTGCGCCTTCTTTACCACGTTGTCTGTGTGGGTGGACCATTTCAGTTTGTCCGTGATGTGTACGCCGAGGAACTTAAAACTTTCCACCTTCTCCACTACTGTCCCGTCGATGTGGATAGGGGGGTGCTCCCTCTGCTGTTTCCTGAAGTCCACGATCATCTCCTTTGTTTTGTTGACGTTGAGTGTGAGGTTATTTTCCTGACACCACACTCCAAGGGCCCTCACCTCCTCCCTGTAAGCCGTCTCGTCGTTGTTGGTAATTAAGCCACCACTGTAGTGTCGTCTGCAAACTTGATGATTGAGTTGGAGGCGTGCATGGCCACGCAGTCATGGGTGAACAGGGAATACAGGAGAGGGCTGAGAATGCACCCTTGTGGGGACCCAGTGTTGAGGATCAGCGGGGTGGAGATGTTGTTACCTACCTTCACCACCTGGGGGCGTCCCGTCAGAAAGTCCAGGACGCAGTTGCACAGAGCTGGGTATAGACCCAGGGTCTTGAGCTTAATGACGAGTTTGGAGGGTACTATGGTGTTAAATGCTGAGCTGTAATCAATGAACAGCGTTCTTACATAGGTATTCCTCTTGTCCAGATGGGTTAGGGCAGTGTGCAGTGGGATTGCGATTGCGTCGTCTGTGGACCTATTGGGGCGGTAAGCAAATTGGAATGGGTCTAGGTGGACAGGTAGGGTGGAGGTGATATGATCCTTGACTAGTCTCTCAAAGCACTTCATGATGACGGAAGTGAGGGCTACGGGGCAATAGTCGTTTAGCTCAGTTACCTTAGCTTTTTTAGGAGTTAGTCAGACCAGATAATCTTGTTTCTCATGGTCTGAGAGTCTTTCGGTGCCTTTTGGCAAACTCCAAGCGGGCTGTCATGTGCCTTTTACTGAGGAGTGGCTTCCGTCTGGCCACTCTACCATAAAGGCCTGATTGCTGGAGTGCTGCAGAGATGGTTGTCCTTCTGGAACGTTCTCCCATCTCCACAGAGGAACTCTAGAGCTCTGTCGGAGTGACCATCGGGTTCTTGGTCACCTCCTAGAACAAGGCCCTTCTCCCCCGATTGCTTAGTTTGGCTGGACGGCTAGCTCTAGGAGGAGTATATAGGTGGTTCTAAACTTTTTCCATTTAAAAATGATGGAGGCCACTGTAATCTTGGGGAACTTCAATGCTGCAGAAATGTTTTGGTACCCTTCTCCAGATCTGTACCTCGACACAATCCTGTCTCGGAGCTCTATGGACAATTCCCTTGACCTCATCGCTTGGTTTTTGCTCTGACATGCACTGTCAGCTATGGGACCTTATATAGACAGGTGTGTGCCTTTCCAAATCACGTCCAATCAATTGAATTTACCACAGGTGGACTCCAATGAAGTTGTAGCAACAGCTTAAGGATGATCAATGGAAACAGGATGCACCTGAGCTCAATTTCACGTCTAATAGCAAAGGGTCTGACTACTTACGTAAATAAGGCATTTCTGTTTTTTACTTTTAATACATTTGCAAAAATGTCTAAAAAACAGTTTTTGCTTCATCATTATGGGGTATTGTGTGTAGATTGCTGGGGAAAAAAATATTTAATACATTTTAGAATAAGGCTGTGACGTAACAAAATGTGGAAAAAGTCAAGGGGCCTGAATACTTTCCGAAGGCACTGTATGTACATAGGGAAAGGAAAGCAGACTCTAAGGTGCACTGTAGAGTACCGGGTGGTAGCCGGCTTGTAACAGGGACTAAGGTTCAGGGCAGGGCACTGGGCGGAGGCCGGCTAGTCTGATGGCCGGTAGATAGAAGCTGTTTATCAGTCTCTCGGTCCCAGCTTTGATGCACTTGTCTCCTCCTTCTAGATAGCGGTCAGTCAGTGAGTCTGCGTTTGTGTTTGTGTCTGTGCACGTGTGCTCTCTGTCTGTCTGTCTATCTGTTTTCTTTTCACCACAGCCCTGCAGGTGCAATTGAGGGAGACACATTTGGCTGTTGTGGTACTTTACCACATCCTTCATCCTCCACCTCTCTCTATGTCCATCCCCAACACACACACCTGCACAGACATGGATGGTGGGGAAAGACAAGGGGAGGGGCTAGGGGGCTACTGTCACTGAAGATGGTGGTGTTGATTGGCCTATGGATGATTGTCTACTAAGCTAACATACATCATTGTTTTAAGATGGTCATACCAAGGATCATTTAGGTATTTGGTTTAGAATTTTAGGATCCCTTTAGGTATTTAAAAAATATAAACAGAAATTATTTGATTAACATTGAATAGATTCATACATGGAAAAACAGATAGTCCAAAAATAAATCAAAAGGAAGTTTGTTTTAAAGTGTCTGTTCTATATCTAAGAGATATAAGAAAGATCAAGAAATATATATTTCTTTATTTTTATTTAAAAAATGTACCGATTTTTTAATAAATATTTTGGGGGCATTAAACTACTTCCATATACACTGAGTGGAAAAAACATTAGGAACACATGCTCTTTCCATGACATTGACTGACCAGGTGAATCCAAGTGAAAGCTATGATCCCTTATTGATGTCACCTGTTAAAAATCCACTTCAATCAGTGTAGCTGAAGGGGAGGAGACAGGTTAAAGAAGGATTATTACGCCTTGAAACATTTGAGACATGGATTGTGTATGTGTGCCATTCAGAGGGTGAATGGGCAAGACAAAAGATTTCAGTACCTTTGAACAGGGTATGGTAGTAGGTGCCAGGCGCACCAGTTTGAGTGTGTCAAGAACTGCAACGCTGCTGGGTTTTTCACGCTCAACAGTTTCCCGTGTGTATCAAGAATGGTCCACCACTCAAATGATAACCAGCCAACTTGACACAACTGTGGGAAGCTTTGGAGTCAACATGGGCCAGCATCCCTGTGGAACGCTTTCAAAACCTTGTAGAGTCCATGCCGCGAAGAATTGAGGCTGTTCTGAGGGCAAAAGGCGGTGCAACTCAATATTAGGAAGGTGTTCCTGATGTTTTGTGCACTCAGTGTATACTTTCATACATTTTTAAACTGGTACTAGGCTACATTAAGACCAGTCATGTGAGGCCTGGGGGCGTCCTAGAGCAAAACAGTTGACATGTACATGTTCATGAGAGTCTCACCTTTCCATAGAGGGGCCAAACCGTTCAGACGCTTCAGAAATGTTTGTGAGAAGACCAATTTTCGTGATTCTCCTGGTCTGACAAACACTGCTATAGCTTGGCCACCTTCCACCACAGATGCGGAAGGCCGACATTGGCGGATGTGGTGGATTGAGACGCAGCCCATACAAAAAACAGATTCTCTAGCTTAGACAGATTTTGATAGGGATTTTTTTATTATGCTATTTCGATTTCTGCGGGGGCTAATTTCATGGAATTTTACACATTTTGCCATGACTTATGCCATGTTAATGATATCTGAGTGAGAGTGACTAACAAAATCAATATGGCCCCCCTGGTGGTCAGGGCCCCTGGGCGTGTGCCCTGCATGCACGGTTTGTTTTCGGCCATGATTACTACAAGTTTAGATAACTGGCTAGACTAACTTACCAATCAATGTTTTTTTAGCTGACATGGCTAAATGACTGTCAGTGACTGGCAAAACTTAACCAAATGTTGAACTTGCACCTTGTGTATTCTACTATTCTAACTCTCAAAAATAAGTTGAGACCCCGACTGAGTGTATACTTTACTTGACTGACTTCATCAGGAAATAGATTGATGAGGGAAATATTTGTGGAATGGTACTACTTAAACTACAGTTAACCACTGTCTCCTAATCTCCAAACTGGAGGCACTGGGGTTAAGCAGTATCCCTCTAGGCTTGTCACGACTTCCGCCGAAGTCGGTCCCGCTCCTTGTTCGCGCGGCGTTCGGCGGTCGACGTCACCGGTCTTCTAGCCATCGCCGATCCACCTTTCATTTTCCATTTGTTTTGTCTTTGTTTTCTACACACCTGGTTTCATTCCCCAATTCCATGTTCATGTATTTAACCCTCTGTTTCCCCCATGTTTTTGTGCGTGATTGTTTCTATGTTCCTTCGGTACGTTATTCCTGGTATTTGGATGGGTGCTGTTTTCACCCGTGCGTAATTGATTACCGTTTATTGTTGGTCAAGTGTATTGTTACCTTGTGCCTTTATTTTGAGTAAAGTAAGTTGCTCACTCATTCTGCTCTCCTGCGCCTGACTTCATGCACCAGCTACACCCACCTTCTGACAAGCCTGGGTGAAGTCCTACTTGACAGGTAGAGAGCAAGTGGTAGAGGTTAATGGTTCACTGTCTCAGTCAAAACCAGTAAGTTGTGGCGTTCTGCAGGGGAGCGTGCTTGTGCCTCTACTGTTTTTACTGTATATAAACGATATGAAAGATACTTGTTCATGCCGCCTTTTCCTTTATGCGGATGACTCTACATTACTGGTGTCTCATAAAAGGTAAACTATGTTGGAGCGCATACTTAGCCCAGAGCTTCCTGACATTAGCAAAGAGGTTGTCGGTAATAAGCTATCTCTGTACTTTGATAAAACTGAGGCAATTATTTTTGGGTCCAGACCTAAATTGTGTAGGTCCTCTGAAATCAGAGTGAAGTTAGGGAGTGAGATGCTGACTACTGAAACCTCTGTTAGCTACCTGGGATGCATCTTTGAACGAAGCTTGCGGCGTGTGAGCATGGTCACTAAAGTGCTAGGGAAGGTTAATGCCTGGACTAAGGTTTTGGCTAGAAAGTCCAAGCTGCTTGATAAGGACTTCATGAGAGTGCTAGCCACTGCCCTCGTTCAATGTCATTTTGACTATGCTTGTACTTCCTGGTTTGGGGCTTATCTAAGCTTCTGAAGGGGAAGCTCCAGATAGCCCAGAATAAGCTGATCAGGGTAGTATTGAAGGTGAGTCAACTTATTCACATAGGCAGGAGCTGCTTTCAGGAACTCAACTGGCTGCCTGTGTAACAGTGTAGGTTCCATCCCTCTCTTCGCCCCAACCTGGGCTCGAACCAGGGACCCTTGCACACATCAACAACTGACACCCACCGAAGCATCGTTACCCATCACGCCACAAGAGCCACGGCCCTTGCAACGCAAGGGGCAACCCTACTTCAAGTCTCAGAGCGGGTGACGTCACCGATTGAAACGCTATTAGCGCGCACCACCGCTAACTAACTAGCCATTTCACATCGGTTACACCTGTTGAGGATAGGGTGTCCCAGATTAGACTGGGTCTGGTTTACAGGAGTATTTATGGTTCTGCACCTAGTTATCTGACTGGTTACTTTTCCTATGTTAGGGATGCACACAACCACAGCACCAGATCAGGTGTTGCTAATGTGTGCTTATACAGGTTCATGAGTAATGCTGGGAAAGGTACCTTCTTGTGTACCGGAGCCACAGAGTGGAATGAGTTGCTTCAGCCCATAAAAACAGCGTCCTCTCTGGGCAGCTTTAAAAATACTGTTTGATGTCTTCTGTGCCCATATGAATGACCCCTATGATGTAACTGCAATGATGAGATAGATCTTCTTCTTTTTTTCTTATCTCGCAGTCATACTGTGTTCAACTGTGTTTGATCTTGCCTAGCCATCTTGTCTCAAGAAGACCACAATGGAAATAAGTCCCAGACTTTATTGTGTGTTATCCTCCATGATTTAACAATGGAAATAAGTCCCAGACTTTATTGTGTGTTATCCTCCATGCTTTAACAATGGAAATAAGTCCCAGACTTTATTGTGTGTTATCCTCCATGCTTTAACAATGGAAATAAGTCCCAGACTTTATTGTGTGTTATCCTCCATGATTTAACAATGGAAATAAGTCCCAGATTTTATTGTGTGTTATCCTCCATGCTTTAACAATGGAAATAAGTCCGAGACTTTATTATGTGTTATCCTCCATGCTTTAACAATGGAAATAAGTCCCAGACTTTATTGTGTGTTATCCTCCATGATTTAACAATGGAAATAAGTCCCAGACTTTATTGTGTGTTATCCTCCATGACTTAACAATGGAAATAAGTCCCAGACTTTATTGTGTGTTATCCACCATGCTTTAACAATGGAAATAAGTCCCAGACTTTATTGTGTGTTATCCTCCATGCTTTAACAATGGAAATAAGTCCCAGACTTTATTGTGTGTTATCCTCCATGATTTAACAATGGAAATAAGTCCCAGACTTTATTGTGTGTTATCCTCCATGACTTAACAATGGAAATAAGTCCCAGACTTTATTGTGTGTTATCCTCCATGCTTTAACTCATGTGCATGTGTGGCTTTTTCTAGTTTTATGTGCTTGTTTTTTAAAATGGTCAAATGAATAAACTAAACTTAACACTCTGTGTGTATCTGTTTGTGACTTTCAGGGCAGTTTTATTAAGGTGTGACATCCCTTTGATATGAGGATTAGATTCTGCCTCATCCTCATCCTACCCTTTCCTCCTCTCTCTTGTAAAGGTGACAGATGACAGTTGAGCACTGGATTATTGGAGAGCAAATCAGCACATTCTGCAGACTAAATTCCTTCCTTTCACCCTCTATTAGTGTGTACAACATTTATGGCATCTACTGTTGTCTTCATATACAGTACGTGTGTGGAGTTTGTGGTTGGAGATACACTGCACGCCTACACATTTGATTTGAGAAGGTGTTGCTTGAGGTTACCAACCAATTACACAACAAACCGTCCCTCACAAAAAAAGCCCCTCCACCGCACCTCCCCTCTCTTCCACTCAACCCACCTGTGAGTACAGAGAGAGCATTAGAAACAGAGAAAAGAAGGAGAGTTAGGCCAGCCACACGGCGCCCTCTATCTTCTCCTTCCCTCCCCTAACCCCTCTCCTTACCACATCAGGATACACTTGTTTTGGTGGGATCCGGTTTCAAACGGAACCCTGTCTTTCTCTGGTGTGCCGCAGGCCCGGTATTATTAGCAGACACATCCCGTCCCCTCTCAGTGGGCTGGTGGTCAGGGAGGGTCGCCCCTAACGGACTCTTAACCCCCCCTCCGCCTTACTAACCCCCCCACCCCACCGCCGACACACACATTCTCACCCTCCCCCAAACTCACTCACCTCACCTTACATTGGGTCCAGAGTGCATCCCTTCGTAGGGATCTTTACACATTAAAGATCATAAAGGGATAAAGTAAGAGACTGCAGCTTCTCACTTACTGAGCTCTCTTTTCTCTTTATCCCCTTTTTCACTCTCATCTTTTCCTTGCAATCCCTCTTCTGCCCCTGTAGCTGAGCGCCAAGCCTTTATGCCTCAGCATAGGAAATGAAGTGACCTAGCCCAGCAGCCCAGAGACTCTGAGTCACATGTCACAACTCTCTCTTACTAGCCCCTCACTCTATGTGCCCCAAATGACCCGTAGGCCAGGATCTGCTGCTCCAAGTGTTGAGATAAGGTAAAGCATGACTCAGGTCAGCAGAAGCTTAGCTCAAGTCTAAACTCTAGTCCTACAGGAGTGAATGTGGGATTGCCATCCTCAGCTATTGTCATATAATTTTCATATGGCTATTCAGTATTCATACGTTTTACATACTTTCAACAGTTGCTAAAGATCACATTAGGACCCACTGTGTTTTGTGGTTGAACTGCACTCTACCGTACAGATTATTTGGAGGGTAACAAGAGTGGAATGACTCACAGCACTAAACGATTTGAAAACTCCTGTCCCCACATACTCTTCATATCTCTGTGCAATGGCTATAGAATGGTATCATACTAAGCTGATCCTCCACTGTAGGATATATGATACAGCCAGAGAACCATAGAGGATGGAATAATCATGAGGTCAAATCCCAGGGCAGTGGGATCAGCCTCTTATTCCCATAGAGGGGCACTGATCACGTCCCCTGTCCCCCTCCGCTCTGCTCCGCCACAATGTGCTTCTTATACACACTTGTGTTTTCTGTATGCACTGTATGTTACCTTACTATTTATGTTCCTACAAAACACAATATCCATTGTCTGGTGACGGAGACCTTGCTTACACACATTGTGATTCTGCACGTAGCTGCACATTGCCTCTGTGTGTTCGCTTGTGAATCTTTTAGGCTTTTGCCTAGTTTGTTCCCAGATGAACTTTTTAGTACAGGTCAGAAAGAGATTCTTTTTCCAGAACCGTCTCTCAACTTCAAGCGTCAACCCCCAGGCAACGCTGCCATCTGGTGTTGAGATCTGCTCTAGGGGTTACTGTGTTCAGACCTGCTGCGTGTGTCAGGATACGGCCCTAATGGAAGGCTGGATACACAGTCCTGCTCCAAATCCAGGCCCCCACTTTGATTGGGCCTGTTTGGGTCAGGATGAGTTTCATTCTGTTGGATCTCTTTGCATAACAGTCTTTCTGTTTTACGGTATTTGAACTTTACACAACTAAACGGGCCAACTGATTGTAGACTTGTACCATGTGTTCCCAAAAGGTTGTATCTAATACGGGAAAAGCAGAAAAAGAGTAACACTGAGTGCCTCTTGGTCATATAACGCTCTTGAACATCACCAGTAGTGCTTTGAGGTTGCCATGGTAATGTTGGCACAGAACCAGAGAAGAGTGGGTTGTGAAAGCACCTGTCTGCTGACTCTCAGGGTCACTGTTGCCCAATGTCTATCTAGTACCAGTGCCGAAGTGAGGTGAGACAGGTTGTTGTTCGTAAATACACTGTGTACTCTGTGCTCCAGGGCTGTTGAAATGGAACGGGTCACGTGTGCCACTTCCCCCAGGGGTGCATGGCGGTTCTCAGGGGGGATGTTGCTGACTAACCGCTGCCCAGGCTGGGCTTCCGGCCCTTGGGCAGCTCAGCCTGCTGGGCCCCCTCTCGCCCTCCAGCACCCTCACTATCACCCAACTCCAGACACTGTGTCAGGATACTGTGGTGACACAGCCCTGGGCCCTCGGTTCCTCCAATGTCAAAAAGACTGATGGGAGGATAGGGGGAGAGAGATGCTTACAGGTATGAGGAGTTACTGAGTGACATTGTTCTCTTAACTTCTGCAGTATTCCACAGCCATGTGTTCTGGCATAGTTTTGCCATGTTCAACTTGACTCTGTGAGCCTAAAAAATGATTGCCGGCCCACAAAACATAGCCCTTGAACAATACTGTAACTCCATCACACTACATCTACTTTGACGTTATATACTGTTGATTGTGTCAGTGACAGTGAACTTGCCTTAGGTTTTGATCCTAACTGAAGATGTTCAGATCTGAGTTTGTCAGCACTAATAATGAACCTCAATAATGAGGTTTTTAAGCTAATTTCCTACAATTCTAAGTATTTTGACATGGTTAAAGCTGTATTCTTATTCTCAAACATTATAACAAAATCATTGAGGGTCTGATTGTCTAGCTTTTATTTTGTTGAGTGTAAGTTCTCAAAGATTTTAGGCTATTATTGAAAAATGTATAGGGCCATTATCTTTTCTACATACTTTCTATTTGGTTTTAGTGATTTAAGTTTACACTGAAAGCATTTTTCCATCGCAAACATGTATTATATTTTTTTGGGGGGGGCAGGTCAACCACCAATTCGACCACCACAACATAAAGGACAATATGCCTGCTTTAGTTTTAACCCTTCTAACTCAACCCTGGCTGCAGTGATCAACAGTTCTCTCTTTATATATCCAACCACAAGGGGGTAGATTGTCTCTTATCCCACATCAAGTTACAATAAAGCCCAAAATGTCAGTCAATGATATGACAAAAGAGACATTATAGGAAAGTGTGTGTGAAGGGTGGACTGGTCATAGGGCAGTTAGGGCAAATGGCAGATGGCCTGGTCCATTTTTTGTCCAGTCGGCCTGTCTTACTTGAGGGTTTTTCCAAAAATTGTCATTCTATAGCTATTACCATGGTGAAAAGAAACTGCATAGACCAACAGAAATTTCAACTGATGCTGGGCAAGCTTGTCTGACCAGCATGGTCTAGCTGCAGGGCGGTGCACAGACCTCTGATGACCAGCATAACCAGGTCTATGCTGTTTTTTTTAGCAGGGTAATGAGGGCCTCAGGGGAAAACATGGGCCAGTGTGTTAGAAATGCCTGGGACAATTTATGTGTGTGTGTGTGTGTGTGTGTGTGTGTGTGTAAGAGAGAGATAATGATAACTGAAGCGGTATGATCAAACTACATCTGTGAGGGGAGAAGCCAGCTTGAAGCCTTTTCATCTCTAATAAAGGCTTGTTTTTATTAAGCCAAGCGAATCATTCACCTCCCATTCAAGAGAGAGAGAGTGTGTGTGTGTGTGTGTGTGTGTGTGTGTGTGTGTGTGTGTGTGTGTGTGTGTGTGTGTGTGTGTGTGTGTGTGTGTGTGTGTGTGTGTGTGTGTGTGTGTGTGTGTGTGTGTGTGTGTGTGTGTGTGTGTGTGTGTGTGTGTGTGTGCATGTGTGTGTGTGTGTGTGTGTGTGTGTGTGTGTGTGTGTGTGTGTGTGTGTGTGTGTGTGTGTGTGTGTGTGTGTGTGTGTGTGTGTGTGTGTGTGCATGTGTGCATGAGCATGAATGAGTGTGTGCTTTTCTGGAAGTAGTGTTTATTAGTAAGTACAGTGTGGTCATTTGTACAAGTTATTGAGCTTTACTGCATATAGTGTCTGCTATTCTGAGGACAGTGTGTGTGCTTGCTTTGCTGCAGGCAGTATGTGTTTGTGCTTGTCAGTGTGTGTGCATGGATAGTGTGTGTGAAATACTGTGGCTGGTTGGGAGTCTGCCTGCTCTCTGTCCATTTGTCTACATCAGAGTTCCGCCTTGCCCCCCCCCCCCCCCCCCCCACCCTCCCGGGGTTATTATTAGCCACTCAGAACTTGTTGGACAGACTGGCAGCTCGTCGCGAACGCTGCTAAAATGGGAACAGCAGTTTACACACCCCCTCACCCACCACTACCACATAGCCTCACCATCCCCAACGCACACGCACACACTCACACCCCGCACACACCCTGCACACACCTGCACACAGACAGTGCTCACACACGCACTCTAAACTCCCAGAAAAGCTCTGTGAACCACAGCCAGAGAGGGAGCCGCCCGTCTGACGCCAACTCCAGAGGACAGCCAGAGGTCAGTATGTGTGCGTGTGTACATTTGCGTGTGTGTGTCTCTTTCTCGCTCTGTGTGCCAGAGAGTGAGCGAGCTACCAAGGTAGGCTTCATCGTGCCCCTAATACCCATCATGATTGTGTGGGATTTTGGTGTGGGACAGCGTGAAAGCTGTTACAGGTTATGTGTGGGTGGTACCAAACCTGAGCTGTTCTCTGTTGAGTGTCATAGCATCATTTCAAAAGAAGCACAGTTCGGGTTTGGCTGAGCAATCCCACAGCTGGAGTCAGAACACAGCGGCCTGGAGGTCTGTGGGTAGAGAGTGCTGAGTTGGCTTTCGGTTGCCCCTCTGTTGTACATTAGTACATTATCATGTTATCGGGCCATGGTTTGGAAGGGTCTGAGTATCACCCAACTGATAACTGACCCCCCTCTGCGTGAAGCTGGCACCAGTCAGGGGGGATGGGGGACAGGAGAAGCAGCCACCGTGTAACTCGGAATGTCTACGTTTTACAGTAAAGTTGGGATTCTTATTGAAGCTATACACCTTTTCACCTAGAAATACAGGTGAAAAATTAAAAGAGGTGCTTGTCCTCTTTGGTCAAGTACTGTACTCAACTGGCGTTTACCGTCAATAACACCAAAACAACACCTATAAACTGTTTTCAGAGACACAATAATGAAGTCATTGGTTCTACGTGTCATAGCAATTTATTTCAAGAGTAATTTCTCTACAGGCATGATTGTTAATACACATTTCTAGATTACATTTTTGTTGAAAGATTTGCATAACATATATATGAAAACTTTACAGTTGTTTTAATCTCACAAAACAAAAAGATGCTGCATGGTATATGACTTGAATGATGGATAATACAAATGAAGCAGGGGTGAGGAGCCCATGAGCCTTTAGGGTCACAGATTCTGCTGGTTAATGGTGTAATTCAATTTCAACACTTTAATCAGAAACGCTACCTTGTCCTGGACCTACTGTTTACGACCCTCTCTCTCTCTCTCTCTCTCTCTCTCATCCCATCCCCCCCTCTCTCTAACTCTCTCTCTCTCGCTCTCTTTCTCTCTCTCTCTCTCTTTTGACCTCTAAATGCTCAGCTATGAAAAGCAAACTGACATTTACTCCTAAGGTGCTGACCTGTTGCACCCTCTACAACCACTGTGATTATTATTTCACCCTGCTGGTCATCTATGAACGTTTGAACATTTTGAAGAACGATCTGGCCTTAATGGCCATGTACTCTTATAATCTCCACTCGGCACAGCCAGAAGAGGACTGGCCACCCCTCAGAGCCTGGTTCCTCTCTAGGTTTCTTCCTAGGTTCTGGCCTTTCTAGGGAGTTGTTCCTTGCCACTGTGCTTCTACATCTACATTGCTTGCTGTTTGGGGTTTTAGGCTGGGTTTCTGTATAAGCACTTTGTGACATCTGCTGATGTAAAAAGGGCTTTATAAATACATTTGATTTGATTTTGATTTGACTTGATAAGGATAGAGTCATCTGACCAGTTTTTCATTTAGCACCATATTTACACCTGGACAAACTGATTTAATGGCTCACTATCCCAACATTATCCAGTGAATCCAACATCCAGTCATTAGCTGAGTAATAATAACCTTCACACACTCTGCAGCCAGATTAGGGTTTCCCTAGCCTGGTCCCAGATCTGTTTGTGTGGTCTTGCCAATATTGTCTGGAGTGACATGGCTATAGGAGTTGGCAAGACAGCACAAACAGATTGGAACCAGGCTAGATTTACATATACAGTACTGTGGCTCAGAGTATTGCGTAGTAGGCCTATGTTTTAATTTGAAGATGTTAAGTCCCCTATATAGGGGACTTTGAGCGGTTCGGGACATGTTCCAACTGATTTTGGGGTACAAAGCGCTCTGTGAATGTCGTAGGTTCCCGTGCCTTATAATGTCAGAAAGGCCGATCTGTCTACTCTGCGCTACCACTCTCTCAACGGAGCTGACTTGAAGTGTCAGGTATCAGACCCCACATTTGCATAGGGAGGGACGTGTCACATTGTCTGGCCTATCCAGACAAAGAATCGATTCGCTCTGCTTATGAGTGACAGAGCCCAGCCTGGGAGGCGGCATATGAACAGTAACAGTCTAGCGTACCCAACAATTGTGGTTCATGTAGCTGTGATATTCTCAACCGGATTTAGAGATCTCAACATGAAAAAATACTAAATCATTTCATAGAATTTAAACAAGACCACATTCTCTTGATCACAGACAGACAAAATCCCTTTGTGTTTAAAGCTGAAGTTATAATGAGTCTGCACATTTGAATGGGGTCTTTGATCTGCTAAGTGGACTTTCAGGAGAAATGTCTCTGTCGTCAGTTAGATGAAATTGTCACTAAATATGATCATTTATTTTACAGTTATAGGAAAGGTGAAATTTGTTAAATTGGGAAAAAAAAAAACTAATTATTTTTTATATTTTCATAATATTTGTACTATGTAATTGAGCTTGTGTCCTCATAAGTGAGTATATCTCAGCAATTTTTTTTTTTAAATGACCGAAAGGTGAGATCCAGACCTTTCTATAACTACGCAACATTACCAGTTATTGTTTATGGCCATCTCCTGAAAAATAATGATGTTTGGGTATGTCTATGTTTGGGTATGTCTATCTACTAGCTCCCAGGTCAGTCTTCATTAGAAGTTGCGTGGGCGTGTCTTCATCTCCACACTCTTAAAGGAGTAGCGCTCACCGCTGTGACTGTCTGTCAGGATGTACCAGGTGCCCCAGTAAATGCCATTGGTCAGCCCGCTGTAGCGCCCGTGGTAGAAGAGTCCATTCAGGTTAGACGCTAGGCAGGCGTCGAACCACCAGCCTGCACCATAGTACTCCGCACAGTTCCCTGACGTGTAGCGATCGTGGTCACGGTCGTTGGTGCTGAACGCTCGGCCGTCATGGTTGTAGCGTTTGCTGTAGCTTAGGGCATTGCCCGCGTCACCAGAGTACTCCCGTGCTGTCAGACGGTACCTGGGAGAAGGAGAGACAGCATTAACACCATGTTAAAGAGATACGTTCACACCAAAATCTACATTTGTCAGATGTTTTCAGACCTCAAAAGAGCTCTAATGTTAAAATGAGTCCACGTCCTACTCCACCTGTTGTGTAGATCCAGCTACATGCCTTAATCCCAAATGAATGGGAAAGATCGGCACAGTCTGATTTCAGGCCGTCCCTATCTTCCCATTCAGATGCCGTGGGACCTGAACTGATCTCGACATTATACCACTTTTGTTGTCGTTTGTCAAATACTTTCAAACTTTGATTTTGAGGCAAATATTCTCTTTAATTTGTGTGTATCCTTGTTTGCTCATCGGTGTATGTGTGTGTTTGTGTGTTTCCATTACCTCTGTGCCTCTGCTGCCACTCTGAAAGTGTTGTAGGTGGCTTGGCGTTTCTGCTGGTGCCAGTCCTCGAGTTGTATACGCAGCAGGTGTTGACCAGTGTTGGTTAGCGCATGCAGCGCTGCGTTCCCCAGCCAGTATTCTCCCTGTGGGGAACCAAAACCCTCGCGGTACTCCTGCCACGTCCGGTTGAAGTCCACCGAGCCATCTCGCCGATGCTGGAACACTGTCCACCCCCCGCCTGCTGTCTCCATGTCACACTCTGCCTGGGGCAGGAGGGTGCAAAGGTCACAACTCCTGGACATCAGACATCGGTCACATTTACATCAGAGAATAATGATGAAGTTTGCCTGATCATTGCCAATATAGTAAAGGGAGTAAAGGGGGTGAGGAGTGAGAGATGTTACACAATGAGAGTTTCTACTCTAATCTGTAAACTCCATACTATATTTTACTCTCTTTATCTCTCTGTATGTTCCCCTCCAAGCTCTACAGATGGGACATAACACATATACAGTATACAGGTTGTTTGCATTCAGTGTGTGTAAGTATTAGGAGGTACCTCCACTGCAGGTCTGCGTGGGTCAGGTTGGATGGTGTAGATTCCGTTCTCTTTGATCCCCAAACGATAGATCTCAGCACAGTCCTGAGGATGCAGCCTCGCTGAGGGGACCACTGCAACACACACTCACGCTCTTACAGCTGTATATTCTGTACGCACACGCATACACACACACACAAACAGAGTACACACACACACAAACAGAGTGCACACACACACACACAGAGTACACACACAGTACACACACACAGAGTACACACACAAAGTAAACACAGAGTAAACACACAGAATACACACAGAGAGTACACACACACAGAGAGTACACACACACAGAGTACACACAGAGTACACACACACAGTACACACACACACACACACAGTACACACACACACACCACTCTCACCTGTTGGAGGGTGTTGTGTGATGCTCCTCAACAGTAGTATCAGGTCTTTCTCTCCCTCTCTCCCAACCGCTGCCCCCTCTAAACACATCGACAAAGAAGAAGTTGTGTGTGAGATTGAGGACTCATCCTTCTGATCTGCTGTAGAAGTTATATGGTGGTTGTGAGATACCGTGAGCTATCTGCCCTACTCATACCACACAGAACCTAACATTCCTAACATTCACCTCTGACCGACACAGAGCAGGCCTTACTAAGTGTGTGTGTGTGTGTGTGTGTTAGTGATGTGAAGTTCGGCTCTTTTTACTGACTGATCTTTTCGACAAATTTTGTTGATTTGAGTCAGTAATGCCCAGAGCATGCAGGACCCCCCCACCGGCGAACAATGAACTGAAAACTCGAAAGTCATGAATCTACAAGCCTCTCGTTCAAAAGTCGTTCACCATAAGGGGCTTATTGGAGCCATCGTTTGGGACTGAGGCTTTTAAACATGTGCTTTAAACAACGTACATTTGTTGATTGCTAGGCATACAAATACGATTATTGGTTGATACATTTGAAATGAGGTCTGATAGCGTCCGCAACCGGACTACATTGTAAACGACTCTTGGTGAAATGCATTGCTTGAATGCCGTGAGGGTGATAAAAACACAAACAGCCCAAACATATTTTTCTTCTCTATTCTCGGGATCTATTTTCCTGCCCGCATATTGTCACGCCTGCTCCCGCTCTCCCTCGAGCGCCAGGCTGCCCAGCACTACGCACTCCTGCCACCATAATTACGCACGCCTGCTTCCCTCATCACGCGCATCAGCGATTCATTGGACTCACCTGGACTCAATCATCTGTGTTATTACCTCCCCTATATCTGTCTGTTCACCAGCTCTCTTCCCCGCTTCAGCATTAATTGTCGTATGTCGTTGTGTTACCCGGTTCTGACGCTAGTCCTGTCCTGAGCCATGGCTGTGCTATATTAAATGTTCTCTCTCCGTACCTGCTTCTATACTCCAGCGTCGGTTCTTACACATATGACAGACAGTTGTTGGTCAGAGCACATCTCTGGAGCCGCCATAAATAATGATTGAAGCATCTAGTGGCCAAAAGGTCTTTTTAGCATGTTAAGCGCCATTGAAGGCTTCCACCATGCTTCCGCCATTTAAAGTAATCAAAGTAGTATACTGGGTGGGGATTCCTATGGGTTATAGCCTCACTGGCGCTACCCATGTTGTTACAGACGCTATCTCAATGGGAGCCGCTGAGCCGGAGGAGTGTGTATTAATCTTGCTGTAGTAGGACTCATTGCGGCCAGCAGGTCAAACGAAGACAAAAATGTATGAGTCACTCAGAGAAACAAATCATGACTCTCGAGTCAGTAAAAAGAGTTGTTCAAAAGAACGAATCGTTCGCAAAACTGCACATCACTAGTGTGTGTGTGTGTTGGCCATGCTCCTCACCCAGTCGCCTGGCCATAGCCCTGAGGGCCTGGCTGTGACAGTGTAGGTCACACTCTGTCAGTACTGCAGCCATCAGAGCCAGAATGGCCCCCAGCGTGTCCCCTCCCTGGCCTACACGGCCCCTGGGGACCCCTGGCTCCTGGAGGGAATTCATACAGCGCTGCAACTGGACCAGACGCTCCGACACATCCCTGGACTGCAGAGACAACACTTTAGCATTACAGTCAAAACATATGCGTGTTATACACACCAGGATTGACAGACACATACAGCAGCATTCACATCACACACATACACAATAGTCACACTGCTCTCTCTCTCCCTCTCTCTCACACAAACACACACACACAAGCACGCACCATCATTGACAGTCATATCACACACACGAACCGACACTAAGGCATGCAAAATGGATCAGTGCCACAGACTCAATCACTCAGTTACACTTCCATCACTCCTAGCCATGTCAGTGGAACACCTGTCATTGCATGAGCTCAGCAGAGCCATATGATGAGGACATTTATAAACCCAGGCCTAATTTGACTCCCTTGTTGATTGTTATCCCTGGAAAGCGTCTGTCATGTGGTGCCCCTAATCCCGAGACTAGGGACCTGTTGCCCCCACATACCATAACACTATTGCTAAAGGCACCAGTCACTATCTATACCACTATGCTACAGAGTTGGGCTCGATTCCATTTCAATTGGCTGAGTGATGTTATGTCCATAGTCACTTTTTCAACAGCTTAAACTTCACCCCCATTTAAACCAGAGGCACATGGCGTGTCAGACTCAGAGACTCTACCCCAGCAGTATCTAATCACCCCTACAGAACAAACATTGTCCAGGCCTTCCTCTGTGCCACCCAGCTCAGAATGATCATTGTTTGGCGTGTACAATACCGGAGTCAGTTATATCAATACCGCACTCATTCTACTGGGAAAAGCACAGGAAATGACTTCAGATTGACCTGGTGCGTGATGAAACTTACCTCGGGCTGAACCTGTCGAACTTCATGTCTGTGTTCCACCCTCAGAGGGGGGTCAGAGGCAGCCAGGGGGGCGACCGCCACCCTGCAGCTTGCCATCCCGGGGCGTCCCTCACACCCCCCTGACCCTGTCCTCGCAGGTGGAGCGGCCACCAGACTGTCCTTGCAGTGGGGACAGGCAGGAGGTGCATCCGGGGGGGACAACATGGCCCCTACACACAGGGACAGCAGGGGGAGCACGCCGAGAGAGCCTAATGGAAACATGGGAAGACTCCTAAAAGAATTTGAAAATCTGGCAGAATTCGGGACAGAATCCAGTCTCTCAGACACTACACCTCTGTGTTTTTCCGTTTACTGTCCCCCCTGACACCGGTTTTCACCTTAAAGCTGTTGGACTTGGGTGCCGACACGTCTTTAGTGACGCTCTTCTTTTGTGTATTTTTTGTTGTTCTTGATGGGTTTCTTCTCCGCTTGATGCTTTGTTTGAAGCCTTTGATGGTGTCCCTCCACACTTTTCCCATAACCTTCTTCTATTTCTGTGTTAACTTCAACTTCTTCTTCTGTCTGTGTTTCTATCTGTATGCCTCTTTCATCCTCTCCACTTCTCTCTTTCCTATTGCTCTCTCCCTCAGTTTCTCTTGCACTCTCTCGCTCGCTCCCTTTCCCTCTCTCTCTTTCTCTCTCTCTCCCTGTCTCTGTTAGTGAAGTTCCTTTGACTCAGATTCCTAGATAACTGCGGCTCTCTTTGCTGTCTGACATGCACTAATGCACCCACCCCCTGATTCACACACACGCACGCATGGACACACGCCTTCACACAATCTATCCATCTCTTTGACCCATACCCTCTCTCTTTTTCTTTTTTTCTCTCTCTCTCTCTCTCTCTCTCTCTCTCTCTCTCTCTCTGTCTCTCTCTCTCTCTCTCTCTCTCTCACACACATAGTTTATGGACACATAAACCAGTGCAAAGAAAGAGAGAGAGAGAAGAAGAGAGTGAGAAAATGAGAGAAGGAGGGGAGAGGGAGGAACATGTGACTTGAGCATGAGAGGAGAGTAAAGAAAGGGAAAGTGATTGAGCTTGTTCTAGAGTTCAATCACTTTCCCTTTCTTTACTCTCCTCTCATGCTCAAGTCACATGTTCCCCCCTCCTTCTCTCATTTTCTCACTCTCTTTTTCTCTCTTTCTCTCTTTCTCTCACTATTCCTCTCTTTTACTTTCCCTCTGACAGTCAGTGCCCACCTCTAACTCTCTCCTGTCAGTGTGTGTCTGTGTGAGAAAATGTGTATATTTGTGACGCTTTTTCCTCCAAGAAGCCAAATATTTTCAAACACTACCCTCTCTTGTATACCCCCACGTTTCTCACCCAATCCCTTTGGTTTATTGGCGTATGTGTTTATCAACTGCGTTCCTACCAGGTCATAAAGACTAGACACTCAAAAGGGGAGAACAGTCAGGAATTCCTCCATAAACACTAGGGTCATCCATACTCATTACGATGTGCCAAACGGACACACTCTAACAGAATGCCCACAGCCAAGGGGCAAAGACACTTCCAGTGAACTGACCACCATTCCCCTTTGGCCTTTGCCCTTTCACTGTCAGACAATTGGCACACTTCAGCCACATCCACATTCCAGTATGTGTTGTCAGTCAGTAATGGCGAACAGTCCATTAGTCCTGTACCAGCGGCCCTTCTTTGAATGCACAGACAATAATGGAGGACTGAATGGCTTCAGGCAGCCCTGGATCTCAGGAAATATCAGGGTGCGATCGGACACAACAGCACTTTGATGATGAAGAATAGAGCAGCTGCATTCTAGATCGAAAACCAGACACGGAACAGTGAGTAGGAATCTGAGACTTCTATCGTGGCGCTTGAATTGAATAAAAATAATATATTTTACTCATGAGATTCATTATACAAATAATTCAACTACAGACAGAGACAACAGAGAATAGATAGCTCTTCGACATCTGTGGTGATGACGATAACTGATGTTCATCTCAAGATAGTAATGATGAGTAATCCAGTTGTCTCAATAGGCCTACAAGAAAATCCTTAAGGGAGATCATTTTTGGCCTGCTCAGTAACGCCATCTCATCATGACCAGTTCGCAAGTAATCAGAGCCACTGTCAGAAATGAACGAAGACTGCCCTCTACTGGTTTACTTTCCATAATAGCTGTCGTCATCAAATAAATGGAATAATCTCCAGATATTAGGATATGGCCTATAGAGATAGACTACAGTTGGAAAATGTGTGGTATGTTTGGTGCCAGTCTGCATTTGCGTAACATCAAACACGTGGGCAATGTTTTTTGGAGAATAGACAGTCATGCCAGGTATGCTGTTTTTTTCTAAAATAAAATGTTTCTTCCCTAAACTTATTTTTGGCTTATTTTCTCCTACTGCTCACGGTGCTGTTTAGACTTGCATGTTATATCAGATGAAATGTGGTATTGTAATTTGGAGAGCTTCCAAAAATGTATTAATTTACATCTGGACAGTCGTGGAGTAAACATGTCATCATTGCTTCTATCTTTGTCCATATTTGGTACAGTCAAAGCCAAGGTATTTGCAACCTTGCTAAAGATGCATCCCTGATGCAGTTATTAAAGTGGGCGTGGTGTATCCTGTTTGTGCGTGAAACGTTTTAGAGCAATGACGCAATAGTTGTTTTGGAGGAAGTGAAAGAGTGGAGAGAAAAAAAATCAGTCTAGGAAAGAACCCAGAGCAAAAGGCTCAAGCTCACAAAATCGGAACTAAAACTAGATATTTGTATTTAAATTACTGTGGAGACAGTCTGAAAATACTCATCGGGAAGCTGGATATCAGAGCGATAAGCAACACAAGCTACGGCCACCAACTCTAAACATTTACATTTTATCTGGTTAGCTTGCTAGCTATTTTGCCTGAGACATTTATTCAAATCCAGTAAGAATAGGCTGTCCTGAGACAGCAAGTCGGAAAACAGCGTTCTGGTGTGTTGGAAGTTGAAGGTAAGTTATATGATGTAACATTAGCTAGCTATGACAGCAACGTATGGAGGTCGTTGTTTCTTACTAAGCTTTTGTTTACCGACGCGACAGGGGAATGTGAGAAATGTGTGACCGTAATTGGGGCGGCTTCTCTTGCAGACTAATTTCGCAATAGGTCGGGGACGGTCGCGGTGTACAAGTCGAACCATGGGCGTCGTGTCCGGCAACAACCGAGTCGCAAATGTATGATGTTCTGGACCTTACAGATAACTAACTAATCAACGATGTTTTAAGAGAAAGAGTGGGGATGGATCAAAGAGATGGATAGATTGTGTGCGGGCGTGTGTCCGTCCTTGCATGTGTGTGAATGTCATGTCACGTCAGACAGCACAAAGAGCCACACTTATCTAGGATTCTGAGTCAAAGGAACCTGATTTACGGAGTGTGTGTGTCGCATTGTTTGTTAGATATGTTGCACGTGGTATATCGTATGCTAATGAGTCGATTTTAAAACAAATGCCTTTTCGGCAGTTGCCTGAGCTTGGGAAAATCTTTATCCCATGTGATCCGACTTCTAGAATATAGTGTCATGGGTTGCAGATTAGAAGGCGAGGACTGGGGTTGTTACAAGAAACATGTTGGTTATTTTCAGTTGGAGTGTTGGATCTACAATAGTTCCATTACAATCTAGGCATATATGACTGCGTTTACACAGGCAGCCCAATTCTGATCGTTTTTCACTAATTGGTCCTTTGACCAATCAGATCATATCTGAAAAATATGTGACGTGAAAAGATCTGATGTGATTGGTCAGAAGACCAATTAGTGGGGAAAGATCAGAATTGGGCAGCCTGAGTGAACACAGCCATTCCACAGATAAAACAAGCAGCCAGCTGTTTCACCAGATGTTTAAATCTGGAGCATCCCGTTAGAATTTCCACTCCTTACCATGGAGAGGAAACCCAGTGGCCGGCAGTGGGAGAGTATAGAGCTAGGTGGAACTGGGCCGACATTCTGGGGTAGGGACGTCCCAAGATGTATTTGCTAGCAGATACTCATAGACTTCCAGTCATTGCGCTAATGCTTTTTAGCATTGGCTCATGAAACTACCTCTAACTTCCTTCATACTGGACACCAAGACATACAAATGGTATCCAGGAGTTCATCTGACTCTGGGGAAGTACATAAAAAGGCAATCATCCTAAAGTATCCCTTTTAACGTTACCACAGAGTTGAACATTCTTAGCACAGCATTTACTTTATATTTGGGCAGAGCATCCATTGTTTGTCCTGACACCCAACAACCTACCATGACTCTTCACATAACAGTATAAGGCCAGTGTGCATTTTTGTCACTTTATTGAGCTGTCAAGCTTCTATCTACTCGGCACTCACAGTAGAAGCGGTAACGGTTAGTTCACTCTCCTCTGACTGGTGTAGTTGCTTTGGACGATGGCGTCCAGTCTTGCTGTAGCATGCTAAGGAAAGATAGGCTAATAGCCATGTAAAGAGAGCTCTCTTCTGGACCAATAATGAAGAACTGCATTTTTCCTGAGCGTTTTCTCTTCCTCTCATAAGTCCTTTTCGGTGGATTAAATCCAGATACAAATACATTCGTAAAAGGCTAATATCAGCCAATAATATCATTCAACTGATAAATCGGTCAGGCTCTATTAATCTGACTGTTGGCCTGGCTGCTACGTTGTTGTTTCCCATGATAAATAAACTGGATTTGAATGGGTCACTCATGTCGTCAATGTTTCAGTATAGCATTGGTTAGCTTTTTTATTATGATAGGACTAGGCTGGGCTGACATGGTTCGCTCCAATGACACTGCACAAGGTGTGTGCCTTCTAGATGGCTCCATTGAGCGAGTGTGCCCTCAGAAGTTGGGAGTATGGCAGTAGTATTGAAGTGTAATCGCAATCACTTATTAAAACTGCAGTCTGGGAATGGACACCCTGCAAGTGATTGGGAAAGAGTAGAGTTTTATGGTTGGGTCATTCTCTAGCCTCTGTAACAGGAAACATGATCTAGTCCTCGGACTCACTTTTTGTGTGTGTGTGTGTGTTAAGAGAGAGAATTAATGATGTCTTACTCGTGACTTGGCCAGCAGCTTAGGGAACGCATGACTGGAATGAATGGAGCTCAAGTCTGATTGGCCCATTGGAATAGCCCTGACTCTACACACACAGAATGCTAAATCACACACATTATAGCATTGTCTTACACTCATTGTGCAGAGCTGTGGATTTCAACCCTAATGATCAGTTTGAAACTATTGGAATATAAGATATCTAGATAAAAATCAAGTCAGTATACTTGCAATAACGACTTTCGGGTTTAGGTAGGGCAGGGGTGTCAAACAAATTTTGCCCCGGGGCACCACATTCGTTCTTCATTATGGTACGTATCCCGGGTAGAGGTCGACCGATTATGATTTTTCAACGCCGATACCGATTATTGGAGGACCCAAAAAGCCGATACCGATTAATCGGCCGATTGGTGTTTTTATATATATATTTTTTGAAATACATTTATTTGTAATAAAGACAATTACCACAATACTGAATGAACACTTATTTTAACTTAATATAATACATCAAAATCAATTTAGCCTCAAATAAATAATGAAACATGTTCAATTTGGTTTAAATAATGCAAAAACAAAGTGTTGGAGAAGAAAGTAAAAGTGCAATATGTGCCATGTAAGAAAGCTAACGTTTAAGTTCCTTGCTCAGAACATGAGAACATATGAAAGCTGGTGGTTCCTTTTAACATTAGTTTTCAATATTCCCAGGTAAGAAGTTTCAGGTTGAAGTTATTATGGGAATTATAGGACTATTTCTCTCTATACGATTTGTATTTCCTATACCTTTGACTATTGGATGTTCTTATAGGCACTTTAGTATTGCCAGTGTAACGGTATAGCTTCCGTCCCTCTCCGCACTCCTACCTGGGCTCGAACCAGGAACACATCAACAACAGCCACCCTCGAAGCAGCGTTACCCATGCAGAACAAGGGGAACAACTACTCCAAGTCTCAGAGCGAGTGACGTTTGAAACGCTATTAGTGCGCACCCCGCTGACTAGCTAGCCATTTCACATCGTTTACACCAGCCTAATCTCGGGAGTTGATAGGCTTGAAGTCAAACAGCACAATGCTTAAAGCATTGCGTAGAGTTGCTGGCAAAACGCACGAAAGTGCTGTTTGAATGAATGCTTACGAGCCTGCTGCTGCCTACCATCGCTCAGTCAGACTGCTCTATCAAATCATAGACTTAATTATAACATAATAACACACAGAAATACGAGCCTTAGGTCATTAATATGGTCGAATCCGGAAACTATCATCTCGAGAGAAAAAAATGATTTTTTTCGGTGAAATACGGAACCGTTCCGACTTTTTATGTAACGGGTGGCATCCATAAGTCTAAATATTCCTGTTGCATTGCACAACCTTCAATGTTATGTCATAATTACGTAAAATTCTGACAAATTAGTTCGCAACGAGCCAGGCGGCCCAAGCTGTTGCATATACCCTGACTCTGCGTGCAATGAACACAAGAGAAGTGACACAATTTCACCTGGTTAATATTGCCTGCTAACCTGGATTTCTTTTAGCTAAATATGCAGGTTTAAAAATGTATACTTCTGTGTATTGATTTTAAGAAAGGCATTGATGTTTATGGTTTGGTACAGTTGTGCAACGATTGTGCTTTTTTCGCAAATGCGCTTTTGTTAAATCCTCCCCGGTTTGGCGAAGTTGGCTGTCTTTGTTAGGAAGAAATAGTCTTCACACAGTTCGCAACGAGCCAGGCGGCCCAAGCTGCTGCATATACCCTGACTCTGTTGCAAAAGAAGTGACACAATTTTCCAATACATTTTCCAAGAAATTCATGTTAGCAGGCAATATTAACTAAATATGCAGGTTTAAAAATATATACTTGTGTATTGATTTTAACAAAGGCCTTGATGTTTATGGTTAGGTACACATTGGTGCAACGACAGTCCTTTTTCGCGAATGCGCACCGCATCAATTATATGCAACGCAGGACAGGCTAGATAAACTAGTAATATCATCAACCATGTGTAGTTAACTAGTGATTATGATTGATTGTTTTTTATAAGATAAGTTTAATACAAGCTAGCAACTTACCTTGGCTTCTTACTGCATTCGCGTAACAGGCAGGCTCCTCGTGGAGTGCAATGTAAGGCAGGTGGTTAGAGCGTTGGACTAGTTAACCGTAAGGTTGCAAGATTGAATCCTCGAGCTGACAAGGTAAAAATCTGTCGCTCTGCCCCTGAATAAGGCAGTTAACCCACCGTTCCTAGGCCATCGTTGAAAATAAGAATGTGTTCCTAACTGACCTGCCTAGTTAAATAAAGGTGTAAAAAAAAAAAAAAATCCCCCAAATCGGTGTCCAAAAATACCGATGTCCGATTGTTATGAAAACTTGAAATCGGCCCTAATTAATTGGCCATTCCGATTAATCGGTCGACCTCTAATCCCGGGAGTGTCATACTGAAAATGTCATTTTCTGTGTGCTTTTTCACTAACCTTTAAGGATTAAAAGGAAAATCCCTCTAGGCCTACACCATTTGAAGACTTTTCAATTTGTAGGGAGCGGTGAATGAGTACACACTTGAAGGGGAGATTATTGGGACACAACCCTGATTTTTGTGTGTGTGGTCTTTCCTCAGACACGACAGAATGACATCCAGGAAGAAAGTGCTCCTGAAAGTCATCATCCTGGGGGATTCTGGGTAAGCCACCGAGTATTGGTGTTCTCTTTCTGTTTGACCACAGTGTTTAGTCTTCCACTTTGATCAGAGAATGCAGTTTGGGTGTGCCAGATTCATTAGAACTACAGCTTACTCCAGTCTTCCTGTCCAACCAGACTGCTGTTGGTTGGTTGTCCCACACATCTACAGTGCCTTCAGAAAGTATTCACACTAGGGTTCGCCGGGATCCAGATTTTCATATCATCATGCCGTCCTTTCATCCCGGATATAAGGTATTACTAGTTTAGTACACAAGGGGGCACCAAAAAAACGCAAAAAAAACATTGGGTGTTTTTATTACCTGAATGCTAACAAAATTAGCACAAGTAATATTGCATTTCCATGGAGGCTGTTAGCTAAATATGTTAACGAGTGCAAACGAAAATAAACAATTTGCTAAGACAGGCAATCTAGCTCAGTTATGCATATTTAGGTAGGAGCTACCGAATGTAATTTTTGGTGAGTTTGGACCTTTATAAGTGAATGTGAACGAGAGAAATTGTACAAATGAACAAAGTTTTGACGCATGCCTGTCTGAAGGAAGAACAGTACTGACTCTGGAGCAGCATGTGTACAACACTGTGTCTGTGTGCAGTCTGGAGTCGCAAGGGCAATGGGCCTGCTTGCTCTGCTCGGAGAAGAGGGGGGAGGAAAATACCGGCCTAGAATGTAGAGGAGAAAAAACGAAAGGAAATCAAGATAGTGGCAGCTGTACAATTAACTCATCCAAATGGCTTTAACTTGTCAAACACGGCAGAAAGTGACACAATACGGTGCCCAGTCACCTAATTAATTCAGTCACTTACTTGGATAACTAGCAAGTTAAAATTAGGGGTCGCTTTAATGCAGAATTCTGCATTTTTCACACAGGATTTATTTTTTAAACGCATAAGAAATATCATGCTGCATTTTATAAACGCAGATGTAAAATGCTTCTTAATGTTATTTCTGCTCGGCATCAGACAAATTTTGCACTCTGACTGATGTTTAGCTACTTTTGTCAGGTACAGTATAGTTGCACGTGCCTGAACACTCTGTTGAAGCAAAAAAACACTGACTTTCAATATAAAATAAGACCCCTGTCAATACACAGCTGGACTTACCTGCTCCTCCCGCTTTTTCCTGTTGTGCTATTTACAACTGTTCTGGGAAACTATGGTAAGCTTCATAATGTCAAATAATGTGACCGGGGAAATAAAGCAGATTACATTCTTCATCTCCTAACATATTGCACAAGTTGACTGCAGGTATTTACTTAAATAGCTACAAATATTAAAATGTATTGAAAAACATCAAAGAAATAGTTACAATGGTATTGAAAAAACCATCCCGTGGCTATTTCCAAAGGCCCCGGTATACCGCCCAAGCCTAATTACATTTACATTTAAGTCATTTAGCAGACGCTCTTATCCAGAGCGACTTACAAATTGGTGCATTCACCTTATGATATCCAGTGGAACAACCACTTTACAATAGTGCATCTAAATCTTTTAAGGGGGGGGGGTTAGAAGGATTACTTTATCCTATCCTAGGTATTCCTTAAAGAGGTGGGGTTTCAGGTGTCTCCGGAAGGTGGTGATTGACTCCGCTGTCCTGGCGTCGTGAGGGAGCTTGTTCCACCATTGGGGTGCCAGAGCAGCGAACAGTTTTGACTGGGCTGAGCGGGAACTGTGCTTCCTCAGAGGTAGGGGGGCCAGCAGGCCAGAGGTGGATGAACGCAGTGCCCTTGTTTGGGTGTAGGGCCTGATCAGAGCCTGAAGGTATGGAGGTGCCGTTCCCTTCACAGCTCCATAGGCAATCACCATGGTCTTGTAGCGGATCCGAGCATCAACTGGAAGCCAGTGGAGAGAGCGGAGGAGCGGGGTGACGTGAGAGAACTTGGGAAGGTTGAACACCAGACGGGCTGCGGCGTTCTGGATGAGTTGTAGGGGTTTAATGGCACAGGCAGGGAGCCCAGCCAACAGCGAGTTGCAGTAATCCAGACGGGAGATGACAAGTGCCTGGATTAGGACCTGCGCCGCTTCCTGTGTGAGGCAGGGTCGTACTCTGCGAATGTTGTAGAGCATGAACCTACAGGATCGGGTCACCGCCTTGATGTTAGTGGAGAACGACAGGGTGTTGTCCAGGATCACGCCAAGGTTCTTAGCACTCTGGGAGGAGGACACAAGGGAGTTGTCAACCGTGATGGCGAGATCATGGAACGGGCAGTCCTTCCCCGGGAGGAAGAGCAGCTCCGTCTTGCCGAGGTTCAGCTTGAGGTGGTGATCCGTCATCCACACTGATATGTCTGACAGACATGCAGAGATGCGATTCGCCGCCTGGTTATCAGAAGGGGGAAAGGAGAAGATTAATTGTGTGTCGTCTGCATAGCAATGATAGGAGAGACCATGTGAGGATATGACAGAGCCAAGTGACTTGGTGTATAGCGAGAATAGGAGAGGGCCTAGAACAGAGCCCTGGGGGACACCAGTGGTGAGAGCGCATGGTGCGGAGACAGATTCTCGCCACGCCACCTGGTAGGAGCGACCTGTCAGGTAGGACGCAATCCAAGCGTGGGCCGCGCCGGAGATGCCCAACTCGGAGATTCACACCCCTTGACTTTGTCCACATTTTGTTGCGTTACAAAGTGAGATTAAAATGGATTGTATTATTTTTTTTTTTGTCAATTATCTACACAAAATACATTTTTCTTTCTCTATCTTCATTAAATAAGTATTCAACCCCCTGAGTCAATACATGTTAGAATCACCTTTGGCAGCGATAACGGCTGTGAGTCTTTCTAGGTAAGTCCCTAAGAGCTGTCCACACCTGGATTGTGCAGCATTTGCCCATTTTATTCTTATCAAGATTCTTCAAATTCTGTCAAATTAGTTGTTGATCATTGCTAGCCAAGCATTTTCAGGTCTTGCCATGGATTTTCAAGCAGATTTAAGTCATAACTGAAACTTGGCCAATTAGGAACAATCACTGTCTTCTTGGTAAGCAACTCCAGTGTAGACGTGGCCTTGTGTTTTAGGCTATTGTCCTGTTGAAAGGTGAATTTGTCTCCCAGTGTCTGTTGGAAAGCAGACAACCAGGTTTTTATCAAGGATTTTGCCTGTGCTTAGCTCCATCCTGTTTATTTTTTTATCCTGAACTCCCCAGTCCTTAATGATTACAAGCATACCCATAACATGATGCAGCCGCCACTATGCTTGAAAATATCGACAGTGGTACTTGGTAATGTGTTGTATTAGATTTAACCCAAATGTAACACTTTGTATTCAGGACATATGGTTAATTGCTTTGCCACATTTTTTTTACAGTATTACTTTAGTGCTTTGTTGCAAACAGGATGCCTGTTTTGGAATATCTGTACAGGCACCCTTCTTTTCACTCTACCAATTAGGTTAGTATTGTGGAATAACTACAATGTGGTTCATCCATCCTCAGTTTTCTCCTATCACAGCCATTAAACTCTAACTGTTTTAAAGTCACCATTGGCCTCATGGTGAAATCCCTGAGCGGTTTCCTTCCTCTCCAGCAACTGAGTTAGGAATACTTTATTTTATTTTTTATTTCACCTTTATTTAACCAGGTAGGCTAGTTGAGAACAAGTTCTCATTTACAACTGCGACCTGGCCAAGATAAAGCAAAGCAGTGTGACACAGACAACAACAGAGTTACACATGGAGTAAACAATAAACAAGCCAATAACACAATAAACAAGTCAATGACACAGTAGAAAAAAAGAAAGTCTATATACAGTGTGTGCAAAAGGCATGAGGAGGTAGGCAATAAATAGGCCATAGGAGCGAATAATTACAATTTAGCAGATTAACACTGGAGTGATAAATGAGCATATGATGATGTGCAAGTAGAAATACTGGTGTGCAAAAGAGCAGAAAAGTAAATCAAATAAAAATAAAAACAGTATGGGGATGAGGTGGGTAGATTGGGTGGGCAATTTACAGATGGACTATGTACAGCTGCAGCGATCGGTTAGCAGCTCAGGTAGCTGATGTTTAAAGTTGGTGAGGGAAATGAAAGTCTCCAACTTCAGCGATTTTTGCAATTCGTTCCAGTCACTGGCAGCAGAGAACTGTAAGGAAAGGTGGGGTGTTGGCTTTGGGGATGATCAGTGAGATATACCTGCTGGAACGTGTGCTACGGGTGGGTGTTATCGTGACCAGTGAACTGAGATAAGGTGGAGCTTTACCTAGCATAGACTTATAGATGACCTGGAGCCAGTGGGTCTGGTGACGAATATGTAGCGAGGGCCAGCCGACTAGAGCATACAGGTCGCAGTGATGGGTGGTACAAGGTGATTTGGTAACAAAACGGATGGCACTGTGACAGACTGCATCCAGTTTGCTGAGTAGAGTAATGGAAGCTATTTTGTAGATGACATCGCCGAAGTCGAGGATCGGTAGGATAGTAAGTTTTACTAGGGTAAGTTTGGTGGCGTGAGTGGAGGCGGCTTTGTTGCGAAATAGAAATCCGATTCTAGATTTGATTTTGGATTGGAGATGTTTAATCAGTCTGGAAGGAGAGTTTACAGTCTAACCAGACACCTAGGTATTTATAGTTGTCCACATATTCTAGGTCGGAACCATCCAGGGTGGTGATGCTAGCCGGGCGGGCAGGTGCGGGCAGCGAACGGTTGAAAAGCATGCATTTGGTTTTACTAGCGTTTAAGAGCAGTTGGAGGCCACGGAAGGAGTGTTGTATGGCATTGAAGCTCGTTTGGAGGTTTGTTAGCACAGTGTCCAAGGAAGGGCCAGAAGTATACAGAATGGTGTCGTCTGCGTCGAGGTGGATCAGGGAATCGCCCGCAGCAAGAGCGACATCATTGATATATACAGAGAAAAGAGTTGGCCCGAGAATTGAACCCTGTGGTACTCCCATAGAGACTGCCAGAGGTCTGACAACATGCCCTCCGATTTGACACATTGAACTCTGTCTGCAAAGTAGTTGGTGAACCAGACGAGGCAGTCATTAGAAAAACCAAGGCTATTGAGTCTGCCGATAAGAATACGGTGATTGACAGAGTCGAAAGCCTTGGCCAGGTCGATGAAGACGGCTGCACAGTACTGTCTTTTATCGATGGCGGTTATGATATCGTTTAGTACCTTGAGTGTGGCTGAGGTGCACCCGTGACCGGCTCGGAAACCGGATTGCACAGCGGAGAAGGTACGGTGGGATTCGAAATGGTCAGTGATCTGTTTATTAACTTGTCTTTCGAAGACTTTAGATAGGCAGGGCAGGATGGAAATAGGTCTAACAGTTTGGGTCTAGGGTGTCACCCCCTTTGAAGAGGGGGATGACTGCGGCAGCTTTCCAATCTTTAGGGATCTCGGACGATACGAAAGAGAGGTTGAACATGCTGGTAATAGGGGTTGCAACAATGGCGGTGAATAGTTTTAGAAAGAGAGGGTCCAGATTGTCAAGCCCAGCTGATTTGTACGGGTCCAGGTTTTGCAGCTCTTTCAGAACATCTGCTATCTGGATTTGGGTGAAGGAGAAGCTGGGGAGGCTTGGGCGAGTAGCTGCGGGGGGGGCGGAGCTGTTGGCCGGGGTTGGAGTAGCCAGGAGGAAGGCATGGCCAGCCGTTGAGAAATGCTTATTGAAATTTTTGATTATCATGGATTTATCGGTGGTGACCGTGTTACCTAGCCTCAGTGCAGTGAGCAGCTGGGAGGAGGTGCTCTTGTTCTCCATGGACTTTAGTGTCCCAAAACTTTTTGGAGTTAGAGCTACAGGATGCAAATTTCTGCTTGAAAAAGCTAGCCTTTGATTTCCTGACTGACTGTGTGTATTGGTTCCTGACTTCCCTGAACAGTTGCATATCGCGGGGACTTTTCGATGCTATTGCAGTCCGCCACAGGATGTTTTTGTGCTGGTCAAGGGCAGTTAGGTCTGGAGTGAACCAAGGGCTATATCTGTTCTTAGTTCTGCATTTTTTGAACGGGGCATGCTTATCTAAGATGGTGAGGAAATTACTTTTAAAGAATGACCAGGCATCCTCGACTGACGGGATGAGGTCAATATCCTTCCAGGATACCCGGGCCAGGTCGTTTAGAAAGGCCTGCTCGCAGAAGTGTTTTAGGGAGCGTTTGACAGTGATGAGGGGTGGTCGTTTGACCACAGACCCATAGCGGATACAGGCAATGATCCCTGTGATCGCTGAGATCCTGATTGAAAACAGCGGAGGTGTATTTGGAGGGCAAGTTGTTCAGGATAATGTCTGAGGGTGCCCATGTTTACGGATTTAGGGTTGTACCTGGTGGGTTCCTTGATGTTCTGTGTGAGATTGAGGGCATCTAGCTTAGATTGTAGGACTGCCGGGGTGTTAAGCATATCCCAGTTTAGGTCACCTAACAGAACGAACTCTGAGGCTAGATGGGGGGGCGATCAATTCACAAATGATCTCCAGGGCACAGCTGGGAGCGGAGGGGGGTCGATAGCAGGCGGCAACAGTGAGAGACTTATTTCTGGAGAGATTAATTTTTAAAATTAGAAGTTCGAACTGTTTGGGTATAGACCTGGAAAGTATGACAGAACTTTGCAGGCTATCTCTGCAGTAGATTGCAACTCCTCCCCCTTTGGCAGTTCTATCTTGATGGAAAAAGTTGTAGTTGGGTATGGAAATCTCAGAATTTTTGGTGGTCTTCCTAAGCCAGGATTCGGACACGGCTAGGACATCAGGGTTGGCAGAGTGTACTAAAGCGGTGAGTAAAACAAACTTAGGGAGGAGGCTTCTGATGTTGACGTGCATGAAACCAATGCTTTTTCGATCACAGAAGTCAACAAATGAGGGTGCCTGGGGACACGCAGGGCCTGGGTTAGCCTCCACATCACCGAGGAACAGAGGAGGAGTAGGATGAGGGTACGGCTAAAGGCTATCAAAACTGGTCGCCTAGAGCATTGGGGACAAAGAATAAAAGGAGCAGATTTCTGGGCGTGGTAGAATAGATTCAGGGCATAATGTGCAGACGGGTATGGTGTGGTGCGGGTACAGCGGAGGTAAGCCCAGGCACTGAGTAAGAGAGAGGTTATAAGAGAGGTTGTATCTCTGGACATGCTGGTTATAATGGGTGAGGTCACTGCATGTGTGGGAGGTGGGACAAAGGAGGCATCAGAGGTATGATGAGTGGAACTAGGGGCTCCATTGTAAACTATAACAATGTTAACTAACCTAAACAACAGTATACAAGGCATATTGACATTTGAGAGAGACATACAGCGAGGCATAAAGTAATCACAGGTGTTGATTGGGAGAGCTAGCTAGATAACAACGGGTGAGACAGCAACAGCTGATCAGCTAAAACAACAACAGGTAAAATGGCGATGACTGGGCAGAGAGGGTCGGTTAACTACACACAGAGCCTGAGTTCGCGGCTGGGGCCGACAGATAAACAGAATGGAGTACCGTGATTAATGGACAGTCCAGCAGGCATCAGCTATGTAGCCAAGTGATCATAGGGTCCAGGGGGCAGCAATAGATGGAACAGGGAAGCCTGTATCTTTGTAGTGACTGGGTGTATTGATATACCATCCAAATTGTAATTAATAACTTCTCCATGCTCGAAGAGATATTCAATGTCTGCTTATATTTTTTTAATCTACCAATAGGTTCCATTGTTTTGCAAGGCATTGGAAAACCTCCCTGGTCTTTGTGGTTGAATCTGTGTTTGAAATTCACTGCTTGACTGAAGGACCTTACAATTATCTGTATGTCTGTCTGGGGTACAGAGATGAGGTCGTCAGAATGCAACTTATTATGTGACTTGTTCAGCACATTTTTACTCCTGAACATATTTAGGCTTGCCATAACAAAGGGGTTGAAGACTTATTGACTCAAAACATTTCAGCTTTGCATTTTTAATTAATTTGTAAAAATGTCAAAAAACAGAATTCCACTTTGACATTATAGGTTATTGTGTATAGGCCAGTGACTTAAAAAAAAAAACTATAATTTTTCAATTCAGGCTGTAAAGCAACAAAATGTGGAAAAAGTTAAGGGGTGTGAATACTTTCTAAAGGCACTGTATGTATCCATTTCATTTATGACTGTTTACTTTTTATTTCACTTTTCCTCCCCCTCTCTCTTTCACACTAATCTGATGCTGTTGTATTCTCATTGTGTCACTGCATGCTCAGCAGTGCAGGGGAGAACTGTGGACAGCGTGTGTCCACAGTAGTGTACCAGAGCACCTCTGATGGGGTTTTAATGGTGTCTGGTGTCTCTCTCTGTTCCTTGTTGATTTTGTCTCAAGGCATCAGTCATGGTTTCTCTTTCACCATTAGGACTGAATAGATAGATGGAATAATGCAGTCAGATTAATAGCTGTTATTCAACATATCTTTAACATCCTTCTCCCCTGATTGTCCCCCCCCCCCCTCCATCTCCCTCTCAGAGTTGGGAAGACCTCCCTGATGAACCAGTATGTGAATAGGAAGTTCAGTAACCAGTACAAAGCTACAATAGGAGCTGACTTCCTGACCAAGGAGGTGATGGTGGACGATCGGCTCGTTACAATGCAGGTACAGAAACATGGCCACGGCACCACTATCATAGCGGCAATATCCATTAATAACGTCACCATATAAACCGCACGGCCTGGCTGACACCATATTAACAGTATAACATAGGAGCACAACAGACATTTTCAGGCCGAGAAGACCCATCAGAAGACATCAGAAGTGCCAAACGGCCACACAGATGAATTGACAATATTATAAGGACAGGAGAAGTCTAGGCTTGGCTTTCCATTATGGTGACCGTGAGGTAAGGTGATTTGTTTTGGCATTCCCTTTCTTTACTAAAATATCCCTTTTAAATACTGGGAAAATGCGTGGTGGAGGCCAAAACCGGGTTAACCATGGAGAAAATTGCACGAGAAAAGCTCCAGAGAACCGGGCATGAACAAAAATACATAATTTTGGGGCTTACTGAAATTGACTTCAGTTGCCGTTCAAATCTTAATTTTGTAAATTTCCCCAAACTCTGTAATACCAACATGTTTCAAGCAGACCACCATGAAGTGCTTTGAAAGGTTGGTAGTGGCTCACATCAACACCATTATCCCAGAAACCCTAGACCCACTCCATTTTGCATTCCGCCCAAACAGATCCACAGATGATGCTATCTCTATTGCACTCCACACTGCCCTTTCCCACCTGGACAAAAGGAACACCTATGTGAGAATGCTATTCATTGACTACAGCTCAGCGTTCAACACCATAGTACCCTCAAAGCTCATCACTAAGCTAAGGATCCTGGGACTAAACACCTCCCTCGACAATTGGATCCTGGACTTCCTGACGGGCCACCCCCAGGTGGTGAGGGTAGGTAGCAACACATCTGCCACGCTGATCCTCAACACTGGAGCTCCCCAGGGGTGCGTGCTCAGTCCCCTCCTGTTCACCTGCGACTGCACGGCCAGGCACGACTCCAACACCATTAAGTTTGCAGACGACACAACAGTGGTAGGCCTGATCACCGACAACCCAGAGACAGCCTATAGGGAGGAGGTCAGAGACCTGGCCGGGTGGTGCCAGAATAACAACCTATCCCTCAACGTAACCAAGACTAAGGAGATGATTGTGGACTACAGGAAAAGGAGGACTGAGCACGCCCCCATTCTCATCGACGGGGCTGTAGTGGAGCAGGTTGAGAGCTTCAAGTTCCTTGGTGTCCACATCAACAACAAACTAGAGTGGTCCAAACATACCAAGACAGTCGTGAAGAGGGCACGACAAAGCCTATTCCCCCTCAGGAAACTAAAAAGATTTGACATGGGTCCTGAGATCCTCAAAAGGTTCTACAGCTGCTACATCGAGAGCATCCTCACTGATTGCATCACTGCCTGGTATGGCATTTGCTCGGCCTTTGACCGCAGGGCACTACAGAGGGTAGTGCGTACGGCCCAGTACATCACTGGGGCTAAGCTGCCTGCCATCCAGGACCTCTACACCAGGCGGTGTCAGAGGAAGGCCCTAAAAATTGTCAAAGACCCCAGCCAACCCAGTCATAGACTGTTCTCTCTACTACCGCATGGCAAGCGGTACCGGAGTACCAAGTCTTGGACCAAAAGGCTTCTCAACAGTTTTTATCCCCAAGCCATAAGACTCCTGAACAGGTAATCAAATGGCTACCCGGACTATTTGCATTGTGTGCCCCCCCCCCAACCCCTCTTTTTACGCTGCTGCTACTCTGTTTCTCATATGCATAGTCACTTTAACTATACATTCATGTATATGCTACCTCAATTGGGCCCACCAACCAGTGCTCCCGCACATTGGCTAACCGGGCTATCTGCATTGTTGGGAATGGGTATGGTTAAGCTGGACACGCAGCAACCCAGACCTTCTATTGTCAGAGATTACACATACTGATTTATGTATTTGATTTTAAAATATATATAATCTGCATGAGATGATATCATGTTTCCCACTTAACACATTTTTCAATTCATATATCAATTTCTCCATTATGTGGCCACTTTATTAGATATGCCCATCTAGTATCAGGTCGGACCCCCCTTTGCATCCAGAACAGCCTGAATTATTTGGGGTGTGGAAACGTTGCTCAGTTGGTATCAAGGGACTTAACGTGTGCCAGGAAAACATTCCCCACACCTTTACTCCACCAACACCACCAGCATGTACTGTTGACACCAGGCAGAATGGGGCCATGGACTCATGCTGCTTATGCCAAATCCTGACTCTGCCATCAGCATGACGGAACAGGAACCGGGATTCGTCGGACCAGGCAACGTTTTCTCACTCCTCAGTTGTCTATCGCTGGTGATCGCATGCCCATTAGAGCTGCTTCTACTTGCGTTAGTTGATAGGAGTGGAACCTGGTGTGGTCATCTGCTGCAATAGCCCATCCGTGACAAGGACCGGCGAGTTGTGTGTTCCAAGATGCCGTTTGGCACACCACTGTTGTTCTGCGCTGTTATTTGCCTGTTTGTGGCACGCCTGTTGGCTTGCACGATTCTTGCCTTTCTCCTTCATCTTCTTGTCAACTAACTGTTTTATCCCACAGGACTGCCGCTGACTGGGTATTCTTTGTTTGTCGCACAATTCTTGGTAAACCCTAGACGGTGTCGTGCGTGAAAAGCCCAGGACGCCGGACATTTGAGATACTGGCACCGGCGCGCCTAGCACCGACAATTATACTATGCTCAAAGTCGCTTAGGTCACTCATTTTGCCCATTCTAATGTTCAATCGAACAGTAACTAAATGCCTCGATGCCCGTTTGCCTTCTTTATATGGCAAGCTATGGCCACATGACTCACTGTCTGTAGGAGTGAACCATTTTCGTGAACTGGGTGGTGTACCTAATAAACTGGTCGCTGAGTTTATATTAGACTTACCAATGGAATCATAAGTTGTATTATTATGAATTTTGTTCTTCATAACGTGCCTTACTTAAAGTAGGACATTTTGTGGTTGACTAGAACGCATTTAAGTCCGGCCAAGACTATACATATACTTTCTTTGTATTGCATAGAGACATAGTCACTGACCATTTAACTTGCATTAAAGGGAATGACTACAATGGATGCACCAACAAGGTTGCTCTCACAGGACAGATTCATGCAGGAAGCATCAAAGGGGAGGAGGTGAAAAAGGAACATGAGGGATATGTTTTATTTTTCATGTCTTGAATACATGTCCACTAAGAAGCCTGAGGATTGATAAGTGCTATTTTCATTGTTGCTGTTTTCTAGTGTTTCAACACATAATGTATGGAGTCAATATGTAAAGACCCATCTCAATATGCCGTGTCGTGGATAATACGTAAGATATGAATGCATTAACATGTGTGTCATGGAATGTCAATGGAATTGTGCCACCAGCCAAAATAATGAAGGTATTGTCTTATTTGAAAAAGAACGCCAACATTTTATTATTTTTGCAAGAAACTCACCTATCAGCAATAGAAAGTGAAAGGTTTGGGTGAGCTTGGGATGGGTTGACATTCTCCTCCACCTATTCCTCAAGATCCAGAGGAGTATCAAGTCTCATTGATAAAGTTCCATTTAAGTCTACAGAAATGGCTACAGACCCAAATGGGTGTTTTTATAACAGAAACCCTGGCACAAGAAAAAGTCACTTTACTGAATTGATTTTGCCGAAATGAAGACGACCCAAAGTTTATTAACGACTATATTCTAATAGATTTTAAGGACGTCTGACATATGGTCTGATTTACATACTGAGGAAAGGCAAACAACTTGTCACGCCAATGGGTGATCGGTGTGATTTGATCAACAGTTGATTATAAAGTACTCTTTTGGTAGCACTGATGCTAACTTCATGAAGTGGCAACCAAACATGGCTGATTACATGACACAGTGAGTGTGACTAGTTTAAGATCTTAGTTCAGAAAATATGTTGCCCAACAATAGTTATTCCTCTTGCCTTCTGTCACTGTCTCCCTCCCTCCCTCTTCCTTTCGTCGCTCCCTCCACCCGTCCTCATGGTCAGATCTGGGACACGGCAGGGCAAGAGAGGTTCCAGTCTCTGGGTGTGGCGTTCTACCGCGGGGCAGACTGCTGTGTGCTGGTGTTTGACGTAACTGCCCCCAACACCTTCAAGACTCTAGACAGTTGGAGGGACGAGTTCCTGATCCAGGCCAGTCCCAGAGACCCTGAGAACTTCCCCTTTGTGGTGCTAGGCAACAAGATTGACCTGGAGAACAGACAGGTGGGTGACAGATTGTTATAGGTGTTAAAACATCTCATGTAAGTTACTGGACCTAACGCTACTGTTGCTAATGTCATATCCACTGTTTCAATACATATGATTAATAATTTCTTAGTTGCAGGGTATTATCTAATGTATGTGTTTCGAAGTATTAAAAATAGATACCCCTTTTTCAATCATTGAATTGGAATTTCAGTTTTCTTCCTGAATTGACTGCCCTCAATTGGAATTGAGCCCAACCCTGGTCTCCTCATTGATCTCATCTAATGTTTGTGAATGTCTTTCCATCCACACTCAGGTGACGACCAAGCGGGCTCAGGCATGGTGTCAGAGTAAGAACAACATCCCTTACTTTGAGACCAGTGCTAAGGAGGCCATCAACGTAGAGCAGGCCTTCCAGACCATTGCACGCAACGCCCTCAAACAGGTGGGTGGAGCCATGGTTGTCCAGGAGAGAGAATGGGTGTTTGGGTTTTTGGTTTTGTTTACCTTTTTTTTGGGGGGGGGGGGACTTAAGTAGAAGAGCAAAACTTAGATTCCAGTTTCTCCGTCTTCTCATCCCCTCTTCTTTTTTTTCTTCTTATCAGGAGACTGAGGTGGAGCTGTATAATGAATTCCCGGAGCCCATCAAGCTAGACAGGAATGACAGAGCAAAGACTTCAGCAGAGGCCTGCACCTGCTGAGGGGGAACATGGACTATCTTCTGTCTGGCTTTCTGGAAAACCCTTCTCTCTCCTCACCTGCTCCCCCTTACGGAAAGGACTGCATCTCTGGTCTCTGCACCCATGTCACATCCCCCTCCCATCAGAATCACACTAAGTTCCCAGTTACAAACACAATGACTATATAGCTCCTCACATGCACCTCTAACACACATTCCAATGCCCAAAGATCACATGAGAGAAGAATTAGTAGACCCCTGCCTGCCTGTTCCTGAATCCATATCATGAGTGAACCCACAACCTGGCCTGGCCCACCCACCCTGTCTAACTGTGTCCCCTCTTGGCCTCTCAAATTGGGGGGACCAGATGGAGCCATGTCCTAAGAATGCACTGGGGAACTCTAGAAGTGATGGCTGATGCTTTTTTACATGATTATGATATCTTTGTGTCATTGTCCTGAGACTTCTTATCCTCTGTATTTTCTGTTTATCAGGAATTTGTTTTGACTTGAAGTTCTATATTGCCTACCTAACTCTTGTCAAATAATCAGCTGAATTAGAAGTTATTTTTGTTCTTATTGGCTGTCTAAGTTAAGCCATCGGAAGCTTATACTTTTTTGCACTTTGTTGTTTTACTGTTTTTTTTGGGGGGGGGGGGGGGTTTAAATGTTAAACTCTGATTTGGGCAACGTCGGCTAGACCAACAACAATACTGCTCCCGCCATACTTCTCTACTATCCCTAGGAAGCCTGTTGATGCTATAAAAATACAAAAAAAATACAAACAGAAGGCTAACTACGCCCTTTGTAGGGACTGGAGTGCATTGGTTGGTTTAGTAGCCTCATGTTGCAGGGGAAATATTTATAAGTAGGCAATGACAAGAGA
Source organism: Salmo salar (assembly GCF_965601325.2). NCBI lineage: Eukaryota > Metazoa > Chordata > Actinopteri > Salmoniformes > Salmonidae > Salmo > Salmo salar. The sequence goes on along the minus strand of NC_138302.1, from coordinate 67,905,912 downwards.
AGAGCTGATCACACAAACACAATGAAAGACAAGAACTTTCTCCATAAGATAATAATACTATTTGCTACTTAATACTACTGCTACTATGTGCTGTATGTCCTTTGTCAGCCATCTTGTTTCAAAACTAGAATTACAGCTCTGTCCCTATATTTACATCTGTCCACTTATGTCTGTATTCTCTGTCTCTGTTTCTGTCTCTGCTGGTAGCTCAGGATGTCAAGTGCTTAATATTACTTTAACAGATTGTGTTAAATCTGTGTAGATAACAGGGACGGTGTAAAAAATTAAATAAAAGATGAGATGAAACAATTGGATGAGCTTTCTATCAATTACAAAGAAACAGTCCAAGGATTTTCCCTCTTAACAAAATAATCAGTGTTATGCCAATGAATTTGTTGAAAGTAAGTTTTGGGATTTCAAAAGTAATAATAAAGGTTGAATATAAACATTGTTTATGGTTGATTTATTTCCATGTGTTTTAAAACTGTTGGTGAGTGGTTGCATGCAAAGGTTGATGGGATAGAATGACATGGCGTTACATAGGGAGCATGTTTTATTTGATTAACTTGTGAAGACTGCTTAGAAATCTCCACTTTGTTACGCAAATGGAAAGTAAAATAGGTGAGAGACAGAGAGCTTGTTTTAAAGTTATTTTTAAATCCCCAGTCATCCCTACTGTATCTTATAGGCCTATAATTATTTAATGGATACTTTCTCCCTAATGCTACTCTACAAGTTGTATGATTGGAACCACATTTTAAACGATTTTGCCTAATTATGTGCATTAACTGGATTTGTTAGGAATGCCGATACATTATAATCAGGGTCAATTAACCTCTACAGGATTGGTGTGTGTGTGTATGTCCCGAGGGACAGTTGAGCTAACGTAGGCTAATGTGATTAGCATAAGGTTGTAACAAGAAAATATCCCAGGACATAGACATATCTGATATGGGCAGAAAGCTTAAATTCTTGTTAATCTAACTCTGCTGTCCAATTTACAGTAGCTATTACAGTGGAAGAATTCCATGCAATTGAGGAGGGTGCATAGTTATGAACAAATGTATTAATAAACCAATTAGGCACATTTGGGCAGTCTTGATACAACATTTTGAACAAAAATACAATGGTTCATTGAATCAGTCTAAAACTTTGCACATACACTGCCATCTAGTGGCAAATCTAAATTGCGGCCTAACCTGAAATAGTACATTATGGCCTTTCTCTTGCATTTCAAAGATGATGAAAAAAAGCGCATGTGTTATTCTCCCACATTGATTTCACATTTCCGCAAAGTTCTGTGTTTCCTTTCAAATGGTATCAAGAACATGCATATCCTTGCTCCAGGTCCTGAGCTACAGGCAGTTAGATTTGGGTATGTCATTTTAGACGAAAATTGGGGGCTAAAAAGGGTCCGATCCTTTTAATAGTATTGGTGCCGCGCATGATAGGGAATAAATCTCGATTTGTCAATAGGCTGCCACGCGAGGGCGTTTGTGTTAGTTTACATGAATTAAACGTTTTGTGTTGCAGTGGTATTTCATTTAATCGGGATATCATTGATCCATTTCGAATGGCGATACTCTACACTGTTGATTTGCAAGTAGTATTTTGTCAAATCATTTACCGTTTTCAAGTATTTTTCTCCTGAAGTGGGTGCCCCCCTCCTATTTGGAGCTGCGAGTGTGGAGTGCCCTCTGCTCATCCACTGTTTTCTTTGAGATTTCGACATGGACCGATGTGAGCGCAATACAGAACATAATGCATCGCTTAGGCTTCAGAAAAGTTGCTGGTTATACAATAACGACCAGTCCAATTACGATAAAATCACCTCCAAACAAAAATCTAAAAGCACATATTCCAACATACCATTTCCGCACTCTGTGTTGTTGTTCCCAATCACGTCCGTTTGGTAGTTATATAGGCAAGCCAATCCACCACACACCCACATTCACAGCAAACCCGACGGTGATAACAGTGCATTGCAGAACCACCTTGGTTTCAAAGGAAACGTCATGGTGAAAAGCGAGGTGGAGGTGACTATAAACGCGGAGGAGGCTCCAGTGGCAAGTAGCCTTAAACCAGCCAAGAAAAAGAAAAATAAGAAAAAAAAGAATAAACCTGGCAAATACAGTGTTCTTGTGCTAGACGCTGTCAAAAAGTTGAATGAGCGAAGCGGTTCGTCTTTGGTAAAAATTTATAATGAAGCCAAGAAGGCAAGCTGGTTTGATGAGCAGAATGGGCGAACCTACCTGCGGTATTCCATCCGAGCGCTGGTACTCAACAACACGCTGATCCAAGTAAAGGGCATGGGGGCGAACGGTTCCTTCAGGCTCAATGAAGATAAGTTCGCGAAAGGGGTACCGAAAAAGACACAGTCCAAGCCAGCCAAGAACACCACGAAAACTGCCAAAGCATCGACCACCAAGAAGGCAACCGTAGTCAAGGCGAAGAGCAGCCCGAAGAAGGCACCAGATGCAAAGATGCCCGCGGCTAAACTGAAGAAACTGGGTGTCAAAAAGGTGAGCGCTGCGCAGAAGAACAAGAAGCCGAAGAAGGCCAGCAAGCCACCAGCCAAGTCACCGAGGAAGAAGTAGCCTAGTCGCTATCAAATACAGAACTTTATTTGAGATTTTTATTTTTATACATCTTTTGTTGTAGTTTTTTCTTCCATGGTTTGTTTCACTGGCATACAATGCATAATCAACGGATTATTATAGGTTAAAAGTTGTTTTCTTTGTTTATTTTCTGAAAGGCAATGATTGCCTCAGTGGCGTATTGTCAGAGGGACCATGAGTGTAGTGTTGCTTTGAATAACAGGCAACGCCCCCAGTTTTATGTTGTCACTTGTCAGTCCGAGAGATGCCCTGCTACAAAATGTTACATTGTAACACATGTTTTTACCTTTACCCAAAGGTTTCCCCTTACGGATATGACCAGGAAATCCTAATCGTGGCTTTTCATTCTTTTCGAGGTGGCTGACAACATTGCGAAAGTGTATTTGTAATTCTGAGAAACTGATGGTTTAAAAGACTAGGTCTATTTGATGAGCATTGTATTGTCTCTTCAGGAAAGGTGGCATTGAAGTGATTGTCAATCTCTGTAAATAAATACCTTAACACTGTCTTTTTTGCATTTTGTGACAAACATAGAAACATTTGTATTTAAGGCGTTAGATTTGAATGTGAGGATAATTTCCTCCACTGTCTCTTTACTATACTTAGACCAATGTCAGAAAACTATTGTAGCTTATTTTCTTTAATTATGCATGTTGGACTCGTTTGTTTGTCAATGAGACAAGCAATTTCAATGAGTTTCTCCCCATATTGTTCAGCTTCATATTTTCTGGTTGGTCTCATAGCCACGGGAAGAAGGTGTTGCAGCGCCCGCTGAAAAGTCGCAATTGATAAAAATAATGACATAAAAATTACAAATGTAATGCACTTGGCCCTTACTAGTCCTGTATTAGCAGACACATTATGTGTCGCAGCAAAAACTGTTGAGTGAATTGGAGCGCATGGTATTAACAAACTTAACCTTGTATTTTGTTTCATTGAAAGTGTATATCCTGCCTAGTGGCTCAGTTTTGGCACATACATTTTTTTTTTTTTTAACTATACAGCTAACCGTCCTAAAATCTCGATAGGTGTAACATTAACATTAGCCTATAGGCCTGCTATGCTATTATATTTGGTTATGTTACATAAAATGCTAATTGTTATGTGATCTTGCAAGACATTGATTAAGCTTTGTCGAACTTTACTAAACGAGGACCATTGTGTAAAGTATCTATTTGTGATGAGTAGCACTATTAGGTGTCGGCAACAGATCTTGATAAGTGTTGTAAACGATTGGAACACTTTGGTTCTGAAATGACTTTGATTTGAATAGCTTGAACACATGGTTACAATATACCTTATTCCAGAATAAAAGAAAACAGCGGTGAACTATCAATGTATATAATTGATTTTCATAGATTTAATAAAGTAGTGAACATAAATCGTGCAGGCAATTCGTTTTAAAACAGCCAATCTAGCTTTTAGTGTGGTGTATTCATGCATCTCAAACTCTAAAATATATATATTTTTAGAAACTATAACCTAAATGCATTATTATCTCCAACTTGGCCCAATTTCCATTTTCCCACCCCGACATAGCCTACCAAGCTAGAACTGGCCCTGTGTCTCAACCAATTGCCAATATAGGCTAAATATCCCAAGCAGGGCTACAGCAACTTCCAGAAAGGGTCAGGCTCTTGGGCTTTGTGGTGGCTACTCTGGTTTGGGTGTCCTTGGCAAAATGGTGTCGCTGTAATCAAGTGGTCACATATCGTTCTGGGTTCCACTGTGCAAGAGCAGGTCTGTGGAGTTTTATGAACATCAACGCAGACACATTCATTTATATATATTTTTCAACATTCTGATGTTCTTAAGTTGTCAAGCCTCCAACGGGCCTCCGCAGTGCATACATGTAGCCTACATATTTATTTGGTGTGTCATTCTATTTTTTTTAATGGAATCTCTCCCCCCCCCCCCCCCCCCCCAAAAAAAAAACAACTTCGATTGCTCTATTTCTATTACTACACAGCATCTTCAGAGTCTCTCATTCTCTTCTGTTGTCCGTTCACATGACATGCCTTTAGTGGTGGATTGAGGGTAGGAGCTAATTACACAACAGGGCAATTTAAGTGTGTAACGGTACAATCGTTTTCAAGATCATATGTCGTTTAGTCAATTTACACATGGGGCCTGCACACTCAACAAATGCAAATATCTAATAGGACAGAATCTGGCTCTGGAGCACCTAGCTTGCACACAGCAGCTCTTTTAGAATCACAAAATTAAATCGTTAATAATACAGAATCAGATTATTGTACCATAAAACCCACTAAGATTATGGAAACAGACCATTGTAAGTTTCCCCCCTATTGGCAAAATAGTGGAGAGATCCTTTTACCTTATAAGGAAGAAAACACCAGTCAGACACGTTTTAGATTGATACGAATAATGAGACAAATCCTTATCATTCAGTTTAACCATTTCTAGATTGAGTACTGTTCTCATATGAAGAATGAGAGAATCCAAAATAATTCAGAATTCTCTTTTATATGAACATTTTGCTACTCGTGAATTATATTATCAAAATGTTCTCATGCTATATAAATTGGGAAATAGTGTAACCGAATAATGAAAACCACCAACAATTATTTTTTTTAAATAAAAAAAGTATTACATGTTTGTCTGCTACATTCAAACAATTAATTGTATAGAAAAATCTTTGTCTTAACGATATAGGCTCCCCTATGAAGTTTTGTACATAGTATGTTCCAGTGAGCGCAGAGGGTCACGGAAGAGCCTTGGTAAGTGTACTTCCGTCTTCCCCCAGCGGATACAGAGAAATGGTAAGAGAATGTAGCTATCATTTTTACAATGAAAATAAAGACATTTCGACATTATTTCAACATCAGTCATACGATGAGCAGTATGTCGATCCTTGCTTGCGTTCATGTGTATGTTTATTGCTGGATTTGGTTTGGTAGCTAGCTAGCTTAGCTAACGTCAGTTAGCATCCCCACCCAAAAGTGAGAATCTGTTTTTAGCCAGTGATGTAGCTAGATACAAGGTTAGTTTGTTAGTTTGGAATTTAGTGTCAAATACTGTAAACTAAAGTATCCTTTCAAATGTATGCATAAATATAAACATACATTTTGGGGTAACTATTAGCTAGCAATCTGTAATGGTGAAGCAGGGAGCTCACGTTCTTTTACGTCATCTATCAAGCTGGTATATAAAAAAAATGATTGCCATGAGTAAAGATCCCCATGCCACATTGAAAATATATCGAAGACAAGCTGGTAGAAGAGTCTAACTAGTTAGCAGAAATCTCTAGTCTCAGGCAGCCAGCCTAGGTATTTAAGAGGTATGCAGGGACCTGTCTCAACATTTGCTTTCATTTGTCCTCACCACCTAGCTAGCTATGCACTTGCATCTTGCCTGAATTATTTTTGCTTTGCAGTAGGTAGGTCCAAAGTCTAGATTTCTCTTAATTGCATTTCACACACATAGGGTTGCAATAAGACTTGCCCACTGAAATGTCCACCCCATTTACATCGACGGGGCTGTAGTGGAGCGGGTCGAGAGCTTCAAGTTCCTTGGTGTCCACATCAATAACAAACGATCATGGTCCAAAAACACCAATACAGTCGTGAAGAGGGCACAGCAATGCCTATTCCCCCTCAGGAGACTGAAATGATTTGGCATGGGTCCTCAGATTCTCAAAAGTTCTACAGCTGCGCCATCGAGAGCATCCTGACTGGTTGCATCACCGCTTGGTATGGTAACTGCTTGGCATCCGACGCAAGGTGCTACAGAGAGTACTGCGTACAGCCCAGTACTTCACTGGGGCCAAGCTTCTTGTCATCCAGGACCTCTATATCTGGCGGTGTCAGAGGAAGGCCCTAAAAATTGTCAAAGACTCTAGCCAGCCAAGTCATAGACTGTTCGCTCTGTTACCGCGCAGTACCGGAGCGCCAAGTCTACGTCCAAAAGGCTCCTTAACAGCTTCTACCCTGCAAGCCATAAGACTGCTGATCAGTTAATCAAATGGCTACCCAGACTATTTGCATTGACCCTCTTTTTTACAGTGCTGCTACTCGCTGTTTATCTATGCATAGTCACTTTAGCGCTACCTACATGTACATATTACCTCAATTACCTCGACTAACCCCCACACGTTGACTCAGTACCGGTACCCCCTGTATATAACCTTGTTATTTTGTGTTACTTTATTTGACTTTAGTTTATAATAAAAAAAAAATGTTGCAAATATTTTTATACTTAAAAGAAATACTGCATTGTTGGTTAAGGGCTTATGAGTGAGGATCAAGGTAAGGTCTACATCTGTTGTATGCGTCGCATGTGACATAACATTTCAAATCAAATGTTTTCTCGGCCCAAATCAGATGCAGACTGGATTGAAGTAGCTAGATATTGTCATCCTGAAAATGAATGTAATGGCAGTGCACTCTACTGGCCTTAGGCCAGAGCCAATGTGTACACACCATCCTTATCTATTATAGGCATTATTCAATGTAAAACATAGCAAACATTTCTAAAAACCTGTTTTTGCTTTGTCATTATGTGTAGATTTAGGGGGGGAAAACTATTTAATCTATTTTAGAATAAGGATGTAATCAAACAAAATGTGGAAAAAGTCAAAGGGGAACTTGCTTAGTTAAATAAAAAAAAAGGGGGTCTGAATACATTCCGAATGCACTTTACTCATGTGGTCAATATACTTCCTCTTTTTCAATTTGAGGGACTCCTGGATGTATCAATTTAATGGTGACTTCACTCATGTTCCACAGTAAACATTATTGTTTTGCATTTGGGTTGTTAGGCCTATTTGAACTTTTACTGACTGTTTGAGTTTCTGTGATGGTCAAACCAGTGTTGAGCTGTTAGAAACCGCAGTATCAAATACGCACTGCTGAGCTGTGTGTTGTCAGCCCAACCATGAGCCATTGCTATGGAAGACACAGTATGCAAAGAATTTTAGCTGCAGGTCTAGGCCTGCATGCCTGACAGTACTTTTGCCCTCAGTTTGTAAGGAGAGATGGTGGTGTAGGAATAAGGATAAGGGCCTTTTTAGCTAATAGTTTTAGAGGATAGTGAGGTGGTAAGAGAGGCAGAGGCTGCGGTCCAGTTCACTCCCCCTCTTGGATTTAAAATAGGATTTAGGGAAGGGGCCTCTTCGTTATAGTACCGAAGTAAAGCGTGGTAGGGGTATTTGGCGGAGTGTATGGGGGAGATCCCCTCTCTCATCTTCTAACTTTTCTTCCTCTCTTTCTCCCTCAGACAGCGACTCTGCGCCCGTACCTCAACGCTGTGCGTGCCACGCTGCAGGCCGCTCTCTGTCTGGAGAACTTCTCCTCTCAGGTGGTGGAGCGCCACAACAAGCCAGAGGTGGAGGTCCGGTGAGTCCCTGTGTGTCTGTGTGCGGGATAGTGTGTGTTTTCAGGTGTTTGACCTTGGTGTATGCTATCCCCCTCAGGAGCAGCAAAGAGTTGCTGCTGCAGCCAGTCATCATCAGTCGTAATGACAAGGAAAAGGTTCTTATCGAGGGCTCCATCAACTCAGTCCGAGTCAGCATCGCTGTCAAGCAGGTCAGTGAGACTACTTATTCCAACGTGTTTAACTTGTCCTTCTGTGCAGTTAACAGGCTTGATTTTGGTGACTTTCATGCTTTATTCATATTTAGGGAACACCTATCTTTTCCTCCATCATTGTCGTTACCCTAACAGAAGTGCAGAGATGTAAGCTCAGCTCTACCCTTTTTTTCCCCCTGTTATGTGAGGATGATTGTGTGCTGGTTTGTCATAGACATGAAATGTATACTGTGATTAGTTGTTTTTTACTACCTGGTGTATGATTGCTGGCTTTTACAGCTGTAGCCTGTGATTGGTGGGTGCTAAGTCTGACTGCTGTGTGATTTGCTGTGTCCCTGAAGGCAGATGAGATTGAGAAGATCCTGTGCCATAAGTTCATGCGCTTCATGATGATGAGAGCAGAGAACTTCTTCATCCTGAGGAGGAAACCAGTGGAGGTGAGAAATGAGAGGGACTGGTGGTGCAACCAACAGTTTGAGTTGAAACATTAAGAGAATATTTGTTCCCCTCTTAGAGAACTCAAGCGGTCATATTTTCACACTTTCAAATAAAATATTTACATAAACAATTGGCAGTGCAAAGAGCAAAACGGTCTCACACAGTGTTTACTCATCATTCCCCTCCTTTATCTCTCCCCCTCTCCTTCATTTGTCCGCAGGGCTATGACATCAGTTTCCTCATCACCAACTTCCACACAGAGCAGATGTACAAGCACAAGCTGGTGGACTTTGTCATCCACTTCATGGAAGAGATCGACAAGGAGATCAGTGAGATGAAGCTGTCTGTCAACGCCAGGGCCCGTATCGTTGCTGAGGAGTTCCTCAAAAACGTGAGTCCTGTCTGTCTTTTACTTTCTGTCTTTTCACCTAGAAGTTTTCATTTGACCTGACAGCCATGTTTTTGACTTACACAGTTCTAAGAAAATTCCCAAGCATCCCTTACGCTGATCACAACTGTCAACATGGTTTCTTGGAGGGTGTGCATCACAGGACAGAGAGAGAAGGGACAAAGGTGTGACCAGTCAATCGCAGTAGAAAAAAGTAAAGACTCGTCAGACCAATGGGGTGTGGCTCTTCATCTTTAAGGTATCCCTGTGCTCAAAAATATTGATGTTTGTACATAATGAATATTCACAGCCTCATCTAATTTCTGCTTTTAGAACAATGCTTTAAATCAGGGTGGGTCCTTAAAATAAAACCCTAATCAATATTAATGAGCACAGGGAAATTCAGAGAATTATTTTTTTTTGATAATGTAAACGGTTTATTTTACTTTTTTTATAAATATTATATGCACACCATTTTTTTGCTATGTTTTTGTTACAACAAACATTCAAACCTGAGGAAAAATGAATTGGTGCACTTGTTTCTTGTCTTAATACACACAGAGCAGACCCTATCATTGATGGAAATGATTGTGATGATGATAATAGTGCTGGCAGTGATGATGAATAAACCCCTTTATTGTTTGTTTGTATTTTGGTGTGTTATTTATGGAAAAAAGACATTACACTACATTATTTTATGAATGAATCATTAACTATTTACATAGGGGGGGAGTTCCTAAATGGGACTTAATTTTTACCGCATTCTGACCTTGACCTTAAGCATGGGGAAATGCATGTGCCAGCCAGGTATTCGTTAGGGATGGAGGTGTGGCAGAGGTGTGTTTACAGATATGCATATTCTGACTGACTTGAATTCCACCACCTTTATGCGTGAGGAACAATGAATGTCGAGTAACCTGTCAGTTCCAAGTGGAAAAACATTACTTTTTTCCAACAAATAACACCATTCTCCATGCCCTGTAATTTACAAATTGATACGAGCTGTTAATAAGAGCTAGGTAAATGAGTTCATCTGGATAAGGGGATTGGAAATGTAAATGACAGTTCTTTTAGATCTGTTTTACCTTATCATCACTGGAGATGTGAAACCAGTCATTTGGCAGCAAACTGAAGCGTATCACCTTTTCCACAGTGCCGTTTATGAAATGCTGTTCTTATAACTTGCAGGGATGTAATTGAGACCCAACCTATAGGCTTCTGTAGCCATGCACACATGACAGTATAGTGGCATTTCTGATTTCTAGAATGTTTTTTAATTAAACGCCTGGACTTTCCACCAGTGGAGGCTGCTGAGGGGAGGACAGCTCATAATAATGGCTGTAATGGAATGGTATCGAAGACAAACATGGTTTCCATGTGGTTGATGCCATTCTATTGACCCCATTCCAGCCATTATTATGAGCTGTCCTCCCCTCAGCAGCCTCTGCTTTCCACTATTATTTTTATTTCACAATTTGAAGTGTTAAATATTAGCCACTATTGATAGCCACCGTCAGTTAGACCCACATACATTTATAACTGTCACTTTGTGTTAGTTGACCTTTCTTTCCTCTCACGTTTGTGTGGTTGTTCCTGAGAGTCGCTAGCAGTAGTGGATCATATTAGGCTAACGTATTACACGTTGTGCAACAATTTGGGATAGGTAGTCTATTGGAATCATTATGCAACACAGACCATACTTAGCAGTTTAAACCTGGAGCTTGGCTTTGGTGGTATACCATGTTTTGGAATAAGCTCAAACATTGTTTAATACCATCAAAACTATGTCTTTGAAGTTTTTAAAAAGTAACTACAAATATTCAAATGTATTTAAGTTAATACCTGCAGTCCAGTGGAGGCTGCTGAGGGGAGCTCTGCTCATAATGTGTTTGATGATACCTTTCCATTTATTCTGCTCCAGCCATTATCACGTGCCCGTCCTCCCCAATTAAGGTGCCACCAACCTCCTGTGCTGCAGTCAACTTGTGCAATAGATTAGGAGATAAAGCAGGTTGCGTTCTTCATTTCACCTGTCACATTATTTAACATTATGAAGCTTACCGTAGTTCCCCAGGACAGCCAGTCACGTGTGGTATTCAATTCACTACTAGATGTTTGCCATCAGATATAACGGCTGATGTGCTTTAGAAGTAAAACCAATATATCATCTGAGTTATCTTTACAGCTGCCATTTTTTCCCCTATAATTGTTTCCCTTCTCTGTGCACCATGTACTCATGCTGCTCTTCCTTTAGAAAAGCGTACATCATTTGCACAATTTGTCTTCTTTAGGATTGTGTTGGCGGATCGCATTCAATTTAAGGTGCATGCACCGCCACCTACTGTACTGGAGTGTGAGGCTATCCACTGTCTACCAACATTTAGGCTCCCGGCATAGGAAGCGGTCTAAGGCACTGCATCTCAGTGTAAGAGGCGTCATTACAGACCCTGGTTAGATTCCAGGCTGTATCACAACTGGCCGTCATTGTAAATAAGAATGTGTTCTTAACTGGCTTACCTAGTTAAATAAAGGTTACATTTAAATATATATATATTTAAATCTTTGTGATACAGTATTGTAAAATTGGGGAAAAGGAAATATTATCCTGCCAACTATAGCCCTCTGTAAAAAAAAATATTAAACACCACCACATTCCACGATTTACCCTATCCAATCCTACTCCAGACCAACGGTCTGGGAGGACAGAACACTACCACTCAACACCCCCTGCAACTGTTCTGCAGTAAAACCTTGCAATCCCAAGTATTTCTCTGCCGCTGCCACCACTATCTCTATTTTATGTGACTTTCGATCCATTTCTGCAGTACAATTGACAACCATAGCTATGAATGCCTACCTTACTGAAACACATATTCTTCCCATCTCTCTCTATTAGTCTCTGCCTACTCACATGAATCCTCTCAGGATCCCTCACACAATTTATATTGTTTACTTTCGCTTGTAAATGTCCACACTCACTGAAAATGACATTCGGTAGCTACTAGCTATGCTTGTATAACTTTGAGCTGTATTTGCCTGTCTTTGCAATTAGTCTATGTTCGTCTTCCCTCATTAGCATTTAGCTAACAGCGTCTGTGTGATTTCACTATTACTTGTGCTAATTTTGTTAGGATTTTGGTATTAGAGGCCCAATGGTCTTTTTTTGTGTTGTGCTATGTGTTTGTGTTGTGCTAATACTGTAAATCTCAGGATGGCAGAAGAACAGTATGACAATCTGGATATCGCCCAAGCCTACCTGGTGCACTGGTGTCATCACATTTCCATGATTATTAGGGTAGATTTATAGGACTACTGTTCAACCCCTATTGTACTTACCTTCCAATAGTTCATGAATTGAACAATTGCATATGCCAACTTTCAGGATGAATCAAACCACTATTTTTGATTCACCAATATATTTAGTGCGTAAAGGCTCTCCAAACCTGTTTTTTATATTATTCATAAATACTTTCCTAACCCTAAATAATATAGTCTAATGAGTCTGTCGAGAAAATTTTATTTAAGGCTACACCAAATTTAAAGGTATGGCTTTAGTTAAATGTAATGAAAACCCTATTGAATGAAAATGGCACAAGAAATTCTGTTGGCCAGCAAGTGGGAGGGTTTTCAGCAGTGTAATTAAATGTATTCAGCGTGCAAGGGAACAACACCTGCAAAGCCCTTTAAGGTAAGTCTGAATACCAACTACTGAGGAGTGCGTAGGAAAGGCATACATTTCCTAAGTATGAATCGGGCCCATTCTTAAGTTCAAGGTCAGAATACCCATAGAGACAAAAGTGCATAAAAAAATGAATTAAGTTCTATTTACACACACTTAATTCGGGTCGGAATCGGCCTCTGTGTCTGTGAAAGCTCTCCAAACCTGTTTTTGTTAATGAAGTAGGTAGCTTCATAAATACATTCCTTAGCCTAAATAATATACAGTGCATTCGGAAAGTATTCAGACACCTTCCCTTTTTCCACATTTTGTTACGTTACAGCCTTATTCTAAATGTTTTTTTTTTTTTTTTAAATGTCCTCATCAATCTATACACAATAACCCATAATGACAAAGCGAAAACAGTTTATTAAATTGTTTTTTTATTTGAGCAAATGTATAAAAAATAAAAACAGGAATACCTTATTTAAATAAGTATTCAGACCCATTGCTATGAGACTCAAAATTGAGTTCAGATGCATCCTGTTTCCATTGATCATCCTTGAGATTTTTCTACAACTTGATTGGAGTCCACATGTGGTAAATTAATTTCATTGGACATGATTTGGAAAGGCATACACCTGTCTGTATAAGGTCCCACAGTTGACAGTGCATTTCAGAGCAAAAAACAAGCTATGAGGTAGAAGGAATTGTCCGTAGAGCTCCAAGACTGGATTGTGTCAGGGCACTGATCTGGGGAAGGCTACCAAAAAATATCTGCAGCATTGAGCGTCTCCAAGAACACAGTGGCCTCCATCATTCTTAAATGGAAGAAGTTTGGAACCATCAAGACTCTTCTTAGAGCTGGCAGCCTGGCCAAACTGATCAATCAGGGGAGAAGGGCCTTGGTCAGGGAGGTGACCAAGAACCAGATGGTCACTCTGACAGAGTTCCTCTGTGGAGATGGGAGAACCTTCCAGAAGGACAACTATTTTTGCAGCACTCCACCAATCAGGCCTCTATGGTAGAGTGGCAAGACGGAAGCCACTCCTCAGTAAAAGGCACATGACAGACCGCTTGGAGTTTGCAAAAAGGCACCTAAAGGACTCTCTGGTCTGATGAAATCAAGATTGAACTCTTTGGCCTGAATACCAAGCGTCACATCTGGAGGAAACTAGGCACCATCCCTATGGTGAAGCAGGGTGGTGGCAGCATCATGCTGTGGGGATGTTTTTCAGCGGCAGGGGCTCGGAGACTAGTCAGGATCAAGGGAAAGATGAACGGAGCAAAGTATAGTCAGTTCTTGATGAAAACATGCTCCAGAGTGCTCAGGACCTCAGACTGGGGTGAAGGTTCACCTTCCAACAGGACAGGAGTGGCTTCGGGATAAGTCTCTGTATTCAGTGCACATAAGAGAGCCACTCGGCAGAAAGAAGGTCAAAATGGCGGCTAGTAGTGCGGACAAAATGGAGGAAATGGAGAAAAAGTTGGTGAAGCAACAGCTGTGCTGGAGTGCGAACAATATGGGTGTCAGTTCTGATGGTATGGAGTGGGAGGATGAGAGTCAAGGACCAGAATAGCCAGTAGTGGAAAGACAGGAAGAAGAGAGATCATGATACAGAAAGCAGTGGAATGTCTAGTAAAGAAAGCATAAGGAGGGCCAAGGTAGGAAGCAAGAGTAATGATGTGTTGGAGTGGTGATAGTGTTTGACGAAACCACTTACACCCCATCTGACTTACTAATGTCGTAGAGAAAGAGGTAAGTGAAATTAGCTCAGTTCATTAGAAATGATAGACTGTTAATGTGGTAGCCAGGCTCAGCAAGAGAAGATTCTGAAAATGGAAAAGCTTAATGGGAATAAGATTAAAAGCCATGTCCCTGGTGCTTATGCTAGATTGAGGGGAGTCCCAATATCTATGCCCATAGATGCTATTAAAGAAAATGTGAAGGGAGGAAGAGTGATTGAGGCAAAAAGGTTGATCAGTAGGAAAGAAGGTCAAAGAAGTGAAAGCCTATCAGTGCTACTCAGGTTTGAGAAGGTTATGCATGGGAAAGTACAAATAGGATTCCTTAGTTTCAATGTCAGAAAATGTGTCCCATCCCCATTGCAGTGTTTTAAATGCCAAAGAATGGGACATGTAGCTAGCTGTTCATTGTAAAGGAAGGAAAAGATGTGCCAAGTGTGGAGGGGAACATGATGATGGTGAATGTGGAAGCAGGTTAAGTGTTGTAATTGTGGGGGGAACATAGTGCAGCATTTGGTGGATGCCAGGTGCAGAGAGAGGCTCAGAGGTATAGAATTAGTCATGATGTGTCATATGCAGAGGCTGTAAGACAGATTGGTGGAACTACATATATATATATATATATATATTCGGCTCTATTTACTCAGATTCGAAATAGCTAATTAGCATCAAAGTAGACATCATTCAAGACGACAAATCCCTGCAAGCTCCTGCCCCTTTGCTAACAGGTATTGTGTCAATTTAAAACTTGCACAAAAAGTTCACAGAATTGTCAATGCATTTTATTTTATTTTTTAACAATTTAGTCATTACTAAATGTAGCTACCATTAGATAGTTAATCCAGAGATTCATACCTTTGCCTTCAATTCATCAGTCTTGTCCAGATCATCATGGCATTTGTAGTTCTCTATGATAGCCACATTAGCAGTTAACTAGTGGTTCGTTTTTTTTCGGGAGAGGGGGAATACAGGCGAACATATTAATAAAAGTCACCATGTCCTAGAGAGATTTACACGGTTATCAAAACATCACACCAGGGTAAGCCTTCACAAAACACAGCCCTTTTTAAAGTGTTTCTAAAATTCCCTATGGGAAATATGAATGGTGGGAAAACAATTGGAACCATTTCCTTGTTTGACCGCTAGGTTTTATGGGTATTATGATTCATACTGTAGCACTCTCTAGACCTTTTTAACAGCTTTTTGGGGAGGAGAAGAAGTGCGGAAATGGGTGGAACTTTGAATGGAGCTTTGCAGCGAGAGAAGTGCTGTCTGTCAGATTACAGTGCACCGGTCTGAAAGCTGAGGTAGACTTCCATGTTTTGAAGGAAGAGGTGGCTGGTCTACTGACAACGGGTTGATCTACGCATGTGGTTTTTCCTGTGTGGCCACTGCTCATGCTCTGAAAATATTGGCGCCCGGAGAAGACACGTTTCCTAGGTGAGTAGGATAACTATGAGATGGAGTTACATCAGGATGCCACCAGGCCGCAAGCAAGTCGGGAGAAGAGGAGGAATATTGGGACACGGACACAGAAAGGTGGATTTCCGTGGAGGAACGGAACGGGGAAAAAAGAGGAAGAGGTTGAATGAGGAAAGCAGAGGTTGGATTTGAATTTGGATATATGAGATTTGACTTCCAGGATGTATTGAGTGGTGGTTCCCTGTCCTCCCAGGCCGTTGGCATGGTGCAGGAGCAGATAGGATCAAAGTAGTGGAATGGGGTAGGGTTAGTTGGTAGGGTAATTATTTCCATTTCCCATCCTGTATCACAAAGTGTAATGAATTTATACTATAGTTTATTTGGGGGCGGTAATGCAACATATTGGATGCCAATCGCCATTAAACTCCACTGAAGAAGAGAGGAAGTGAACCGTAGCCTCATATGAACGAGATCAGGATGGAACCCCAAAGAACTTCCGGTGTGTTTGTAAACAACAGCTAGCTAGCTAATTTAGTCTCGTTCAGGGCTCTCCAACCCTGTTCCTGGAGAGCTACCCTCCTGTAGGTTTTCAATCCAACTCCAGTTCTAATTAACCTGATTCATTTTACTAACCAGCTAATTATTAGAATCAGGTGTGCTAGATTAGGGTTGGAGCCAAAACCTACAGGAAGGTAGCTCTCCAGAAACAGGATTGGAGATCTCTGGTCTAGTTTTCTAAAGGTCAAAATTATCGTTTTTAACATAGTATTTGCGGGTGGGATGGTCCTGGGATTAATATATTTTTGAAAATTTATGTTTTTATAGATTTCCCAAAGAAGCATTTCAGCGTGCTGCATTGCCTGCATGGATAGTAATGTTAGCAGCAGGAGGTGACAGCGCCAGGATGTGTATTAGGGTTGAATGGCTGGAACCCGATTACGGAGATTTACCGGGATATACCACCCAAAACCACTCCCTTTTCCTGGGATAAATAACTGCGAAAACCCGGTAAATAATAAAAAATTATTTATATGAACAGCATTGCGTGAAATGGAACAGTTAAATAACATGCAATGTCTAAATCTGGCTTCTCTAGAGCCTCTGCATGATGAATCAACGCTCAGGGTGGGGACAGACAGCCCATCTCAGTATGGAGCGCAGTTCACAATGCATGTAGACCTATCATCTCATCATGGTAAAGGTTTTTCTTGTAGGCCTACATTTTCTACAGCAGAGCCTATGCTACAGTAATATAAAGACCGAATGAGTGTCTTTAATTGTAAAGACTATCATATTTTAAAATTGCATCTGCAGTCTCTCTCTCTCAAATTGCATCCAAAATAGATAATCCTGTACTAGATTAATATATAGCCCTATACATAGATGTCGTAGCTTACCTCTTTCAGGTAATACATTCAATGCAGTATTATCCTTATATTTAGCAAAAATAATGATGCATACGTTTTTAATTTATAGGCTCTGTCTCTACAATATGCAAGCACCTGTGCTCCGCTGGTCTCTCCTTAACTCTTGGAATCCCAGGCAGGAAAAGCTCAACTAGAATAACATGTATACAACATTATTTTTGTAGCATTTCCTACACCAATAGACTATTTGAAGAGGGACGCAAGCTCTTGTTTGCTGAATGTTAAATACAGCAGCCAATAGAACTCACAGGTAGTTTGAAAGGTTATGGGTCTGAATAAATAACTGCTATCGCCTACCGTCATCGCGTGTTTGCTCTTCTTTCAATCTTTGTGAGGAGAAGTAAAAGCCTTCTGCATCTAATTCTAGTCCTATATTATTCAAGGATGTCATTAGAATGATGAAGATAAGGACAACAAAACTTTTTAATTTAACCGTTGAACGCGAGGAAGGAATGAAGCAACAATAGAGAGAGAAAGAGGTAAACTAATAACATTAGGGGAAATATTATGAAAGGTATATATGTGTCAGCCTACTAATTATACAAATAGGCCCTATTAAATTGAAAAAATGTAATGAAATTCTCTAGCCTATAGGCCTACTTGTAACTGTGTAGGCAGCATGTGCTGCACCAGAATTGCATGTTCTCTTCTGCTTTGTCATGGTTTGAATGATGTGCGTAATTCCAGTCCATATAATACAGTATAAAACAGTACAGTACAGTAATACAGTTCACACTCAAATATTAGCCTACTGGAGCTAGTCTAATCTATTTACCCAATGTGTTGTATTGTAACTATTTTATTATAGTGCAAGTACATTCATGACGTCATATGAAAAGTGATTGGGCAAGTTGGTCCGTGTGCATCCGTTGTAACAAGTCTAGGGAAGACAGTCTCCTGTGTTTTGTTACTTATTCTTTCATTAAAGTCAACAAAAGTGATATTCGCCTATGGATTCTTTACATAAAACATAACACTACACCGAAGAGAGCATATAGCTTGCTACATCTATGGGCTTTTATGTTTTTCTGTCGTGCGTAATGTGCAGTAGCCTATATCACATGTATTGGATAACGGCACAATCATTTGAGCTTTTTTGGGCTTGAGCTCACTAAATGTCGTTAATGTAGGGTTCATAAAATGTATTTAATATGGCTCATCAGGTTCAGGTAGCATCAGGTTATAATTTTCATTCTGATCAAAGCTACAATCATATCCAGAAATATTTCTATGCTTTATAATGCTTTTGAATGACACTTCCGGTTTTGTCGGGAAATACTGGGTTACCCGGGAGAAAAGGGATTTATTCTCTGGATTAAACATTTGTAAAATACCATGAAAATATTCAACCTTAATGTTGATGTTGATGTTCAACCTACATGTCCTTCTAATTTTTCTGTCTTATTGGATCATGTTGTCAGGCATGGTTTGTCTGACATGTTATTTCTATGTAAAATATTCTGTAACAAGTGTTGTTTTTGTGCTCAATGGTGGATCTATTCATAATTATTTAGTATTAGTATTATCACTGTGGACAAACTGTTTCCTGTTGAAGTACTTTGATGTGGTATCCAAGTACTAATTTCCTTGCCTTAAAGTATACAACAGTACTTGATATTAAGTTGAACTAAAGCAGTTTTGAATAATTATTCATTTGGAAATTACTGAACCCATTGTCTGCACTTGCTTTCATCAAACATTTGATCAATATGCTGTGTTCTGACAATATCAAGCTAACAATCTATTATCGGTAAAGTTAGCTAGGTAGCTAGCTACATACATAGAAATAGGATAGACTGCCATCCAATAATAGTTTTTTAATGACACAAACGTTAGCTTGATCTACTAAAAGCAACAATGTTAGCTAGCTAATTAACATATTTCATGGCCAAGATGTTCAAATGTTCATAGATGACCAGCAGGGTCAAATAATAATAATCACAGTGGTTGTAGAGTGTGCAACAGGTCAGCACCTCAGGAGTAAATGTCAGTTGGCTTTTCTTAGCCGATCATTCAGAGTATCTCTACCGCTCCTGCTGTCTCTAGAGAGTTGAGAGAGAGAACTTAAATTCACACAGGACACCAGATAAGACAGGAGAAATACTCCAGATGTAACAGACTGACCCTAGCCCCCTGACACAAACTATTGCAGCATAAATACTGGAGGCTGAGACAGGAGGGGTCAGGAGACACTGTGGCCCCGTCCGACGATACCACCGGACAGGCCCAAACAGGCAGGATATAAGCCCACCCATTTTGCCAAAGCACAGCCCCCACACCACTAGAGAGATATCTTCAACCACCAACTTACTATCCTGAGACAAGTTCGAGTATAGCCCACGAAGATCTCACCCACGGCACGAACCGTGGGGGAGGGTGGGTGCCAACCCGGACAGGAAGATCACATCAGACTCAACCCACTCAACTGGCGCACCCCTCCTAGGAATGGCATGGAAGAGCACCAGTAAGCAAGTGACTCAGCCCCTGTAATAGGGTTTGAGGAAGAGAATCCCAGTGGAGAGAGGGGAACCGGCCAGGCAGAGACAGCAAGGGCAGTTCGTTGATCCAGTGCCTTTCCATTCACCTTCACACTCCTGGGCCAGACTACACTCAATCATAGGACCTGCTGAAGAGATGAGTCTTCAATAAAGACTTAAAGGTCGAGACCGAGTCTGCGTCTCTCACATGGATAGGCAGACCATTCCATAAAAATTGAGCTCTATAGGAGAAAGCCCTGCCTCCAGCTGTTTGCTTAGAAATTCTAGGGACAGTAAGGAGGCCTGTGTCTTGTGACCGTAGTGTACTTGTAGGTATGTAGGGCAGGACCAAATCGGAAAGATAGGTAGGAGCAAGCCCATGTAATGCTTCGTAGGTTAGCAGTAAAACCCCTAGCCTTAACAGGAAGCCAGTGTAGAGAGGCTAGCACTGGAGTAATATGATCACATTGTTTGGTTCTAGTCAAGATTCTAGCAGCTGTGTTTAGCACTAACTGAAGTTTATTTAGTGCTTTATCCAGGTAGCCGGAAAGTAGAGCATTGCAGTAGTCTAACCTAAAAGTGGAAAAAGCATGGCTAAATTTTTCTGCATCATTTTAGGACAGAACGTTTCTGATTTTTGCAATGCTACGTAGATGGAAAAAAGCTGTCCTTGAAACAGTCCTGATATGTTCATCAAAATTGAGATCAGAGTCCAGAGAAACGCCGGGGTCCTTCACAGTTTTATTTGAGACGACTGTACAATCATCAAGATTGTCAGATTCAACAGAAGATCTCTTTGTTTCTTGGGACCTAGAACTAGCATCTCTGTTTTGTCCGAGTTTAAAAGTAGAACATTTGCCGCCATCCACTTCCTTATGTCCGAAACACAGGCTTCCAGGGAGTGCACTATTGGGGCTTCACCATGTTTCATCGAAATGTACAGCTGTGTGTCATCCGCATATCAGTGAAAGTTAACATTATGTTTCCGAATGACATTACCAAGAGGTAAAATATATATTCCTACACTTAAATTACCCTTGCCTAACGATTGCGTCTGAAGCTGGGCTTGCAGCACAGCTATCCTCGCCATAAGGCAATCGTTCTCCTGTATATTTTGAGTACAGCGACTGCAATTAGAAGTCATAATGTTAATGTTACTACTTAGCTTCGGCTGGTGGAGGTCCTGACAAACCACGTCCAGATAAAGCATCCAGGGTGAAAAAGTTGAATGAAAAAAGTTGAGGGAAATACTAGAAATATAAACGGTAATTAAAAAGTAAAAACTGTAAAGTTGGCAGGTAGCAAAGTAAGGTTAGCAACAAAGTAAGGTTAGCAACAAAACGCACAGCAGCACGTAAACAAGTACTAGACACTATTCAATCATCTCTTGTTTTGGAGTAAGATGGATGTCTAAACCCACTAACCATTTATGTAGGCGTTCTTTGTATGATATGAAATAAAGTGTTGAGTATAGTGTCTTTT
Source organism: Salmo salar (assembly GCF_965601325.2). Taxonomy (NCBI): domain Eukaryota; kingdom Metazoa; phylum Chordata; class Actinopteri; order Salmoniformes; family Salmonidae; genus Salmo; species Salmo salar. The sequence goes on along the minus strand of NC_138302.1, from coordinate 67,884,707 downwards.
TTAGTAAGTGAACATTCCCAGTTTGTCTGTTTTATTTGGTTGTCACTTACCCTCATTTTGTCTGATATTGCACAGATTTGCAGCAGAAGCTGATGTCCTTGAAAGGGGATACTTAGTCAGTTGCACAACTGAATGCATTCAACCGATATGTGTCTTCCGCATTTAACCCAACCCCTCTGAATCAGAGAGATGTGGGGGCTTCCACGGCGCCTGGTCAACAGTTGTTGTTGGGGGTTAACTGCCTTGCTCAAGGGTAGAATGGCAGATTCTTCCACCTTGCCGGTTCCGGGATTCAAACCAGTGACCTTTGGTTACTGGCCCAACACTCTTTGTGCAGGTGTAAGTATTCCTGTATGGCTGACCTAGGATACAACCCCTGTCCACAACAGCACTTCATACCCACAAAGCAGTGTCCATTATCCTACCAAAACCATGATCTTGGTTGGGCTAGGATAACAGTACTTTAGATCTTAGGCTACTAGGTCTTTGTCTCACTTTGTCTTTCCTTGATTCCTCGCATCATATCTCCTCACCTGTACTGTATAGCAACTGTATTGGAGGAGAAGGTACAAGGTCCCTCACCTTTGACCTTCTCCAAATGATTTTGAGAAGGAGGCGGTGAGAGGACTCGAGGAAGGATGAATTGAGAAAGAGCCTAGCACTCACCCCTCTGCTACACTCACTGACCTCCTTCTCTGCATCAACCTCAGCAGCCAGCAGAGCAGACTGTGTGAACTGAGTCAATCTAGCATCCACAGAATTCATTTTGTGGGTATTTCATTCTGCTACATTGAGTCAGATCACACAGTCGGCGGCTGAGTTATACTGTCTGTTGTGTAAGAGGTGGTGAAAGGGGTGTGACTAGCAGAGGTGAGCTGCAGGTAAGTTGTAGTAGCCACTGTGATGTGATGTCATCCACCTGAGACTTGAAGTAGTGTCTCCTCCTGTTTATCATGAATGTATCTACAGTGAACAAAAATATAAATGCAACAATATCAAAGATTTTAAAGAGTTACAGTTCATATAAGGAAATCAGTCAATTGAAATAAATGCATTAGGCCCTGGATTTCACATGACTGGGAACACAGATATGCATCTGTTGGTCACAGATATCTTTTTTTAAAAAAGTAGGGGAGCAGATCAAAAAAGTAGGCAATATCTGGTGTGACCACCATTTGCTTCATGCAGCGCAACATCTCCTTCGCATAGAGTTGATCAGGCTGTTGATTGTGGCCTGTGTAATGTTGTCCCACTCGTCTTCAATGGCTATGCAAAGTTCTGGATATTGGCTGGAACTGGAACACGCTGTCGTACACATCGATCCAAACATGCTCAATGGGTGACATGTCTGGTGAGTGTGTAGGCCATGGAAGAACTGGAACATTTTCAGCTTCCAGGAATTGTGTACAGATCCTTGCGAGATGTTGCCGTGCATTGTCAAGCTGAAACACAAGGTGATGGCGGCCGATGATTGCCACAACAATGGTCAGCAATTGTGTTTGTTGTCTGTAGCTTATGGCTGTCCATACCATAACCCCACTGCCGCCGTGGGGCACTCTGTTCACAATACTGACATCAGGAAACTGCTCACCCACATGACGTCTGCCATCTGCCCGGAACAGTTGAAACCGGGATTCCTCCATGAAGAGCACACTTCTCCATCGTGCCAGTGGCCATCGAAGGTGAGCATTTGCCCACTGATTTCGGTTACGATGCCAAACTGCAGTCAGGTCAAGACCATGGTGAGGACGACGAGCATGCAGATAAACTTCCCTGAGACGGTTTCTGACAGTTTGACCAGAAATTCTTCAGATGTGCAAACCCACAATTTCATCAGCTATCCGGGTGCCTGGTCGCAGATGATCCTGAAGGTGAAAGTCCTGGGCTGGCATGGTTACGGTTGTGAGGCCGGTTGGACGTACTGCTAAATTCTTTAAAACGACGTTGGAGGCGGCTTATGGTAGAGCAATAAACATTCAATTCTCTGGCAACAGCTTTGGTGGACATTCCTGCAAGCAGCATGACAATTGCACACTCCCTCAAAACTTGAGACATCTGTGGCATTGCGTTGTGACAAAACTGCACATTTTAGAGTGGCCATTTATTGTTCTCAGCACAAAGTGTTCTTGTGTAATGATCACGCTGTTTAATCAACTTCTTGATATGCCACACCTGTCAGGTGAATGGATTACGTTGGCAAAGGAGAAATGCTCACCTACAGGGATATAAACAAATTGGTTTTACAGAATTTGAGGGAACATTTTTGTTGTTGTTGCATATTGAACATTTCTGGGATCTTTTATTTCAACTCATGAAACATGGGACCAACACTTCTCATGTTACAGTTATATTTTTGTTCAGTATATACAGTGCCTTCAGAAAGTATTCAGACACCTTGACATTTTGTTACGTCTGAATACTTTCCGAAGGCACTGTATAACTTGTTTGTTCAGTTTTTTTGGTTAGATCACGAAATACTAACTTGTCATTTTGTAATGCAATTATGGCGTGCTGCAGCACCAGATGTGGGGAATCTCTTGGATGTGCGTGCATATAAAATGTGTTATTGTTTTGACAGTTGAAAAGGTCTATAGAAATGTGGGTACAATTTGGTGGACAAACTACAAATCGCACCTTTTAAAACCTCTTACAGGTCGGACCCTTTTTTCCCACCTAAAATGACATACCCAAATCTAACTGCCTGTTACTCAGGACCTGAGGCAGGGATATGCATATTCTTGATACTATTTGAAAGGAAACACTTTGAAGTTGTTGGAAATGAGAAATTAATATAGGAGAATATAACACATTAGATCTGGTAAAAGATAATAAAACCCCCCCCCCAAAAAAACTTTTTCTAAAAAAAATAATTTGTTCCATCATCTTTGAAATGCAAGAGAAAGGCCATACATTAACATAGGAGCCTAGGTGTAATTTAGATTTTGTCCACAAGATGGCAGCAGGTGTGTGCAAAGTTTCAGACTGATCCAGTGAAGAATTGCCAGGAGTTTGCCCAAATGTGCAGAATTAGTTAATTTATACATTTACAAGTACATAACTATAGAGAACATACAAAATGCTATGGTAATAAAAAATTCAGAATGTACACACTCCCAGGAATGTCATATATAATGGATCATTAGCTTCCCTACAGAAAAGACACATCTAGATGGCTGGGCGGGGTGGGTGTGGAGCCAGAGACAGCAGTGGGGTCAAACAGTAGAACTCAGTTCCGACATTTTTTCAAACAAAACTACACTACATTTTATCTCTGGGACCCTCAGGATTACAAATCAGAGCAAGATTACTGAATGTAAGTACATTATTTAGCCTCAGAGGTGAATGTATCAAACCAGTTGCTGTGCACTATCCTCAGAAAATAGCATGGTATTATATATATATATATATATATATATATAACTTTAACAAGGCACACCTGTTACAGTTTTTGACAATTGCTTACACATGATATCTGAAACTATGGCTCATTTTCTCTAGACTCTACACACAAAACCCCAAAACACACACACAACATGCAAAACGTCACACATCTCCTGCAAAACAAACACTTCATTCCAAACAATTTTAACTCTTCTCAAAATTGTTTTTGCACCAAAACTCTACACACAAACCATAAACTGATCAGCTCTTATACACACAGATTTGAAAAATGTAAAAACACTACCATCTTGTGTCTTTTGCATGTTCAGTGTGCAGTGGAGTCCACGGCAGTTCATCATAGCACTCACATGTACATGTACAAATATATACAGTATGTATGCATATTCAGTATATATTTACCATATAAACAGAAATGCAAGGGGGGAAAAATAAAATGTATTTCTTTCTCAAAACATATTATTTTCATCCATATTTTGGGATGAACAGTAACAGACAAAACAAATACAGTAGAAGATAAACAAATAGGCTTGTTACTATAAAGACAAAAACAATTAGGGTGCATCCTGTCTCCTATGTGGGTCTGGCCACAACACCTCATCAACATCACAAGCGATGTTCTCTCTGGCTAAACAGCGGGGGAAGTAGCGTCTGGAGTGACGTATCCAGCCCTGGCATGCCTCCTCGTCTGTCACCACAGGCCTCCTTTTTGTCCTCGTCTCCCTCTTACCCTCTCCAAAATTTGCCTCCATTGTTGTCCAAACCAAGAAAGCCAACCTGAAGCCTATTTATAGCGCTCAATCTCTGATTTCTAAGTGAAGAAATTAGCTATAAGTGTTTTCACATGTGAGCACTGGGTGTAGGTAATCGGTAAATGAGTGTGGCATTTTGAATAGCAGTGTTTTCCAAACGAAACACAGGATCTGTTAGTTTTGAAAGATGTGTCTAATGTAGAGAACTGTGTTTAGTGTTTAGCAAAAAGTGTGTTTTAAAATTGCAAATTGAGTGTAAAGCAGATAACGTGCTTGCAGTTTTGCATACTTGGTCTGAAGATTAGGTACATGAGTTAATGGTTTCACTGAGTGTGCCTCAAGTACCACTTTTAATGTGTAAGCGATTGTAAAAAAACTAATTGAAATGCATTCCAGGTGACTACCACATGAAGCTGGTTGAGAGAATGCCAAGAGTATGCAAAGCTGTCAAGGCAAAGGGTGGCTACTTTAAAATACAGTTGAAGTCGGAATTTTACATACACCTTAGCCAAATACATTTAAACTCAGTTTTTTTTTTTTTTACAATTCCTGACATTTAATCCTAGTAAAACTTATTTTAAGAATGTGAAATGTCAGAATAATAATAAAGATAATTATTTATTTAAGTTTTTATTTATTTCATCACATTCCCAGTGGGTCAGAAGTTTACATACACTCAATTAGTATTTGGTAGCATCGCCTTTAAATTGTTTAACTTGGGTCAAATGTTTCGGGTAGCCTTCCACAAGCTTCCCACAATAAGTTGGGTGAATTTTGGCCCATTCCTCTTGACAGAGCTGGTGTAACTGAGTCAAGATTGTAGGCATCCTTGCTCACACACACTTTTTCAGTTCTGCTCACAAATGTTGTATAGGATTGAGGTCAGGTCTTTGTGATGGCCACTCCAATACCTTGACTTTGTTGTCCTTAAGCCATTTTACCACAACTTTGGAAGCATGCTTGGGGTCATTGTCCATTTGGAAGACCCATTTGCGACCAAGCATTAACTTGCTGACTGATGTTTTCAGGTTTTCCCTGTGGCTCAGTTGGTAGAGCATGGTGTTTGCAATGCCAGCATGGTGTGTGCAACGCCAGGGTTGTGGGTTCGATTCCCACGGGGGGCCAGTACAAAAAAAATAAAAAATAAATAATAAAATAAAAAACAAATGCATGAAATGAAATGTATGTATTCACTACTGTAAGTTGCTCTGGATAAGAGCATCTGCTAAATGACTAAAATGTAATGTAAATGATGTCTTGAGATGTTGCTTCAATATCTCCACATAATTTTCTTACCTCATGATGCCAACTATTTTGTGAAGTGCACCAGTCCCTCCTGCAGCAAAGCACCCCCACAACATGATGCTGCCACCCCCGTGCTTCACAGTGGGATGGTGTTTTTCGGCTTGCAAGCATCCCCCTTTTTCCTCCAAACATAACCATGGTCATTATGGCCAAATAGTTCTATTTTTGTTTCATCAGACCAGAGGACATTTCTCCAAAAAGTACGATCTTTGTCCCCATGTGCAGTTGCAAACCGTAGTCTGGCTTTTTTATGGCGGTTTTGGAGCAGTGGCTTCATCCTTGCTGAGAGGCCTTTCAGGTTATGTCGATATAGAACTCGTTTTACTGTGGATATAGATACTTTTCTACCCATTTCCTCCAGCATCGTCACAAGGTCCTTCGCTGTTGTTCTGGGATTGATTTGCACTTTCCGCACCAAAGTACGTTCATCTCTAGGAGACAGAACACGTCTCCTTCCAGAGCGGTATGACGGCTGTGTGGTCCCATGATGTTTATACTTGCGTACTATTGTTTGTACAGATGAACGTGGTACCTTCAGGCATTTTGAAATTGCTCCCAAGGATGAACCAGACTTGTGGAGGTCTACAACTTTTTTTCCTGAGGTCTTGGCTGATTTTCCCATGATGTCAAGCAAAGAGACACTGAGTTTGCGGGTAGGCCTTGAAACACATCCACACCTCCAATTGAATCAAATTATATCAATTAGCCTATAAAACCATGATGACATCTTCTGGAATTTCCCAAGCTGTTTAAAGGTACAGTCAACTTAGTGTATGTAAACTTCTGACCTACTGGAATTGTAAAACAGTATATTATAAGTGAAATAATCTGTCTGTAAACAATTGTTGTTGAATTACTTGTGTCATGCACAAAGTATATGTCCTAACCGACTTGCCAAAACTATAGTTTGTTAACAAGAAAGGTGTGGAGTGGTTGAAAAACGAGTTTTAATTACTTTAAAAAAAAATTTTAAAGTGAGACTTTCACTGGACCGTTGAGGCCAATTAATTTTAATGACTCCAACCTAAGTGTATGTAAACTTCCGACTTCAACTGTATATTTGGATTTGTTTAACACTTTTTTGGTTACTATATGATTCCATATGTGTTATTTCATAGTTTTGATGTCTTCACTATTATTCTACAATGTAAAAATAGTACAAAAATTCATAAAAACCCCTGAATGAGTAGGTGTGTCCAAACGTTTGACTGGTACTGTAAATTTTGGATTGAGACAACATAAGCAGTGTTTACCATCAATGCAGTCTCTGCTAAAGCGGGAACATTGCCTTTTAATTTCAATTACGCTGTAAAACTGAATTTCCGTAATGCGGATTGAATAGAGAATTACTTTTGAAAAGACAGCCTGAAATTTCAGCCTGTTTTGGTGGGATGGAGTTTTGGCCTGCCTGGTGACATCACCAAGCGGTAAATTAGTTAACAGACCAATAAGAAAGTTCCAACAGCTAATTTTCAGTTTTCCCCCCTCTCTACTCAGACAAATTCCAGACTGTCCTAGTACCTGTTGCTTGAGGACATGCTCTTTGCTAAGAAGCTATAAATTATATATATATTTACCATTTTAATTGAAAACAATCACAGTGAGGTACTTAATTGTTACCCAATTTTTGTTTGATATTGAGATAAAAACAGCTGCTTTGATCCTGTTTAAAAAGCAGCTTTTTGTTTGAATGTTGTGGGCATATCCCAACAACAAAATGGTGTGGGCGTATACTGGTCAATAAAAATGACACGTCTCAAGCCAAAAACATGACAACATCCTCTGAGGAGATAGCAAGCATTTTTTAAACCGTGTGTTTGAGATACAAGTTTGAGATGGGGTTTTTGAAGTGTTTCTCTCACTTATGCTTTTGCCACAAATACAAGTATAGGATGAATCAAAAACACTATTTGGGTATAAGTTAAGATGTGCTTTTAAAAGTGAGACTTTCACTGGACAGTTAAGGCCAAGGCCTGAGTAAGGACTCTATAAATATGACTGACTATTACATGAAACACTTCAAGGAGACATTTTTTTAGCAGAAGACTACAGCAAGAGATTTAACCAAAAAATATTTATTCCATTTGGATGATGTAGATATTTACATTGAATGCATCATATTCTTGGCACGTTGACAAACAAGTCAAAATGAACAAACAAGACATGGTGAACATGCTGAAAAACGATAAACAAGCAGTGAGCGATTTAATGACATTCACAGCATTACTGACAACTGATTATTATGCTGATCATTACTTATGCGTTTACACATATATTAGTAGTTATTTCAATTGATTTGTCATGATACTACAGGTGCTAAAAAACAGCAGCATTTTAGACATTGAGAAATAGAGCCAAACACATTCTAGATATAGCAGATCACTGATGCAACATGAAAAAAGTCAATCAGTTTAGATTTTAACTAGATGAAGATGACCTTGATTGAAAAAAATAGATGTGCAAAACCACCTTAATATGTCTGATTTTATACCAGACATATATATATAAAAAAAAAATACTACCTACAATTTATGTCCCCACCTAGAGTCCGATTCCAAATATCACATCTTCTGCAGCGGGTAAACGCAATAGTTGGTTTAATAGGAAATTCACAAAATAAAAAACAGCTTTTTAAAAAAACACTTGTTAACAGACAAATGGTTGGACAAAAACTAAGAACAAGGAGTATTACATTTAGTTTACACAGACAGCCAATTCTGATCTTTGCCAAATGATTGGCAAAAGAGTTGATCTGATTGGTTAAAAGGCCAATTAGTGGACAAAGTTCAGAACTGGGCTGCCTGTGTCAGACACTTTACAATTTGATGAAAAGCCATATGTCATGTATATAAAAAAGGTTTCACATCAGATTGAGTGTATTATGAACACTCACACACATACAAAACACACTCACAGGCACACATACCCTGATAGTGGGGTGAATCACCATTGAACTGGATTCCAGTTGTCTAGACGGCTGCGTTTAGACTGGCAGCCTAATTCTGATATTTTTTTCACTAATTGTTTTTTGGACCAATCAGATCAGCTCTGAGAAAGATCTGATAAGATTGGTCAAAAGACCAATTTGTGGAAAAAAGATCCGGATTGGGATGCCTGTCTAAACACAGCCGATTAAACAAGTATTTTTTTTTAAAAGAACCTTAAAGAGGAAATCAGCAGTCGCTACATACATTTTTGGACTTATAAATGAATGATTCTTGAAGAATAAAATGTATAAATGCCTCCATTAGAACCCAAAATCTAAGCTTTTACTCCAATGTTTGTAAACAAAGTAAATGTAAACAAACACTATATAGCCTCAAAACATGGTTAAAACTCAATGTTGATATCATGGATGGTCAGCCCATGCATCCATAGCTCTAGCTATGAATTTCTCCAGCCCATCCATCAGCTTTTTACCGAAACTGGGGCAGGGATTACGCTTCGCTATTGTTTCCTCTGCCGATTGCCGCTTTAGATAGATTCAGATGCACTCTTTTCAAATAGCGCTGCAAGGATTTTTTTCATTTTATAGCAATTTGCATTGATTTCTGATTGAGTAGATGAAGTAGCCACGGTGAGTGATGTCACTTTGGTTTCTAGGGCCTGGATTCAATCAGATCAAGCATTAACCAGTGGTAGCTGGTGTTTAGGAGGTGCTGGAGGTGGAACTGTTATAGAGCCGTCTAATCGAAGCCACACCCGTCCCACTCACGTTAGAAGTTCAGAACGAGAAAGTGTAGGCTATATAGAAATAATGACACTCAAATTGAACATCATTAACCTTAATAATGAGGATTCATATCAGCCTAATCGAGGTGTATATTACAACACATTCCAGTGTTCAAACTATAACAAGGCTGCATGGGATTATTACTAATGCGACTCGGCACATAAAATGGAAATGTCCGCAATAGGTATCACGCCGGGAGTCGCTTCCTGATTTGACAGCTCTAACACAGTTACACCTCCGACATTCCATGAATAAAAGCAATGAAACTGCTATGCAGTTGTCGGTTATCGCGGGTTAAGGAAGAACTGATTGAATCTAAACTTTGTGCGCTGTCACTCATCACTGGTGGGCGGGGACTGTGAACAGGGCTTCTTCTGGCATCCGTGAAATGTCTACATTCTGTACAATGAAAAGAGAGAGCAGTCAGTACTAGGACACATTAGGTTAGTTTAATTGAACCTTTCTCTCTCTATTTAGCCGTGTTCACATTGGCAGTTTGAAGTGACTCAAATCCTATTTATTTGCATATCCGATTGGAAATCGGTTCTTTTTCCTGCAGTCTGAACAGCCCAAAAGTACATAGGATCGGATATTTCTGTGTGTCTGAACGGTCAAATCAGATTTATTTGCCCTCAAGTGGTTTATTATTCGGCATATTTATTTTTTCATTTTTTATTTAACTAGGCAAGTCAGTTAAGAACAAATTCTTATGCATCTTGTTGCTTGCGTGTGGTAGCAAACTAGCTTCTTCATTGTTTACATACAAATGAGTGAATGTGCTAGAAAGTTAAACAGCTACCTAGCTAGCTAGTTGACTGCTGTGGCTAGCCAAAAAGGACTAGTTTTGAAAGTTGGATCATCTTATCATCTTGAGACTTTAAGTGTTCTTACACTATGATTTTGAACATTCAAAGCAACTGGGAAACATCCATGGCAGGCATTATTGTCACCTTAACATGCTACATAACGTCTCAGTGATTGGTAGTGGTGCTCAGGCTTCCTATCAGCCTACATACCAGTCATTACTGTGACAACTAGTGTAGCCTTGTCAGAAAATCAACGCTGTCTAAACAAACAAATCCGATTTGGTAACTTGCTGTTTGGACAGTCAGTAGTCCAAAACGGATTTAAAAAACGTATTTGAGCATTAAGGCCTGCAGTGTGAACAAGGCTTTTGAGAGTGCAAGCCCAGTAAGGGTGCTTCTGTCTGGGGTACCTACCTCCGGCCTGTCCCTGTGGGTGTTCACAGCTTCCACATTCAACCAGACAGACTCTACTTTACATCCTACATGGACAGGATGGGAGACAAAACAAAACAGGTTCCTTCGTCAGACCACTAGAGAGCAGCAGCAGAACACTGGGTCTAATACACAGATCAACACTACTAAGGTACATAAAATATAGGTGCAGTGTAAAGGATCCAGGTGTTCCGAATCAAATGGATAAATACATGTCATTGGAGTAAATATGCATGGAATAAAGCAGGGGCGCAACTTTGGTTTTATACTGAATAAAAATATAAAACACTACAGCACACAATATCACTTTTTGTATCACAGTGTAATGATAGAACTGTGGGAGGGCATACACAAAAATGCTATTTCAGAATGTGTGTGTGGGGGGGGGGGTCAGGTCCCCAGTGAAAGTTGCACCCCTGAAATAAAAGCATCTCATTGAAACCACTATGCTGTGTTTATTAATACACTTTCATGCAGTTATTGATAATAGTGTACTCACCATACGCCACAGGGGTCAGCTTCAATACAGTGTGCAAAGGGCACTTCAGGTAAGGCAGCTCCTCTGAAGAACAAAAACAGAACAATGTTGTAAAAGCCTAAATGGATTCAACTGAGTTGTGTTAGAGCTACTAAAATCATATATCAATGCTTATCTGATCATGACTGATGAACAGCACATGCAGAACACTCACTCTCCTATAGGCTCAGTTTGTTATCGAATAGTAGGAATTAAACTGTAATACTGGGGTGTGTTGGGTATTTCAAGAGATATACGGTACCTGCACTCTTATCCAGGAAGTAAGCGAGCAGGCAGCGCATGACAGCCTGGTGACAGATGACCAGGACGTTCTCCTGCCTCTCCAGCTCCATGATGACTGGCTCCAACCGCTGCACCAGGTCCTCATAGGACTGAGGGGACAATCAGAGGCCTGTTAACACACACACTTTGTCAGTCAGTGTTTGTGCTGTGATGGACTCACCTCTCCTTTAGGGTAGCGGTAGCGGTATTTGTCCTGGTCTCTAAGTGAAAACTCCACAGGGAAATGTACCTGGATCTCCTCATACATCATCTCTTCACACACACCCTAGGAGAGGGAGACAAAGCAAAACAAGCTGTTGAACAGCAGGGTTAGGAGACATGGGAAGTGGGAACCACCAATCACATTGGCTGACTCAGAGCATATTCGTAGATACACTATGAAAGAATAAATACAAACAAAATACCAAGTCAAAACACACACGCAACGAAAAACAAAAATATTGTTTAACAGCAGGCTTAGGAGACATCACATTGAAATTAAAAGGACACATTAAATTCATATTTTAGGCTAAAATACAAACAAATGTTGCTTACACACACACACACACACACACACACACACACACCCGACTTACAGCATCGATCTCGTTGAGAGCCTTCCACTGCTCGTAGGGCAGAGCCACGGCCTCAGCTGTCTGAATGGTTCTCTTCATCTGGCTGGTCCACACCTTGAGATTCTTAATGTTCTGCTCCTCGATAAACTTCCCCAGACACTTTGCAAACTGACCAACAAGCAAGGGAGAGAAAGATTGTTAAATATACATTTTTATTACGAAAAGACAGAAGGACAAACCAACAAACCTCCTTGCCCCTGACAGACAGGCCTGAGTCTCCTCCGATGCATCCTTTGACATTGAGGTCACTCTCTCCATGGCGACACAGGTAGATGGAGCGTGGTGTGATGTGGATGTTCATTAGGTAGTAGACGATGCGGCTCTGGATGTGGTCCAGCACCCTGTTCACCAGGTATCTCCGGCCCACGTCCATGATCTTAATGTAGGACAGATCCCTGGGGTGGGGGATGGAGTAGGAGTGACTATCAGATCTATTAGCAGTGTGAGGTTAAGACTGCTGACCTTGTCCATGTGTATTCTGAGTGTGTGTTTGCATTCTCACTTGTCCAGTATCTTGTCAGAGCGTATTCTGAAACCACTAGTGTGTGTGTGTGTGTGTGCTCACTTGTCTAGAACCTCATCCAGTGGCTGGTAAGAGTTCTCGTAGCACTTGATTCTCTTCATGAAGTCCTCGATGACCTCCTCTGTATTACAGTCTATGTAGTCAGGACTACCCAGCTTCACTTGCTGCACGGACAGATAGGAAAAACAGACAGTAAGAGGAAATGAGTCGAGAGAAAAAGAGGAAAAACATCTTGCTTGTCTGAATGTTTCCCAGGGTATATCAATAGAAAGATAGTACAAATTATTCACCAGGAGGCCTGTCACACAGGAATATCAATTATTAAAATAGTAGTCTTGAATTTTATGAGCAATTATGCTTAATAATGTCTGATCTTTCATACAACCAGTGACACACACACAGTGCTGAAAGATAGCAGATGTCACGCACCACTATGTTCTCCGCAATGACATCAGGGTCTTCACACACAGACTCCACAAAGAACACCTAAGGTTGAAAATGAAGATTTAGTATAAAATACATTACAGTGAAATATACTGTACACTATAAGGTAGTGAAGCCAATAACTACAGATACTAACGGTGGTTCCATACCTTAAAGCTGTTCTGCTTTGCAAACCTGGTGATGGTCCATCTCCTCTCCCTGGTGGTGTTAGTGGCATCAAACACCTGAGGTAAGGAAGATCAAACCCCAGTCAGTCACAACATCCTCATTGCATTCAGGTTAGGAGTCCCGGCAGCACCAAGCAAAACATGAACATGTATAGGAGTTGCTGCGCTTACCCAAACAAGTCTTGTAGACTGAAGAGCAATAGTGGGGAAAAGGATGCACACGCCAAAACACAAGTTATTCTTTGCATAGTAGGCTAGATTAATTACATACCTGTATACTGAATTTAACATTCAAGACAGCCCTGGCATTTGAATACATGTACCTAATGTACATAAATACATTCAGTAAATGTAATTACCAAGCAAGAAATAACTATTGGCGTGTGCACCCTTTCCCCACTACTCAGCAACATCCTCATTCACACTGTGATCATGAACCAAACAAGTCCCCGTGGGCCTGATCTACTCTACTCACCGCCACCTGGCCCCCCTCCACAGTCAGGTACTGGTGCACATCCTTCAGCGCCGTCAGTGCACACTGCCTATGGGTGAACACGTACACAACAGAATCAGAAAGACGGCACGAAACTCCTTAAAAGAGAATGTAGGTACAGATCTATGATAATTGACTGAATTGAAACTTTGCTAAAATAAAGCAACTGGGTGAAATTGCACGTTGCAGATATTAAATGTAAATAGCTACTTATTTGTATCTGCCTAGTAGAGCCCAACAAAGAGCCTATTCCCTGTAACTTTGGCCTGTAGTGAGAGATAAGTGAATAGAGTGTTGGGTTAGGCCTAACTTGTCCCATGCATTTCAATCCATCAGCCCTTCTCCAGCCTCACCTCCTGATCTTCAGCCCCTCTTCATTGTCTGGATGGAAGAACTCAAAAGACTTGTAGATCTTCACACACTCCCTCCTGTACTGACCCACATTGAACTCTAAAACAACATAGATACTTTTAGTCAAGATGAACATGTTTGTAGTGTAAACCCTATTCCCTGTGTGTATGTGTCCATGTGTGTGCGAGAGAGAGAGAAAGAGCTAGACCTAGTACCTTTGGTCGGCACACCAATCCAGTTGAGATAGCGGGTCAGCTTCTTGGAGATGTAGGTCTTCCCTCTCGCTGGGAGGCCCACCGTCACAATGAGGGTGGGACAGTTGGTCATACATACTGAGAGAGAAAGAGGAGATACAGAAAAATAGGAAGAGAGAGACAGAAAGTTTAATGAACACAGACATTGTGAATATCAGTGGAAGCTACAGTCTATTGTTGAATCAAGTGGGACCTTGCGCCATTAATGCAGAATCTAATCGAACAACTCAGACCTTAATTAAGGCGTAGACTGGATGGAGTAGCTTTGGGTGATCATTTGAGTGAAGGTAAAGCAGACAGAAACAGATACATGCATTCACAATAAGAATTGAAACCCCTAACATATTTGAGCCAACTGAGGAACAATGAGAATGTAGAGTGGAGAGAGGAGAAGTAGGCATGAATTGTGTTGTTGACAGATGGAATCTAGGAATAAAAATAGATAAATGAATAAATAAATTGCTCGCACACCCCTCTCTCTCGCACACCCCTACTCTTACGATAAGTACCATGGGATCTTTAATGACCTCAGAGAGTCAAGACACCCGTTTAACGTCCCATCCGAAAGACGGCACCCTACACATCCCCTCTCTTCCCCCCTGCAACTCTACCCCAGGTCATGGCTGTAAAAGAGAATACGTTCTTAGTCAATTTACCAGGTAAAATAAGGGTTAATTAAAGAAATATGTCCTCTAAGGAAATGTTCTTCATAAAACCGTCTGGGGCAATCCCTGTTGGGACCCGAACCCACAGTGAAGGGACATATGGAAGTTCTGGAGTGAATCGGTAGGTTTTCCTCAACTGTTTCTTTTGGACTTTTGACGATAGTTGGCTGCCTGTTATTCTGCAGCGCAACAATAACAGTGGCTCATATTGATTGTTTACCAGTCCCTTCTCAATGCTGCTGGGCCATGGACAGGTGGTCCAAAGAAACAAATACACAAACAGGCGCTCCTGTGCTGTCATTTCCATAAGTTCAACGTCGCCGTCACTGTGCATATATTTGCTCAAATGATGTTTAAAGGGCGGCTGAACTCACAGAATTTGCCTGGGCTCATTAAGAAAAACGAGATTTGCGTCTTGGGTGGGGGGGAGGGGGCAGTTGTAACACTGACCAAGATGAGGACGGACAGTGAAGAGCGACCTGGACGTCTCGGCCAGCGGAGGCCTTGAGTGGATGTTGAACTGGATGTGGAATGAGCTAGACGGCACAGAGTTTTTAACATGCGTCCGGACACCATCTTGTAGAGCAAAGAGAGCGAGCTGTCTGTCGCAGCCAAGTGGAAGCTGTGGCTTAGCGGAGGACGCTGCTAACTTGTACAACACATTTCTACTACAAGTCATCTCACAGGCTCTTTGTGCTAATTACACAAATATACACTGAGAGTACAAACATTAGGATCACCTTCCTAATATTGTGTTGCACCCCCTTTTGCCCTCAGAAAAGCCTCAATTCATGGTATGGAATCTACAAAGTGTCAAAAGCTTTCCACAGTGAGTTGGCTGGATGTCCTTTGGGTGGTGGATCATTCTCGATACACACAGGAAACTGTTGATCGTGAAAAACTCAGCAACGTTGCAGTTCTTGACATACTCAAACCGGTGCCAGTGGCACCTACTAGCATACCCAATTCAAAGGCACTTACATTTTTGTCTTGCCCATTCACCCTTTGAATGGCACACATACACAATACATGTCTCAATTGTCTCAAGGTTTAACAATCCTTCTTTAACCTGTCTCCTCCCTTTCATATACACTGACTGAAGTGGATTTAACAAGTGACATCAAAAGGGATCATAGACGGACCAGGTGAAAGCTATGTCATGGAAAGAGCAATTTTGTTTTGTATACTCAGTGCATTGGTTCAATATCACCTTCTCATGATATATAGCCATCACTATATTTTTCTATCTTTACTTTATGCTACAATACTGTATTGATTGTTGCTATTAAAAACGGACACTCCAGCTTTTTATATTTCATTTTTTTCCTGTTGAGAAATAATATCCCATGTATAAATCCAGTAATGTACAGTCGTGGCCAAAAGTTTTGAGAATGACAAATATTAATTTCCACAAAGTTTGCTGCTTCAATGTCTTTAGATATTTGTGTCAGATGTTACTATGGAATACTGAAGTATAATTACAAGCATTTCATAAGTGTCAAAGGATTTTATTGACAATTACATGAAGTTGATGGAAAGAGTCAATATCTGCAGTGTTGACCCTTCTTTTTCAAGACCTCTGCAATCCGCCCTGGCATGCTGTCAATTAACTTCTGGGCCACATCCTGACTGATGGCAGCCCATTCTTGCATAATCAATGCTTGGAGTTTGTCAGAATTTGTGGGTTTTTGTTTGTCCACCCACCTCTTGAGGATTGACCACAAGTTCTCAATGGGATTAAGGTCTGGGGAGTTTCCTGGCCATGGACCCAAAATATCAATGTTTTGTTCCCCAAGCCACTTAATTATCACTTTTGCCTTATGGCAAGGTGCTCCATCATGCTGGAAAAGGCATTATTCATCACCAAACAGTTCCTGGATGGTTGGGAGAAGTTGCTCTCAGAGGATGTGTTGGTACCATTCTTTATTCATGGCTTAGGCAAAATTGTGAGTGAGCCTACACCCTTGGCTGAGAAGCAACCCCACACATGAATGATCTCAGGATGCTTTACTGTTGGCATGACACAGGACTGATGGTAGCGCTCACCTTGTCTTCTCCGGACAAGCTTTTTTCCAGATGCCACAAACAATCGGAAAGGGGATTCATCAGAGAAAATGACTTTACCCAAGTCCTCAGCAGTCCAAGCCCTGTACCTTTTGCAGAATCAGTCTGTCCCTGATGGTTTTCCTGGAGAGAAGTGGCTTCTTTGCTGCCCTTCTTGACACCAGGCCATCCTCCAAAAGTCTTCGCCTCACTGTGCATGCAGATGCACTCACACCTGCCTGCTGCCATTCCTGAGTCAGCTCTGTACTGGTGGTGCCCAGATCCCGCAGCTGAATCAACTTTAGGAGACGGTCCTGGCGCTTGCTGGACTTTCTTGGGCGCCCCGAAGCCTTCTTCACAATATTTGAACCGCTCTCCTTG
Source organism: Salmo salar (assembly GCF_965601325.2). Classification (NCBI taxonomy): domain Eukaryota; kingdom Metazoa; phylum Chordata; class Actinopteri; order Salmoniformes; family Salmonidae; genus Salmo; species Salmo salar. The sequence continues at coordinate 67,867,525 of NC_138302.1, read as the reverse complement.
AAGTTCTTGATGATCCGATAAATGGTTGATTTAGGTGAAATTTTACTGGCAGCAATATTCTTGCCTGTGATGCCCTTTTTGTGCAAAGCGATGATGACAACACGTGTTTCCTGGCAGGTAACCATGGTTGACAGAGGAAGAACAATGATTCCAAGCATCCCCCTCCTTTTGAAGCTTCCAGTCTGTTATTCGAACTCAATCAACATAACAGAGTGATCTCCAGCCTTGTCCTCGTCAACACTCACAACTGTGTTAACGAGAGAATCACTGACATGTCAGCTGGTCCTTTTGTGACAGGGCTGAAATGCAGTGCTAATGTTTTTTGGGGGATTCAGTTAATTTGCATGGCAAAGAAGGACTTTGCAATTAGTCTGATCACTCTTCATAACATTCTGGAGTATATGCAAATTGCCATCATACAAACTGAGGCAGCAGACTTTGTGAAAATTAATTCTCAAAACTTCTGGCCACAACTGTACACACACACTTAAGGTTAATGGCAAACAAATATGTTGAGAAAAATCTATTTTTTTTCTGCAAACTTCAAGGAGTAGGCCATTCAAGGAGTTGGTCTGATGGTGCCCTCTGATGTCATCGGCCTCCCCCACCCCACTTATGCTATGTCATGAGGATACCTAGACCACCTATTGAGATGTGCCTAGAGCAGATGATAAATGAAGTGATAGGGAGAATGGAATACAGCGTTCATTTCGTCGACAACAACTATGACAAAAAAATACTTGTCAACAACATTTTTCCTGGCTAAAACTACGGCGTTAACGAGATGAGATGCCCTGGGAGAAAAACAATAACTACTACAAATAACTTTTCATTTTAGTCTAAAATGTGACGATAAGCATGCAGAATATTTCAAGTCATGGTACTTTATATCGTTGTGTGTAACATGGACAATTTAATTACACTTAGACAAAGCTTTTTCATTGTTAAAATAGGCCCCAAAAAATGTAAATAAATAAAAATGTCTCTCACAAGTGTTTGAATACTAACGTCCGTTCAGATATCCGGATATTCAATTCACAGTGCCCATGCCAAGTTCACAGTTGGTCTATCCACATATCTGTCGACAGTTGTCGCAGTGACATCACGAACATTCTATCGTTATGAGAAGGTATAAACACAAAAACGACAGGCTGCATAACATCAGCATCCTGGTGGTCCAAATTTCTGAATTTTAATAACAATAAACCCATCTGTTTAAAAATGTATTTTGTATATGTCATAAACCAGGCAACAAAAAAGCAACTTTCTAAACAATGTCTTGTTACTAGCTAGCTAGTTCAAATAATGACCAGAGCATAGTGGACATCTTACTTTGTATTCAGGAAAATAAACTCACAACAAAGATCATTATTTACAAGGTAATGGCGAGCTGCAATGGATGCTACGACAAGGTCAAAGTTGAACTTTTTTCATGTGTCTGCGACAAGAAAACCGACAGTCGCAGCCATAGAAATAGAATCCATAGAACGGGCCTCCCCTTTCAAGTCACGGATGGCATAATGGGTGGAGTGGCAGCCATTTTGAGTGTACCCATAACTTGGTTGAAGATTACAAAGGTTAGGACAAGTTATGATTCCATGTGGAAGCTTTTCGAAATAAACAGATTCATGGGCCCAGTACGGTTGCTTAGCATAGCTGATCCCATAGACTGAGCCGGTAATCATAATTTTCCCACCGTGGGGGAAAACATGGGGGAGTTCTCTCGACCAGCAGAAAATAACTACTGCATCCAAAGTAGGTATTTTGCAAAGATTCAACCAAGTATAATCTTAGCAACTGTTCAAGCAATAATGAAAACATTGTAAGGGTATGAGAACCCCAAAAGTGTTTTGGTTTAGAAGAAATAGCCTAGATTTAAGTAGTTATGTTGAATGGGCGCAGTTGTTTCCCCCCACGGTGGCCCCCCACGGTTTATGAGGCGAATAGTGACTCGGAGTTATAAAGAGTTATGGCATATTAGAATCCTCATCTTAACCTTCATCTTCAACCTAAACCCATACCTGGAAGTAAAAGCAGGAATGGTACCCTTCAATCTGCGCTGTGATTTGTTGAGTCGCCGTGAACTCCTAATAATGAGGACAAAACTGACAGTGAAGTAGTCCCATTTGTAGAACATGGCAATCAAAATCCTATTGTGTACTATCAAACTCTGATACTCAACCAATGGCTTTCATTTGCATAGTGATTTGTTCAATTCTAGCATTCACTTCCAGCATTTTAAAAAATGTATTCATTTCCTGAACTAATTTATTATTTACACACTGTGTTATCCTTCTGATCTTAGTATGCTTCTATTTCAACAACAAAAACATTTCCTTTATGGAAATAATTATTTTCCTCTGACTGCGTATTTTCGGCTTTCGCCACTAGGGGTAGTCAGCCAATTTACAAGGGTCTATTTGGAAAGCTTCCTAAATTTGTTGACTTATGCTATAAAGTTAGCTAGTGGTTCTCAGCTGTTAGCAGGGTCTTAAAATCGCCCTAAAAACAGATTGGCATAATTTTTTGAGTCATTACTGAATTATTCTTTGTAACAAATCAAACATTTAAATACTGTTTTAGAAGGTAAAGTAAAAATCCAAACCAGTCAATGATTGCCGGCCCTACCGCCAAACCCTACGCTGGCAGTTAGTCGTTTCCCCATAAGTCATTGTAGCAACAATATAGCCACTACCACTTCCTCCAAATAGTCAGAATTAATATAAGATAAATATGAATTAATATAAGATAAAATCAAGTAATCAAAGTGACGTTTTTGCCGTCTTAGTCGTGCAACTTTATCTAGCTAAGGTGTTTGATACAGTATTTCTCAAGCAAAGATAGACTTTGGCCATGAAAAATGGTCCAACTCCGCCTCTTTCTCACTTTTCAAACAGAAATGGAGGGTGCCTTTGGTGGTTCTTCGAAGTGTCATTCTGGTCACACGCGCCAGAACCAACATAGGTAGTTTGTTAACTAAGCTAGCCAGTAACTCCTCCAGTATGTGTTGACGTCATTTCACAGGATTTGTTTTTGGACAGGAGATGTAGAGAATCGGTAAGAAATAGCGCACTGTCTCAATTCTCATTTCAAATCAAAATCGTATTTGTCACATGCACCAAATACAACAGTTATAGACTGTACCGTGAAATGCTTGCTCACGAGCCCTTCCCAACAATGCAGAGTTAAAAAAATATTAATACAAATAAAAACAGTAACAAGAGGAATACAATACACAAGAATTAAGCTACAAACAGGGAGTACCAGACCAATGTGCAGGGGTAAGAGGTAGATATGTACATAAAGGCAGGGTAAAGTGACTAGACAACAGGATAGACAATAATAGAGTAGCAGCAGTATATGATGAGTATGAAGGTGTGTGTTGTGTCTGTGAGCGGGTTTTGTGTAAGAGTGTCGGTGTAAAGTGTGTGTTGTGTCTGTGAGCGGGTTTTGTGTAAGAGTGTCGGTGTAAAGTGTGTGAATGGCCTTCCTGTGGCCTCCCTGTGGCTCAGTTGGTAGAGCATGGTGTTTGCAACGCCAGGATTGTGGGTTCGATTCCCATGGGGGGCCAGTATGGGGGGGGGGGAAATGTATGAATTGAAATGTATGCATTCACTACTGTAAGTCGCTCTGGATAAGAGCGTCTGCTAAATGACTAAAATGTAAATGTAAAATGAATGAATACACACACACACGTTCAAAAGTGCTGGGGTCACTTAGAAATGTCCTTATTTTTTAAAGAAAAGCTCATTTTTTGTCCATTAAAATAACATAAAATTGATCAGAAATACAGTGTAGTTAATGTTGTAAATGACTATTGTAGCTGGAAACGGCAGATTTTTTATGTAATATCTACATAGGCGTACGGGGGGCCAGTATGGGGGGGGGGGGAAATGTATGAATTGAAATGTATGCATTCACTACTGTAAGTCGCTCTGGATAAGAGCGTCTGCTAAATGACTAAAATGTAAATGTAAAATGAATGAATACACACACACACACACACACACACCCCCGTTCAAAAGTGCTGGGGTCACTTAGAAATGTCCTTATTTTTTAAAGAAAAGCTAATTTTTTGTCCATTAAAATAACATAAAATTGATCAGAAATACAGTGTAGTTAATGTTGTAAATGACTATTGTAGCTGGAAACGGCAGATTTTTTATGTAATATCTACATAGGCGTACAGAGGCCCATTATCAGCAACCATCACTCCTGTGTTCGCTAATCCAAGTTTATCATTTTAAAAAGATAATTGATCATTAGAAAACCCTTTTGCAATTATGTTAGCACAGCTGAAAATGGTGGTGCTTATTAAAGAAGCAATAAAACTAGCCTTTTTTAGACTAGTTGAGTATCTGGAGCATCAGCATTTGTGGGTTCGGTTACAGGCTCAAAATGACCAGAAACAAAGATCTTTCTTCTGAAACTCGTCAGTCTATTCTCGTTCTGAGAAATGAAGGCTATTCCACGCGAGAAACTGCCAAGAAACTGAAGATCTCGTACAACGCTGTGAACTCACAGAACAGCGCAAACTGGCTCTAACCAGAATAGAAAGAGGAGTGGGAGGCCCCGGTGCACAACTGAGCGAGAGGACAAGTACATTAGTGTCTAGTTTGAGAAACAGACGCCTCACAATTCCTCAACTGGCAGCTTCATTAAATAGTACCCGCAAAACACCAGTCAACATCAACAGTGAAGAGGTGACTCCGGGATGCTGGCCTTCTAGGCAGAGTTACAAAGAAAAAGCCATATCTCAGACTGGCCAATAAAAAGAAAAGATTAAGATGGGCAAAAGAACAGACACTGGACAGAGGAACTCTGCCTAGAAGGTCAGCATCCCGGAGTTGCCTCTTCACTGTTGACGTTGAGACTGGTGGCTTGCTGTATAACCCCCAAAAAACAAGTGTTAAACCAATCAAAATATGTTTTAGATTCTTCAAAGTAGCCACCCTTTGCCTTGATGACAGCTTTGCACATTCTCGGCATTCTCTCAAATAGCTTCATGAAGTTGTCACTTCGAATGAATTTCAATTAACAGGTGAGCCTTGTTAAAAGTTAATTTGTGGAATTTCTTTCCTTCTTAATGCATTTGAGCCAATCAGTTGTGTTGTGACAAGGTAGGTGTGGTATACAGAAGACAGCCTATTTTGGTAAAAGACCAAGTCCATATTACGGCAAGAACATCAAGGTCAGTCAATCAGGAAAATTTCAAGAACTTTCAACGTTTCTTCAAGTGCAGTCGCAAAAAACATCAAGTGTTATGATGAAACTGGCTCTCATGAGGACCGCCACTGGAAAGAAAGACCCAGAGTTACCTCTGCTGCAGATTTTAAGTTGATTAGAGTTACCAGCCTCAGATTGGAGCCCAAATAACTGCTTTACAGAGTTTAAGTAACAGACACATCTCAACATCAACTGTTCAGAGGAGACTGCGTGAAATCAGGCATTGGTGGTTGGAATGCTGCAAGAAACCACTAAAGGACACCAATAATAAGAAGAGACTTGCTTGGGCCAAGAAACACGAGTATGGACATTAGACCGGTGGAAATCTGTCCTTTGGTCTGATGAGTCCAAATGTGAGATTTTTGGTTCTAACCGCTGTCTTTGTGAGACGCAGAGTAGTTGAACGGATGATCTTCGCATGTGTGTTTCCCACAGTGAAGCATGGAGGAGGAGGTGTAATGGTGGTGGTGTGGGGGTGCTTTGCTGGTGACACTGTCAGTGATTTATTTAGAATTCAAGGCACACTTAACCAGCATGGCTACCACAGCACTCTGCAGTGATACGCCATCCTATCTGGTTTGCGCTTAGTGGGACTATCATTTGTTTTTCAAAAGGACAATGATCAAACAGACCTCCAGGCTGTGTATTTGACCAAGAAGGAGAGTGATGGAGTGCTGCATCAGATGACCTGGCTTCCACAATTACTCGACCTCAACCCAATTGAGATGGTTTGGGATGAGTTGGACCGCAGAGTGAAGTAAAATGAGCCAACAAGTGCGCAGCATATGTGGGAACTCCTTCAAGACTGTTGGAAAAGCATTCCAGGTGAAGCTGGTTGAGAGAATGCCAAGTGTGGAAAGCTGTCATCAAGGCAAAGGGTGGCTACTTTAACCTGTTTAGGATAGGGGACAGTATTTTCACGCCCAGATAAAAAACGTACCCGATTTAATCTGGTTATTACTCCTGCCCAGAAACTAGAATATGCATATAATTGTTTGATTTGGATAGAAAACACCCTAAAGTTTCTAAAACTGTTTGAATGGTGTCTGTGAGTATAACAGAACTCATATGGCAGGCCAAAACCTGAGAAGATTCTAAACAGGAAGTGCCCTCTCTAACCATTTCTTGGCCTTCTATAGCCTCTTTATCGAATACAGAGGATCTCTGCTGTAACGTGACATTTTCTAAGACTCCCATAGGCTCTCAGAAGGTGCCAGAACGGGGAATGATGACTCTGCAGTCCCTGGCTGAAAAACAGTAGCGCATTTGGATAGTGGTCGACCTGAGAACAATGAAACGGGCGCGTACACGTGAAGAGTCCATTTTACATTTTCAGTCTTTGAACGAAAACAATGTCTCCCGGTCGGAATATTATCGCTATTTTACGAGAAAAATCGCATAAAAATTGATTTTAACCTCTATAGGCTAGGTGGGACGCAAGCGTCCCACCCGTGGTGCACTCCATCAACAGCAGGTGCATTTCAAGAGCGGCAAATTTGAATCCAAATAAATGTCAAAATTCTAATTTTTCAAACATACAACTATTTTACACCCTTTGAAAGATAAACATCTCCTTAATCTAACCACGTTTTCCGATTTCAAAAAGGTTTTACGGCGAAAGCATAAATTTAGAGTATGTTAGGACAGTACATTTACAAGAGTTGTGTGTAATGTTGTGCCAATTCAAAGACAGGCGTCACCAAAACCATAAAATCAGCTAAAATTATGCACTAACCTTTTACAATCTCCAACAGATGACACTCCTAGGACATTATGTTAGACAATGCATGCATTTTTAGTTCTATCAAGTTCATATTTATATCCAAAAACAGCATTTTACTGTGGCGTTGATGTTCAGGAAATCGTTTCCCTCCAATAACCGGCATTCAAGTCAGCACCACAAATTAAATAATTAAAATTAGAAAACATTGGTAAAATATTATATTGTCATTTAAAGAATTATAGATTTACATCTCTTGAACGCAATCAACTTGCCAGATTTAAAAATAACCTTACTGGGAAATCACACTTTGCAATAATCTGAGCACTGCGCCCAGAAAAATACGCGTTGCGATACAGACTAGCCGCCATGTTGGGGAGATCTAAAATCGAAAATACTATGTAAATAATCCATTACCTTTGATTATCTTCATCAGATGTCACTTCCAGGTATCACAGGTCCATAACGAATGTAGTTTTGTTCAAAAAAGCTCATAATTTATGTCCAAAAATCTCTGTCTTGTTAGCACATGATCTAAGCCCGCCGGACTTCACTTCATGAACGAGGGGAAAAAATATATTTACGTTCGTTCAAACTTGTCAAACGTTGTATAGCATAAATCATTAGGGCCTTTTTTAACCAGAACATGAATAATATTCAAGGTGGACGAATGCATTCTCTTTTATAACGTATTGGAACGAGGGTACCCAACATGAACTCGCGCGCCAGGTGTCTAATGGGCCATCATCGTTCCATGGCTCTTGTTCGGTCAGATCTCCCTCCAGAAGACTCAAAACACTTTGTAAAGGCTGGTGACATCTAGTGGAAGCAATAGGAAGTGCCAAAATATTCCTCAGCCCCTGTGTTTTTCAATGGCATAGGTTTAAAGGTAATACAACACATCAGGTATCCACTTCCTGTCAGAATCTGTCTCAGGGTTTTGCCTGCCAAATGAGTTCTGTTATACTCACAGACACCATTCAAACAGTTTTAGAAACTTTAGGGTGTTTTCTATCCATATATAATAAGTATATGCATATTCTAGTTACTGGGTAGGATTAGTAACCAGATTAAATCGGGTAAATTTTTTTATCCAGCCGTGCAAATACTGCCCCCTAGCCCTAACAGGTTAAACAGCGTTTGACATGCTTCGAAATACGGTAATGGAATATTTTGAATTTTTTGGTCACGATACGCGCCGGCGCGTCACCCTTCGGATAGCGTCTTGAACGCAAGAACAAAACGCCACTATTTGGATATAACTATGGATTATTTGGAACCAAAACAACATTAGGTGTAAACTAGAAGTCCTGGGAGTGCATTCTGACGAAGAACAGCAAAGGTAATCCAATTTTTCTTATAGTAAATCTGAGTTTGGTGAGTGCCAAACTTGGTGGGTGTCAAAATAGCTAGCCTGTGACGGCCGGGTTATCTACTCAGAATATTGCAAAATGTGCTTTCACCGAAAAGCTATTATAAAATCGGACATAGCGATTGCATAAAGGAGTTCTGTATCTATAATTCTTAAAATAATTGTTATGTTTTTTTGTGAACGTTTATCGTGAGTAATTTAGTAAATTCACCGGAAGTTTTCGGTGGGTATGCTAGTTCTGAACAAAACATGTTAATGTAAAAAGCTGGTTTTTGATATAAATATGAACAAAACATGCATGTATTGTATAACATAATGTCCTAGGAGTGTCATCTGATGAAGATCATCAAAGGTTAGTGCTGCATTTAGCTGTGGTTTTGGTTTTTGTGACATTATATGCTAGCTTGAAAAATGGGTGTGTGATTATTTCTGGCTGGGTACTCTCCTGACATAATCTAATGTTTTGCTTTTGTTGGAAAGCCTTTTTGAAATCGGACAATGTGGTTAGATAAAGGAGTCTTGTCTTTAAAATTGTGTAAAATAGTCATATGTTTGAAAAATGGACGTTTTTGGATTTGAGGACTTTGTAATTCGCGCCACGCCCTATCATTGGATATTGGAGCGGTGTTCCGCTATCGGAACATCTAGATGTAAGAGGTTAAAGAATCTAAAATCTAAAATCTATTTTGATTTGTTTAACACTTTTTTGGTTACTACATGATTCCATATGTGCCATTTCAAAGTGTTGATGTCTTCATTATTATTTAACAATGTAGAAAATAGTAAAAATAAAGAAAAACCATTGAATGAGTAGGTGTCCAAACTTTTGACTGGTACTGTAAATAAATCAGAGGCGCTGCGTAATGGGCAGGTTTGACTCAGGTCCTGCTGCTATGAGTGGATAGAGCGTAATCAGCCATCAATCATGGCAATTCGCCCTAGGCATTAATCGTAAATCATAGTTCACAGATGCTAGGACGCGATAGTCCGGCAACCCTGTGACACTAGCTAAACTGCTCTGAGACCACCATCCGTGGGGGACGTAGGCTACAGCCTGAACGCCTACCTCCCCAAGATTCCCAACCAACATGTCTCCAGTACATGTACTCTGTTAATTTGAACATGTTGACAGTTTGAGAAATTGCCTGAGCTGTGCTGAGAATTTGAAAAGTATGAATGCCAACGGTCCAATATTCTAGAACATTACATACCGTACATGTTTGGTACTCTGATAGAATTCAGTTAACAGAGGATTGTAAAGGGTCTGAGTCCAGATACAGAGACGCTATAGTCTGGCATCCCATTGTAGTGGCGGTTCTAGACCAGGGGCGGAAATCCCGGGGGGGGGGGGACACGACCCCCCCATCCTGGGAAAAATATGATTTGTCCCCCCCCAAGATATCACTGAAACATAACTATGTAATTTAATTAATATTAATAATACGCAATGAAAGCAATTGTGCTGATTAGACACTTAATAGCGCGTTTTTAAGTTTCAAAAGATTGCGACCCCCCCCCGCCCTTTGCCTCACAATGGTTTGATCCACTGCCAGTTCCTTAGCTTACTACGTAACTGCCGTGAGGTTCATCCAGTCAATCGCGCACACACACACACACTAGCTGAATATGCAGAGCTAGCGCGCAAATATTAACTATTAAGCTAGCTAGTACCTATTCCATTTATGTGGCGTCGTCAAAGATGGAATCAGCATGCAGATGATGTAAGTTAGTGCTTCAAAGTCCCTGTGATAAGGTTAGCGATAAACTGAAGTCCAAACTGAACAGAACTACACTCTCTTCTACCAGTGTCTTAAATATATTTAATGGTCTCGTTGCAAAAGCTAAATTGTCGCAAGGGAACTTTTTATTTATTTTATTTCACCTTTATTTAACCCGGGTAGCAAAGATTATAGCAAACACCACTGAAACTGAATTGGTGCTCGCTAGCTTTGCAAATTCAGCTATTTTTGGAAGCCAGCCAATATGAAACAAACTATTAAAATGACAAAAGGTTGCAGCATATGTTGTGTAAATGGTGAACTCCTACAGCTGTCAACTCTTGTCATTTTAATCCGTTTCACATTTGCTAGCTACCTTTTAGATCGAAGCCCATATAGAATGATTGAAGATTATAGAAGCCCATCTCCTACTGTAAATAACCTACACACTGTGTGTGTGTGTGTGTGTAGCCAGCCAGCCAGACAGGTAGAAAAATGGCAGAAAAATAAGACGGACATCAGAGTATTTTTCAATACACCAAAACGCATAGTAAGAACCCTAGTAGCCTAATATCTCAAAGACTAGTTGATAAAATGTTCATAAGAAAGAAATGAAATTCTAATGGAAATGTTTCACAATGATGTCATTAGGCAGAGCAGGCAACAGATGGCACACAGACAGCAGAGTTGGGGACAGATATGCAGGGACAGACTGGCAGAGACAGGGAGTCTCAGGTAAGTTTGTTGAGTCTTTGTTTGGCAACATTATGAAAGGTTCTCAATTTTTTTGACTTGTAAAATAGGAACATAATTGGAAAATGCCATGGATACCCCCACTCTCAACTTAAACTGGTGACTGAACTAAGATTTGTTAAAGGCAATGGTATTGCTGTTGTGATTAGTTGTGTAGTTTTGGGTACCGGTAGTTAGGAGTACGGCAAACACCTTATTTCTTTGGTTCCTCAATATACATTTACCATATTACAATGTAGGCTATGTGTTACAGCACTACTTTTGGTGTCCCCCTCAGGAATTGCTCTTGAGAAAATTTCATGTAATTGTCCCCTCCAAAGTGGATATCAGATTTTCGCCCCTGTTCTAGACCATTTTAACTGGGGGGGCCAAACTGGGGCCAGTTGCACTGTAAGAGGGGCCAGTTACATTAGACGTTATTGTTGTCATATCGTTTTCTTCACTGCATTGCAGGCAAAATACCATGTTCATAATCATCATTGTTGCCACTAATAATGGATGTAAAAAAAGAAAGAACACATTTTTGCTATGTAAAAATTATTTCATACTCCACATGTTGGGGGGCCACAAGGGGGTCCAAAATGGTTGTCACAGGGGCACTGCCCCCCCCGAACCGCTAGTGTCCCATTGTGACATAGCTTCGTAGCGCTCTGAGACCACCATCCACGGGACTAACAGCCCTAATGCGCACCTAGCCAGAATTCCCAACCACTGCACTGCGTCCATTTGAACGTGTTGACAGTTTCGATTGAGCCACGCTGATAATTCGAAAATCGAAAAGTATGAAAGCCAATATTCTAGAACACGCGTTTTGGACTTTAGTGGCACTTTAACGGGCAAGTGCATGATTGTAATCAAAACCAACCCTCATGTAAATTGTGACAACCTCAGTTACACACATCTCACAAAACTATGTTTTGGAATAGACTGACTTTATGACCAAAGTTATCCTACTTACACGTTTTAGTCAATTTTGCCACTGGAATACATGTTTGACTAATACCGATGCAACATATGCAATTTTCACAAGAGATGTTGGTTTTAGCGTTCAGTTTCCCTTTAAACATGTTTAGTTAAACAATAAAATAACCTTGCTGTACTCCTTGCTGTAATCGGCATGGTTGGGTTGATCGGTTGTGCCATCACGGGCAAACGGGCGCGTTGTCATGTGCAAGTCATCTGCCTGGTCTAATTCAATTCTGAGCGCTTCCATACCATTTCTTTATCAATTCATATAGCCTATGCGTAATTGTAATATAGGCATGAATAAACAACATTTTAAAATGGAAATACCTAAATAAAAATATTTTTAAAAGTGGAATCATTTAAGACGAAATCGAAATGATTCAATATTTTTTTTAATAAAAAGGCAAGTCAGTTAAGAACAAATTCTTATTTTCAATGACGGCAGTGGGTTAACTGCCTGTTCAGGGGCAGAACGACAGATTTTTACCTCGTCAGCTCGGGGATTTGAACTTGCAGCCTTCCGGTTACTAGTCCAAAACTCTAACCACTAGGCTACCCTGCCGCCCCGGCTAGTCCCTTGAAGAAAATCCTGACCTTGTCATGCTGCGCACCGCCAGTGTAGACGATCTGGGAATCTCGAACTTCGATTATGTACAACATATCTACATTTGTTTAAAATATTCTGTATTTGGCCAAATCGAGCATACCCTTCGCCTGCGCCCATTCGCTGTTGGCACAAGCCGGTGATACACCAAGGCAACTTACCCCTTCTTTGTAAAATGTGTACAAAGAGCCCGTTTTTCCATGGCATCCATATTTTCTTCAGCGGGTTCTGAGTAAGCTCACGGGGTGATGTTGCCATTATATGGTATTCGTTGGAAGTCATCCTGGTAACTGCACCTGTCCCGTTTTAATCGATAGAAGCTGTTTCCTACTTGATGACATCTAGTATGAGCAAGAGCTGCGGGGAATGATATCTATTGGCTGAGCAACATAAAACGTATATCATTACCGTAATGTCACTACGCTGAGCCCATTGAATGGTGTAGGCTACATTTATGATGATTAAATAAAGTTGAGCAAAACGCTGTAATTTAGGCTATTTTCCGTTTATTTACGTTTCTATGAAAATTACCTGCCATTAACATTTGTGTGTGAGGTCTGACTATTGTATGGGGCTTACTTGAAAGGGTATGCCAGTGTCAATGACTTCCCTGTTTTATTCTACAGGCTTAGGCTTAAATGCAACATTAACATAATAACATGCCATGTTATATAGGAAGACTATTAACGCTCCAAATACTGTCTGAGTTAGGAGAAAATATACCATAGCCCGTTTGTTTTTAAAATGCTTCAAAATGCCTTGTTCACGTTATAACAATATAGCTACAGCATGCTACAATTTAACCCAACTACCGTAATATCGTAAAACAGTGCCCCAAAAAGAGGGGCGCACTAAACTAAAGTAGGGGAAAGATAAGAAGCGAGTCTTCCGCTGTTCGCATGCAACGCACATGGACAGAGAATGTTGATGTGAATTTAACCAATCACAGGTGAAAAGAGGAAACGCATCATCCAATGGTAAGGCCGACACATTGGTCAGGAGGGCGTGTTCACTGCATGGGATCTGACGATAAACAACACAACACATCATGCTAATTCATGGCATTTATTCACGTTAGTTAACAGCAGTCGTACAGCTAGCTACCAGCCCAAACGGGGTGATAAGCAGTAGTGTAAAGTACTTAAGTAAAAATACTTTAAAGTACTAATTAAGTCGTTTTTGGGGTATCTGTACTTTACTGTTTATATTTTTGACAACCTTTAATTTGATTTAGGAATGTAGTGAAGTAAAAGTATGTACTTTTTACTCCTTACATTTTCCCTGACACCTAAAAGTACTTTTGAATGCTTAGCAGGACAGAAAAATGGTTCAATTCTTGCACTTATCAAGAGAACATGCCTGCTCATCACTTCTCCCTCTGATCTGGCAGACAAATGCTAGTTTGTAAATGAGGTGTGAGTGTTGGAGTGTGCCCCTGGCTATCCGTAACAATAGTGCCATCTGGTTTGTTTAATAGGAGGAATTTGAAATGATTTATACTTTTACTTTTGATACTTAAGTATATTTTAGCAATTCAATTTGCTTTTGATACTTAAGTAAAACTCCAGAGTGGCAAAGCGGTCTAAGGCACTGCATCTCAGTGCTAAAGGCATCACTACAGACAATGGTTCGATTCCAGGCTGTATCACAACCGGCTGTGATTGGGAGTCCCATAGGGCGGCGCACAACTGGCCCAGCGTCGTCCAGGTTAGGGTTTGGCCGGGGTAGCCGTAATTGTAAATAAGAATTTGTTATTAACTGACTTGTCTGGTTAAATAAAACCCAAATACTTTTACTCAAGTAGTATTTTACTGGGTGACTTTCACTTGAGTCATTTTTTATGAAGGCATCTTTCCTTTACTCAACAACTGGGTACCTTTTCCACCACTGGTGATAAGTTTCCCTACACAGAAATTGTCATTGAAACAGAGTTGATTAAAAGTGAATTAAAATACGTTTATTATGCCACTAACAGTTGGTATGTGCTTTTAACGGTAGCAATAGGATAAAAACAGCTTCTAACCAGTGTGTTGTTTTATTGTGCCTGTATCGTAATATAATAGAACAGTGCATCTGACAGCACATTACGCTAAAAAGAGTCGCGCACTCGGCAAAATTAAGGGGAAAGGTTAAGATAACGCACTAGTTTGAGAAAAATACGTCTTCTGCTGTTCACATGCAACGTACATGGGCAGTGAATGTTGATGTGAATTTAACCAATCACAGGTGAAAACGGAAAATGCATCGTCCAATGGTAGGGCTGACACATTGGTCGGGAGGGCGTGTTCACTGCATGGGGATCTGACTATAAACGCAGTGGTCAAAGAGTGGGAGGTGTACAATTCATTAATGTTCAGCAATTCGAACAAACTGTTCAGAACAAACTCCCTTCCTCTGCATCAAAATAACCTGGATGAAAATAATCCAAGGTAAACATACCACACATAGTACATAACTGTATTTTGCAACAACACATCATACAGATTCATAGTATAGATTCACAGGTTAGTTACAGCAGTCGGGCAACTTTATCCACTATTTTCCTGGACAAACTGGGTGATTATGAGTTTCCCTAATCAGAAATTGTCACTGAATCAGAATAGATTAAAAGTTAATTAAAACACGTTTATTATGCCACTAACAGTCGGTCTGTGTTTTTAATTGTAGCAATAGGATAAAAAACAGCTTTTAACCAGTGTGTCGTTGTTTTATTGGCCGAGCTGACAAAGTTCTACTAATGGACAGAATATTGAATCATATTGCAATATAGTAGCTACAGTTTTCCCAAATTGCCAGTACGCCCAAATTGCCAGTACTCACTTTCAGAGCAGAGGGATCATAGCGCCCCCTTGTGGCATTTCTTAGCGGAAAACTATGGACTTTCTAAAAACACTGGGAGGGGCTATGTACCAACTCAATCCCCCCATTGACACCAAGTAACATAGTACTGGAGATAATACAATCATATCGATCTATCTATATATACACACACACACACTACCGGTCAAATGTTTTAGAACACCTACTCATTCAAGGGTTTTTCTATGTTTACTATTTTCTATATTATAGAATAATAGTGAAGACATCAAAACTATGAAATAACACATATGGAATCATGTAGTAACCAAAAAAGTGTTAAACAAATCAAAATATATTTTATATTTAGCCACCCTTTTCCTTGATGACAGGTTTGCACACTCTTGGCATTCCCTCAACCAGCTTCATGAGGTAGTCACCTGGAACGCATAACAGATGTGCCTTCTTAAATTGAGACGCTCAATCAATGCTGAGACGCTCAGTCAATGTACACAGGTAGACATTTATAGCGTGAGTGACAGTATGCTTATAGCCTGAGTGTGCTATTTTATAGCCTGAATGTGCTATTATGCCAGTTCATTGTCATGCCAAACATGTTTGGCTTGACAAGAACAGCAATGGCGTAGGCAAGCGCACAAATAGATCTGGGACCAGGCTAGTAGGCTACATTTACGACCATTCAATTATGTTGAACAAAACACTGTTATTTAGGCAATTTTCTGTTCATTAACATTCCTATTAAAGTGATCTGCCATTAACTGAGAGCATACAAGTGTGTGTGTGTGTTTTGCTTTTCTTGTACAGGGCTCACTTGAAAAGGGGATGCCAATGACAACGACTTCCCTAGTTTAGCCTACAGGCCTAAGCGTAAATGATACATTATAATAACAAAAAGTAATCTTATATAGGAAGAGTTTGGAGAAAATATATATAGCCTGTTTCTAAAATGCTTTATTCCCCCATTCACTATAACAATGTAGCTACTGCATGCAACATCTTAACAATGTGCAACTGTGCCTGTACAGTAATATAGTAGAACAGTGTGTCCTCAACAGTGCATCTGACATTATATTATGCTAAAAAAGAGGGGCGCACTCGGCAA